>NC_073401.1:19459889-19783889 GCF_028641065.1 Leucoraja erinaceus
GCCTCGCACTAATTAGCATTAAACTCCATAAACCAGTCCTCAGCCCACTTCCCAACCTGATCAAGATCCTGTTGTAATTTTTAATAACCATTTTCGCGATCAACGATACCACCCATTCTAGTGTCAGTAACAAACTTACTAATCATGCCTTGTACATTCTCATCCAAATGGTTGATATAAACCACAAACAGCAATGAGCCCAGCACCAATCCCTGAGGCACACCACTAGACATAGGCCTCCAGTTCACAAAACATCTTTCCACCATCCCCATCTGCTTTCTCCCATGAGGCAATTTTCTATCCTGTCTGCTAGAAGTCCCTGGATCCCTTGCGATCCAACCTTCCAGTGCAGTCCACCACTCAATCAGGTTTGTCGGGCAAGGTCTCCCACATACAAAACCATGCTGACTATCCCTAATCATCTAACCCCTGTTTATCCAAATGCATACGTATCTAATCCCTCAGAATGCTCTCCAGTAACTAGGCTTTTTCTTGCAGCCTGGCACCTCATCTGTGTCTATTGGTGATTCGTATAGCTTTTAGACAATAGGTGCAGGAGTAGGCCAGGAGCCTGCACCGACATTCACTGTGATCGTGGCTGATCATCCACAATCAGTACCCCGTTCCTGCCTTCCCCCATATCCCTTGACTCTGCTATCTTTAAGAGCTCTATCTAATTCTCTCTTGAAAGCCTACAGAGAATCGACCTCCACTGCCATCGGAGGCAGAGAATTCCACAGATTCACAACACTCTGGGTGAATTTTATTTTCCTCATCTCCGTTCTAAATAGCCTAACCCTTACTCTTAAACCTTATTTTTATTCTTCTTTGTGATCGCAGCATTGTGCTAGACCCAGAATAGATCTTCAGAGTTATACACTCACAGGAACTTACATAGTACAGTACAGAACAGCTACAGGCCCCTTAGCCAATATGTCCTTGCCGAACATGTTAAACTCATCATGTCTGCATGCATGTGATCCATATCCCTCCGTTCGCTGCACATTATTTTTGTAATGGTGGTAATATCAAAGACGAGAAGGCATAGCTTTAAGGTGGGAGGGGCAAAATCATCAGACATTTTCTCCGATTCCTGCCCTCACTAGCATGTTATCCACAGATTACTACTTTTGAGGGCTTGTTAATCTTTGACCTAACTGCCTATGTTCACTCCGCGGGACTTCACCCATTTCCCTACTTTTGTCCTTTGTGCCAACATGCATAAAGACTTCTGGGTGCTTCCCCTCCCACTTGGGTATGTTCTGCAGTTGCTCCGAGATACCCAGGAACCTGGCACCAGGGAGACCATCTTTGAGTCTCGTCTGCATAGAGCAGAACAGGCTGTTTGGCCCACAAAGTACAACCAAACATGATGCCAAGATAAACTGATCTCATCTGCCTGCACATGATCTATGTCCTTCCATTCTCTGAATATCCATGTTTTGATCTTAAATCCTCTTAAATACCACTATTGTATCTGCCTCCACCACCATCCCTAGAGCATGTTCCCACCACCCACCACCTTCTTTGTAAAAATACTTGCCCTGAAGATCTCCCTTAAACTTTCACCTTAAAGCTATGCCCTCTAGTCCTTAACATTTCCATCCTGGGAAAAAGCTTCTGGCCGTCTACCCTGACTATGCTGTTCATAATTTTATATACTTGTGCGAGGTCTCCCTTCACCCTCCAGTGTTCCAGAGAAAACAATCCAAGTTCAAAATTTCCTTAAAGCTAATATTAATTTGCTGTGATTTATTCCTGTGAGGTGTCGATGATGGCTTCTAAACTGTTATTTTAGGTTGAAGATGAATACAGAATCTTCCAGGAAGAAGCCAAAAAACAGATAGATGAACTTAGCCTGACTGTTGAAAAACAGCGATCAGACCTGGAAGAAAAGGAAACTGAGGTAAATGACATGAAGGAGACCATTTTTGAACTTGAAGACGAAGTGGAACAACATCGGACAGTCAAACTCCATGACAACCTCATCATTTCAGACTTGGAAAGTAAGTACAGTAAAATCTAATAATCGCAACAAAACTCCATACTATTTGTTTATTCAAAGGTTGACAAATCCCCTCTATTTTACTATATTTGCTCTCTCTTGAATTCAAGCTGTTTCTTTGATTGCTCAATCTCCCTTTTTGTCTCTCCCCCACATACAATCCGGCTCCCCACTCTCTGTCTCCACCCTTCCCCCCCATCTCTCTCCTCCCTCCCCCCCCCCCCCCCCCACCCCATCTCTCTCCCTCCCTCTCCCATTTGCTGGTCATTGCAGATGTGCTCATGAACATAATGTGTGCTCTGAGACGTGACTGCCAAGTATTCTGGAGATTCGTGAGCACGCTGTGTGAGCTGCGGAGAATTATGAACATTGGAACTTATCTTTGGACATAACAATTTTTCCGGTGATTTCTGAGAATTCTCAATGATTTGTGAACACAGTGCTTGAGGTCTTGGGCTTTATGGACTGACTATAAATCTGGGATGCTGTTGCTAAATGATGGAAAAATTGGAAATTTCATAAATTGATACTTACTGTGAATCTTCCTCTCCACAGACTCGGTGAAAAAGCTTCACGACATGAAGTATGACATGGATAGGGAGACCAAAATACTTAACAGGAGACTCAGGGTAACTTTCTTTTTAATGCATTTTGAATTGCTTTCTTTCAAAATGAAGATTGTATTTTAATTCTTATACCAAACCCGTTTGCCAGAAACTTGATTGCTGTTACTTCCAGCTTTCATTTCCCCCCCCTCAGTGAAACATAATGGAGTTATACAGCATGGAAACAGGATGTTCAACCCATCATCAGGGCCCTAGTGAGACTACACCTGGAGTATTGTGTGCAGTTTTGATCTCCATACTTGAGGAAGGACATTCTTTCTACTGAGGGAGTGCAGCTTAGGTTTACGAGGTTAATTCCCAGGGTGGCGGGACTGTCATATGTACAGAGACCAAGCGTACACTCAGGGATCGTTGGCCGAACACTTGCGCTCGGTCCACCAAGGCCTACCGGATCACCTAGTTGCTAACCACTGTAATTCCCATTCCCCTACTGACCTTTATGTCCTGGACCTCCTCCATTGCCAGAGTGAGGCCACACACAAACTGGAGGAACAGTACCTCATATTCCGCTTGGGTAGCCTGCAGCCCAACGGTATGAACATTGAATTCTCCAATGTTAGGTAACCTACAAAAACTCCCCTTCCTTCTCCCCCGCATCCCATATTTCCTCCCCCCCTTACTACCCCCCCCGTACTACTACCCCCCCCTTACTACATCCCCCCCCTTACTACCCCGCCCTCACTACCCAGCCCTCACTACATCCTCCCCTTACTGCCCCCCCCTTGCTTTCCCTCCCTTACTGTGTGAGAACAAAGTAAAATTGTATTTATATTTTATAATCAGCGTGTATTGGGATGTATATAATAGACTGGTTGTTCCTATGTATGTTTGTATATGATTGATAGACTGTTTCTTCAATGTAAACCAGCATCTGCAGTCCCTACTTACGCATGTTCACTCAACCCACACTTCAGTTCACATCTCAAATATTTGTGTTATTTGGGGTGATGAGATCATCCTGCTATTATGAAAAGAGATGAATGTAGCACTTGGTTTTAGTTAACATAAATTTTTTTCAAACAGGAGGAGTCAGCAGAGTGGAGGCAGTTTCAAGCCGACCTCCAGACTGCTGTTGTCATCGCTAATGACATTAAATCTGAAGCACAAGAAGAGATTAGTGACCTAAGGCGCAGACTGCACGAGTCAATCGAGAGGAGTGAGAAGCTCACCAAAGAACTAGAGGAAGTGAAGGCACGCAAGTACGTGGGATGTTGTGATGTGATTTGGTACGTTGTACATTAGCTGGAACTGCATCCAAGTCTTGGTGATTGCAGTGTGTTATTGTGTGTAATTGAATATTTATATTGATACATGATTCTTGTGAAAGGATTATTGGAGAGCCAAAGAGAAAGCAGTATAAAGTGTGAAGCATGAGGGGGGGGGTCTTGATATTGAATGTAGCAACCAAAGTAGGGACACTTGAAATGGTTTTGAAAAATGTGGGAGATGAACATTTGGGAAAAATAATCATTGAAGTGTAATATTAATTTTGAGAAGAATATTTGGTGCAGCACAGTGGTGCACCTAGTAAAAGAGCTACCTCACAGCTCCAGCAACCCAGGTTTGATCCTGACTTATAGTACTGTGTGTGCGCAGTTTGACGATGTTCCTGTGACTGCATTGGTCTCTCTGAGTACTCCAGTTTCCTCCCTCATCATCATAATGGATGGGTGATTGCATTAATTGGCCACTATAAATTGCCCCTGATATACAGATAAAAGGGTTGAATCTGGGGAAGAGTTGGAAATGTAGGGGGAATAACATGGGCGAAGGTAGGATTAGAGCAAAACCAGTTATTTGATGTTTGATGTTATTTGTTGTGGACTCGATGGGTAAAAGAGTCTTTTTCCGTGCTGTATACTTTTATGAATCTATAAGCTTATTTACCAACATGGTAGGTGTGAAAGTATGTCTATATTTTCAGAAGCCCCTTAAAGTGGGGAGAGATGTCAAGGCAACATTTGACATGGTGTGCCATCAGAGAGCCTAGTCAATAGGAATTACTGGAAAAACTCCACAAGTTATATAGCTCCTGAAGCCCATTCATCTAAGCTGTTCCTCAGGGTACTGTTCTAGGACAACTATTTAGCTGCCTCATCAGTGATCTTATCTCTAATATAAGGAGTAAAGTGGGGATGTTAACTAATTACAGCTCTCTACAACTTTTTTGATAATGGCATAGTCTTCACCTGCACACAGGGAAACATAGTCATATTTATTGGGTGGTATGTGGTAGGTAACATTCATACCACCCAGGTTTAGAATTAGGTTGAAGATGGACACAAGGTGCTGGAGTAACTCTGCGGGACAGGCAGCATTACTGGATAGAAGGAATGGGTGCCATTTCGGGTCGAGACCCGTCTACAACTAAGTCAGGGGAGAGGGAGATACAGAGATAAGGAAGTGTAAGGTGTGATAGGGAGACACGGGATGTAGATCAAGACAAATGTAGAATAGATCATTTGTAGCTTGGAGAAGGAAACAACAAAGCAAACAGATAAAATGTAGATGAGGACAGTCAGACTAGAACTGGGAAGGGGGAGTGATAGAGAGAGAGAGAGGGAAGGCAAGGATTACTTGAAGTTAGAGAAGTTAATGTTCATACCACTGGAGTGTAAGCTGCCCAAGTGAAATATGAGGTGTTGCTCCTCCAATTTGCGCTGGGCCTCACTCTGACATTGGAGGAGGCCCAGGACAGAGAGGTCAGTGTGGGAATGATAGGGGGAGTTAAAGTGTTTAACAACCAGGAGATCATGTGAGTTTAGGTGGACTGAGCAGAAGTGTTCAGCAAAACGATCGGCGAGCCTGCGCTTGGTCTCACCGATATATAGGAGTCCACACCTGGAACAGCAGATACCGTAGATGATGGAGGAGGTACAAGTGTACCTCTACCACTTCTGAAAATACTGTCGGGGTCCTTGGAAGGAGTCGAGGGGGGAGGTATCGGGACAGGTGTTGCATCTCCTGCGGTTGCAGGTGAAAGAACCTGGGGAGGGGATGGTATGGGTGGGTAGGGATGAGTTAACCAGGGAGTTGCGGAGGGAACAGTCTCTGCGGAAAGTGGAATGGGGTGGAGATGGGAAGGTGTGGCTAGTGGTGGGATCCTGTGCTGTATGTGACGGCTGATGGGGTGGAAGGTGTGGACAAGGGGGAGTCTGTCCCTGTTGCAACTAGGGGGAGCAAGAGCGGAGCTGCGGGATATTGAGGAGACCCTAGTGAAGGGCCTATCTATGATGGAAGAGGGGAAGCCCCGTTCCCTAAAGAATTAGGTTTAATCCTGGTTTAATCTATTATTAATGTCCATTATTTTAATTTCTATAATTACTAATATTAACAACCATTAATTATCATCATAATCATACTTTATTAGCCAAGTATGTTTTGCAGCATACGAGGAATTTGATTTGCCATACATTCATACCAATAAAAAGCCACAGAATACATTTAACATAAACATCCACCACAGTGACTCCTCCACATTCCTCACTGTGATGGAAGGTGAAAAAATAAGTAAAATCTCTTCCCTTTGTCCTCCCGCGGTCGGGGACCTCGAGCCAACCATTGTCGAGAAGATCTTAGCTCCCTCATCAAACATATTATTAATGGTTTATTATTGTCACATGCACTGTCACATGTCACATGTACAGTCACGTGCACATTCATTGTACATGTGACGTATATTGAAAAGCTTTCATTTGCATGCTATCCAATCAAATCAGACAATACTATACATGAATACAATCAAGACAAACACAAGCAAAAATGTGCAAAGCAGGAACAGAGGAGTGGGACTTTTAAAAGTCAACACACTTATCAAGGGCAGACTTACTTTTGCAGCTGGAAGCAGTTAGCATCCCAATCGATGTATAAACAGGATGATGGACACCATGGAGTAGCCTGCGGAGATCAGCCATGAGTTGAAATGCGCAGGTTTGGCACGAGAGAGGCTGCTTTGTGGAGAGTAAGGGTAAGGTTTTAGCTCGAGAGGTTGCTTTGTGAAGGGTACTGGAGATGGCAGCTACGGCAGTGGTATGTTCCTCCTGCACGATGTGGGAAGTCGGGGAGATTTCTGGTGTCCCTGAGCACTGCTGTCCAATTTTATTTTAAATGTTCTTATAGTACCTGTCTCAACCACCTCATCTGGCAGCTCATTCCATATACCCACCACCTTCTGCGTGAAAAGGTTGCTCCTCAGGTTCCTATTATATCTTTCCCCTCTCACCTTAAACTTATGTCCTCTGGTTCTTGATTCTCCTACTTTGGGTAAAAGACAGCGCATTTTTCCAATCTATTCCTCTCATAATAATAATATAATAATCTTATATATATAGCACATTTTTAGTCAACTTGCATTGACCCCAAAGTGCTTCACATAATTACATTACATTTACACACAGGCAAAGGTGGGTGAAGTGTCTTGCCCCAAGGACACAACGACAGTATGCACTCCAAGCGGGATTCGAACCGGCTACCTTCCGGTCGCCAGCCGAACACTTAGCCCATTGCGCCATTTGTCGTCATGATCATAAACCTCTATAAGATCACCCCCGTAGCATCCTGCACTCCAAGGAATTAAGTCCTAGTCTGTTCGACGTCTCCCTAGAGCTCAGTTCCTCTAGTCCTCGGAACATTCTCGTAAATCTTCCCTGCGCTCTTTCCAGCTTAGTGACATTCTTCCTTTCAACTCCCAACGATTCTTACCAACCAATTTGTTCAATCCAATCGGATGCATCAGAGCTCGGTTTGGCAACAGTTCTGTCCAAGATTGCATGAAATTGCAGTGGGTTGTGTATGTAGCCCAGTCCATCCAACAAACCAACCTCACTCTCCCCCCCCCCCCCCCCCCCATCCCCCCCCCCCCCCTCCCCTTCATGCAGCTTTGGAAGTGCAGCCTATGTAATTTAGGACTATTTTCATCCCAGTCATTTTCTCTTCACCCATTTCCAGTCAGGCAGAAGATACAAAAGCTGTAATGCATGTATCACCAGACTCAGGACACCTTTTCCTCCTTGACTACTGAACCGCGTTCCCATTAGCTAGGGTGCAGTCCAAATCTTTCAACCTATCTCATTGCAGACCTTGCCCTATTTTTATCTGCTCTTTTGCTAACTGTAACACTTTTAATGTGTACAAACACTATAATCTGTACTATGGTGTTTTTTTCTTTGTACTACCTGTTGTACATGTGCACAGCTGATTGTACTCGTGTACAGTATGATTTGACTGGATGGCCTGTAAACAAAGCTTTTCATTGTATCCTAATGCATGTGACAATAATAAACCAATCCCAATAATAAGAAAACGATCTTTAAAAGTGGCAAAAATCGTCACATGGACCAAATCAACCCATGGCTGCAAGGGGTAATCTGGCAGATAGATTTAATACAGACAATAATTGGGGATATTATGGGTCAGAAGAAACATTTCAGCAAAGATCAACTGATTAGTTTGTTAGTGTGGAGGATATCCATTATATCATTTTATTCATGGGTAACCAAATTGAAGGAATTAGCATTCAACAATATTTACAATGACTGAGAATCAATTCTAGAATGTGGTATCTTGCACTGAGCAACAGCAAATGAAAAATCAGTCAGGAAGTGGGCAAAGAATTTCAATGGATGGATGACACATTTAAGTATTCAATGAGATTATACATTCGATTATGAAACCAACAAACCTTGATTCTTTGTTCTGAATGTTGATATATTGGCTGAGTGCCAGATATTTAAATTTCAGGAAATTGATTTTGTTCAAGTGTCAAAGTGCTTTATAACTGTTTTGAAAAGAATTAACAAAGTTCAAACTGAGGAATTGATCTCTGATTCAAAAGAACAAGATAACATAGTATTCATATATTTTAAATGTGAGGCATTTTGGACATGGTAACAGTTATGTCAATTCAAGGGATTCTGAGCTCGTGCTGTGATAAATGCAGTGTACATTAGTTCAAGATTCTGGAGAGAGTTAGAAAAGGTGAAAAAGTTGAAGGTGGGATTTGGTTATAATAAAAGCCTTATGAAATGTGATTGCTTCTTCCCAATGAAGTTTTAGGATTTATAAAAATTATTATCTGATTGAATTTAATAGAGTTTGTTGTAAAATGTCTGTTTGATGAGCTGAAAGATGTTTTATATACTGAACGGCATCATTAAATGTAATCTTCAGGCAAGATGAAGAGCGGGGGCGTATGTACAATTACATGAATGCTGTAGAGCGAGATCTTGCTGCTTTAAGACAAGGAATGGGTCTGAGTCGCAGATCATCTACTTCCTCTGAACCCTCCCCAACTGTCAAAACACTAATTAAATCCTTCGACAGTGCTTCCCAAGGTAGGAATTTTCTACTTGTACTTAAATGTAGAACACGCAGCACAGGAACAGGCCCTGTCATTAAATAAATCTGTTTGCCTGTATGTGATTCATATTCCTCCATTCCCTGCATATCCATGAGCCGATCTAAAAACTCCTTAAATGTTATTATCATATCTGCTTCCGTCACCATCCTTGGCAACGGGTAGCAGGCACCCACCACTCTCTGTGTTTTTAATAAAATTGCTCCCGGGATCATTCTCGTAAACCTCTTCTGGACTGTCTCCAATGCCACCATATTCTTCCGCAGATATGGGGCCCAAAACTGCTCACAATATTCGAAATGTGGACTGACCAGTGTCTCTCAAAATGAATGCTAACATTGTATTTGCCTTCCTTACTGCTGATTTAACCAGCAAATTAACCTTTTGGGAATCCTCTCTGATTTCTGAACCATTTAGAAAATAGTCTATTCCATTATTCCTTCTACCTAAGTGCATTACCATACACTTTGCTATGCTGTATTCCATCTACCCCTTCATTGCCCACTCTCCTAACCCGTTCGTCCTTCTGCAGACTCCACGCTTCCTCAACACTACCTGCCCTTCCACCTACCTTCGTATCATCCACGAACTTGGCCACAAAGCCATCAATTCCATCATCCAGATCATTCACATATAACATGAAAAATAGCTGACCCAACATGGACCTCTGCGGAATACCACTAGTCACTGGCAGCTAACCAGAAAAGGCCCCCTTTATTTCCACTCTTTGCCTTCTGTCAGTCAGCTAATCTTGTATCCATGCCAGTACCTTGCTTCTAATTACCATGATTAGCAGCCTCACATGTGGCACCTTATCAAAGGCCTTCTGAAAATCCAAGTCAACAATATCCACTGACTATTTGAATATCCAACAGAATAGTCAAACAAGATCTCCTCTTAACAAAACCATGCTGACTTCAGCCTATTTTATCAAGTACATCGAAACATCCTTAATAATAACTTCTAAATATTACCTTTGACGTCAGGCTAATATAGTCTATAATTTATTTTCTTTTGCCTCGCTCCCTTCATAAACAGTGGAGTTACATTTGCAATTTTCCAGTCCTCTGGAACCATTCCTGACTCTAGTGATTCCTGAAAGATCACTACTAATGCCTCCACAATCTCTAAAGCTACCTCTTTCAGAACCCTGGGGTGTAGTGTATCTGGTCCAGGTGACTTATCTACCTTCAGACCTTTCAGCTGCCCAACCGCTTTCTCCTCAGTAATAGCGACTGCACTCACTTCTGCACCCTTATTCTCTTGAATTTCTGACGTGTTGCTGGCGTCTTCCGCTGTGAAGTCTGACGCAAAAATCATAGTCAATCTGTCTGCCATTTCTTTATTCCCCATTACTACTTCTCCAGCATCATTTTCCAGTGGTCCTTTGATTAATTTATAGAATTGTGGTCATTGCAATTTTCATAGATCTTTATGGCACAGGATTGATTGCATTCAATGTTCCATATTTAGCTTTTTGAGGTTACTCAGATTATTGTAATTAATTTGATCTTACTTTGTGTTAACTAGTTTGCAAAATACCACTCCACCTGGAACGTGATGTTTCTTTCTCGACTAAAGATAACTTTTGTTTTCTAGTTGTCCCTAACACTACTACTGCAGCCGTCATTCCAAGAAGCCCTCTCAGTCCAAGCCCTCTGAAAACCCCGCCAGCAGCTGCTGTGTCACCTATACAGGTAAGTAAGCAGTAATAGCCAATCCACAACTGAGAGTGTGATAGAGGCAATATTTGAATGTACTAGAGGGGGAACTGCTGTATGAATCGGGCTTCAAATCTCAATCATGATGTACCCCTCTCCTCACTTTAATATATTCATGCCTCACTAAAGGTGGCAGCACAAGTAGATAGGCTGGTAAAGAAGGCGTATGTTATGCTTGCCTTCATTGTTAGGTGCAATGAATAGAAGAGTCAGGAACTCATGCCACAGCTCATTTGGACTTTGGATAGGCTGCATTTGGACTATAGTGTGCAGTTCTGGTTGCCCCATTACAGGAGAGATGTGGAGATTTATCAGTATGCTGCCTGAATTAGAGGGAGTGGTTGAATAGACTTGGATTGTTTTCTCCAGAACGTCAGCGGTTGAGGGGTGATGATAGAAGTATATAAAATGATGAAAGGCATAGATAGGGTGGATCAGAACCTTTTTCCCAGCCTGGAAATGTCCAACACTAGAGGGCATAGCTACAAGATGAGAGGGAGTAAGTTTAATGGAGATGTGCTGGGCAGGTTTTTTACACAGAGTGGCGTGGGTTTGGAATGCTTTGCCGGGGGAGGTGGTGAAGGCAGATACGATAGCGGCGTTCAAGAGGCTTTTAGATAGGCACATGAAATATCAGGGAATTGAGACTAGATTAGATGGAAATAATGCTCTAGAAAGAACATTTGGTTAATCTTGAAAGTCCGTGGGACACCTTTAGTTTAGTTCAGTTTAGAGATACAGCACGGAAACAGCCCCTTCGGCCCACCGAGTCCTTGCTGACTAGCGATCCCCGCACATTAACACTATCCTACACCCTTTAGGGACAATTACACTTATACCAAGCAAATGAACCTATAAACCTGTACATCTTTAGAGTGTGGAAGGCAACCACGCGGTCATGTGGAGAACGTGCAAATTCCGTACAAACAGCGCCCGTAGTCGGGATCAAATCCGGGTTTCCGGCACAGTAAGCCAGCAACTCTACCGCTGCGCCACCATGCCACCTCTGTTCATTTTGAAGCCATCTCCAGATGCTTGTCTGGGGAACTTTACAGGTTTTATTCGGTTTGGACTGACCATTATGTGTGAATCCAGTGATAAAGTTGATTCAGATTAGTTTCTTGTTCTATACATCAGGGTGCAATGAAATTGCTTGTCATTTGAAGCTGACAGAGTAAACGGTTTACGTATGGTAATGATAAATATAACAAAAAGTACGACTACAATTGCAAAACGGCAGAAGGCTGCACGGTAGTAGTGCAGCCTGACTGAGTGGCGCAAAAAATATTAAAGTACAATAACAAAATAATTAAAATAGGTAGAGTTAAGAGTATGTGGCAGCCCCCCAAGGAGGGAGTGTGAAAGAGGTTAGTGGTTCAGCAGTCTAATGGCAGTGGGGAAGAAGCTATTCTTAAGTCTGATGACAATTTGTCCATCTGTTTTTCTTGTGTTTTGACATTACATTCTGAATTATTAGTTCCGTTTTCTGAATAATTTATGTACGTGAGAAGGTAACAAATGCAGATTCGGGAAACTCTGAGACATTGTGTACCAGTATACGTGACAGATTATATATTGACAGAGTGGGGTTATATTGACAGAGTAGAGGAACACTGTGCTTATTATCTGTGCTTCACAGTTTAGGTTACCAATTGGTGTGCATTGAACTGGAGCAGCCTGCTGCTTCGTGTGATAACAAAGGTTTACTATATCATATAGTTTTACTGAAACATCTGCCATATCAGTCAACTTGCAATGCAGACTTGTACTGAAAAATGGTTCTTTGGTCAAAAGAGGAGGTAGTTGGGGCAGATATTATCACAATATATAATAAACATTTGGGCGGGTGCATGGATGGGACAGATTTGGAGGGATATGGACCAAATGCAGACAGCTGGCACAAGTGTAGATGGGACATGTTGGTCGCTGTGGCAAATTGGGCTGAAGGGCTCTATGACTCTATAACAGATGCATACTGATGGATAAAACATTGTAATTGGCAGCTCCAGGGTGCAATTTGCACAACGTGTGGCAGAGAAAACATGCATCAGTATCATTGGGACAATTACTCAAGCTCCCTGAGCAACTCATTTCATGCAATAAAGCTGATCTGGCTAGTTCCTTGTGTTCAGCATTAATTATTACTTGTTGTACTTGTGTAGGGCTTCATTGTATTAACATATACTCCAAAAGTGGCCTCAGCAACATTTAGTACAATTATAACATAACATCCCAAATACTATACTCTATACCCTAATTGATGAAGTCCAATGTGCCAAAAACCTTATTTACCACTATCTACCAGTTACGCCACTTTCAGGGAAAAATGTACTTGCACTCCTTGACCCCACTGCTCCACAACACTCCCCAGGGTCCTTCCATTCAACGTGTATTTGCTGCCCTGGTTTGACTTCCCGAAATCCAACACCTCTCCCTAATCTGCATTAATCTCCCATTAGCCATTCCTCAGCCCACTTGTCCATCTGATCAAGATCCTGATTCATTTAGAGTTCTTTTTCTTTGGGGAAAATCCCAACTTTGGGTTGTTTGAAGATATTCCATTATTTCAAATGTTTACAATTCTCTTTACAATATATTTCCCTTTTAAAATAGTTAAAAATTCACGATAATTATATTTTTAAGTAAATGCACAAGTTCACAAAAAGTTGCTTTACTCAATTTTCAGTGCAAAAATAATTGAAATGGAAGACTGGACTTTGAACATGCCATCCCAGTACAAGTAACAATCTTTAAATCTTTGAATTCATATGTTTGCTTGCAGAGACATTCCATCAGTGGGCCGATATCAGCACCAAAGGCTCTGTCAGCACTGACAGACAAAAGATCAAGTTACACTGAGATGTCCGTTCCAGGTGAGTCTTTTACAGCATCCATGCTGCTTGGCTGTTGGTTCCACTGAGGGCATGGTTCAACGCAGTTCTCAACTGCACTTCTGAGGATTTGCAATCAGTTGGCTCAATGATCAGCTTAGATGTGGATTCTCCAGGTGTCTCGGTGATCTCTGTAATGTTTTGACAGCTCAAGCACAAATACAGTGTGTTGAAACTACAAGCCCTCCATGCTGAAGGTTAAATATCCATCTATACGGTCTGTAGCCCTTTATGTTCTCACTATTCATGTGATCATTCAAAATATTTTAAAATGTTGACGTTCTAGCGTGTGGTTAATGTGTGGTAAATGTGGGGTGATCCACTTTGCTGACAAGAACAGGAAGGCAGATTATTGTATTGTATATCTTTATTGTCATTTCCTGAGTATTCGCATACCCAGAGGAAACAAAAAAACGTTGCTCAACCAGTGTCCATTCAGTGTGCATGAAAAATAAATAGAAATTAAAAAAAAACATGTATCATGAACAAATTTAACACTCTACTAAACATTCAACAGGCGTTCCGACCGGCAGCGGCACAACAGTGGCTCTGCTGCAGTGTGGGGGGTTTGTGCGCGATACTTAGCAGGGGGCAAAGTCCATTTAGCAGTCTTATAGCCTGTGGGAAGAAGCTGAGGAGCATCCTGCTGGTTTTGCAGCTAATGCTCCTGTACCTCTTCCCAGATGGCAGGATGGAGAAAATGTCATGCGATGGGTGGTAAGGGTCTTTGATGATGGAGATGGCTCTGCTGATACATCTCTTCCTGTATATGTCCAGCAGGAAGGGGAGTGGAGCACCAATAATCCTGCTGGCGGTCTTCACTATCCTGTCTAGTTGGTGCCGTTCGTACGCCTTGCAGCTCCCGAACCAGGAAGTGATGCCGTAGGTCAATGTGCTCTCGACAGTCCCCCTATAAAAAGTCCGTAGGTGTGTAGTGGGGAGGCCTGCTTTACGTAGTCTTCGGAGAGGGTGAAGTCGCTGCTGGGCTCTCTTGACCAGAGCTGTGGTGTTGGCCGTGGACGTCAGGTCATCAGACAGATGTAGTCCTAGGAACTTCATGCTGCTGACCCTTTCCACATCAGCTCCGTCGATGTGCAGAGGTGTATGGTGTTGTTTCCCCACCCTCCTGAAGTCAACCACCATCTCCTTAGTTTTTCCCACGTTAAGAATGAGGTTGTGGGATTTGCACCAACCTGTGAGCAGCTCCACCTCCATCCTGTACGCCGATTCATCATTGTCACTGATGAGACCCACCACTGTTGTGTCATCAGCGAACTTGTTGATGAAGTTGTTATTGAGTCTGGCAGTACAGTCGTGTGTCAGCAGACTAAACAGAAGGGGGCTTAGGACACAGCCTTGGGGTGAGCCAGTGCTCACGGCTATGGTTTTTGATGTCCTACTGCCCACCCCGACTGTCTGCTGCCGTTGCGACAGAAAGTTCAGGACCCAGTTGCATGTGCCAGCATCAACCCCCAATAGCTCCAACTTCTCCACCAGCTGTTGCGGAATGATTGTATTGAAAGCAGAGCTGAAGTCTATGAAGAGGATCCTGGCATAGGTATTTTTCCGATCGAGATGTGACAATACGAGGTTCAGTGTTGTTGAGACTGCGTCCTCTGTGGATCGGTTGGCTCTGTAGGCGAACTGCAGTGGGTTTAGGTCGGCAGGTAGACTATTTTTGATGTGCTGCATAACTAGTCGCTCAAAACACTTCATTACAATGGGTGTTAGGGCCACTGGTCGAAAGTCATTATGGCAGGCTGGGTTTGGTTTCTTCGGGACAGGGACGATGGTGGCACTCTTATTATCTGAATGGTGTCAGATTAGGAAAAGGGGAGGTGCAACGAGACCTGGGTGTGCTTGTACATCATTCAGTGAAAGTAAGCATGCAGGTGCAGCAGTTAGTGAAGAAAGTTAATGGCATTTTGGCCTTCATTACGAGAGGATTTGAGTTTAGGAGCAAGGAGGTCCTACTGCAGTTGTACAGGGCCCTGGTGAGACCGCATTTGGCGTATTGTGTGCAATTTTGGTCTCCTAATTTGAGGAAGGACGTTATTGACAGAGTGTAGTGTAGGTTCACCAGATTAATTCCCAGGATGGTGGGACTGACATATGATGAAAGAATTGGTCGACTGGGCTTGTATTCACTGGAATTTAGAAGAATGAGAGGAGATCGTATAGAAACAGATAAAATTCTTATAGCATTGGACAGGCTAGATGCAGGGAACATTTTCCTGATGTGTTGGGGGAGTCCAGAATCAGGGGTCACAGTTTAAAAATAACGGGTAGGCCATTTAGGACTGAGATGAAGGAAAAAAAAATTCCCAGTTGTGAATCTGTGGAATTCTCTGCCACAGAAGGCATTGGAGGCCAATTCACTGGATGCTTTCAAGAGAGTGGTAGATTTAGGTCTTAGGGCTAAAGGAATCAAGGGATGTTGGGAAAAGCAGGAATGGGGTACTGATTTCAGATGATCAGCCATGATCATATTGAATGGTGGTGCTGGCTCGAAGGGCCAAATGACTTATCCCAGCAACTATTTTTCTATGTTTATAGTGCACTTCACATTGCAACCACTTTGGGTAATTTTTTTTTCTTCAAATGCCCTCTTCTCACATTCAGTCCATGCCCTCTGGTTTAAATGTCTCCATTATAGGGAAACATTTCTCACCATCTATCAACCATATACTTTTGTTCACCATTATCTTGTATGTCTTACTAACTTGATCGAGTTTTTTGAGGTGGTGACGATGGGGATCGATGAAGGTAGGGCGATGGATGTTGTCTGCATGGATTTTAGTGAGGCATTTGATAAAGTCCCCCATGGTAGGCTGGTCTAGATTAAGATGCATGATATGTAAGAGGGGCATGGGTAAAGAGGATAGTTTAAAACTCAGGTAGGAAGATTCATTGGAGAATCTGACCATCCCACATCTTTGCTTCTTAAAGGGATGTGTTTTTTCTCCACTCCCTTTTTGGTTCTTTATACTCAAATTTTCATCCACCTTTTCTCTTTTTATCCTTACAAAATGAAGTATCTGGATCATTTAAGTGCTAACATTGACCTCTGCATACAGATCTTTGTAACATTCATCAGAATAAACCTGTGTTACTTTTCCTAATTCTTCTGATAAGGATGTTAACCTGTAATGTTGACTGATTTTTTTACCCCACAGATTTTGTCTGAACTGTTGAGCATATCTGGCATTCATTGTTGCTTTCGCTTTATAGCATCTGCAGGTTTTTTTTGCTCCCATAATATATTTCTGACTTTGCTCCTGTAAGCTATATTTTTATCAGTACCTTGCATATTTTAAGTGCACTGAATAGTTAACAAATATTAAGAACCTCTGCTTTCCTGTTCTGCCATCACTTTGTTACACATCTATTTACAGGAATGCAGCTTGCCTCTCCATTCCCCACTCCTCCGAACTCTGCCTTCTCCCTTCCTCCCATCCTGTCCCCACTCCTCCCGCCTCTTCCTCCACTCTTCCATCCTCTCCCTCCCCACTCCTCCTTCGTCTTCCTTCCTCCACTTCTCACTCCTCTTCTTCTGCCCCACTCCTCCCGCTCTCCTGTCCCCACTTGACCTGCCTCTCCCTCCCCCACTCTTCCCTCCTGTCCCTCGCCCACTCCTCTTTCCACTTTTCCCCTTCTCTTGACTCCATTCCTCCCCTCCTGTCCCCACAGTTCTCTCTCCTGTCCTCACTCCTCTCTCTCACCATTCCTCACCCCACTCTCTCAGCCCCCTCCCCCCTTCTCAACTTTCTACCTCCCTCCATTCCTCACCACTCACCCATCCCCCAAGCTCTCCCTCTCTGTTCCTCAGCACTTCTCCTTTCTCCTCTTCCTTTCCCACCCCTCTTTTGTTTCCATCATGGATGAAATTTCAAAAAAATACATAGGTGAAACTAAATTGTATTTTAAGTTTAGTCTGGTTCCATTGGTTCCTCACTTTTGATTGTTGCCCGTTTGCTTTGTAGCAGATCACTTACTGAGATCGTCCTCTGCAAATCGATCACCAGCTTCGTTACAAAGAGTTCAGGCCATTGACTCTGCAAAGTCCATGTCTGGTGAGTAGAGTCAGAGTTTGGAAGATCTCTGTAAAGTACAGCTAGTTTTGGCAGTCCTGCAATGTGTACACTTCATTTTGCTTTGGAGAAGATGCAGATTAGAACCATGCAATAAGGTAGAACCATTGGAGAAACCTACATTTCCTGTTCAAGATTCTTCCTGAAGTTATTTTCAGAAAGAATTCTTCTCACATATTCCAACACCCCACCAAAGCAATATATCTTTCACCATCTAAAATTGTAGAACTCATTGGAGCATTTCTTGGTTTACTATTAATTATGGAACATGTAAGTCAGGAGCAGGAGTGAGCCTTTGCTATTTAATAAGGTTGTAGCTGATCTGATTGTTACCCCAGCTTTGGATTCCTGTCCACCCCGATAACCTTTCATGCCCCCCCCCCCCCCCCCCCCCCCCCCCCCGCACCTCGATGGTTCAGAATATATCAACTTTGCTACCATTAAGGAAAAAAGTTCCAAAGACTCAAGGCCCACGAGGAAAACTGTCCTAAATGCACAACCCGTTACTTTTAAACAGTAGATTAATCTAGTTCTAGATTCTGACATAAGAGGAAACATTCTCTCTGCCAACCCCTGTCAAAACCCCTCAGGGTTTTGTATGTTTCAATCCTGGACGGAAGCAGAGGGTGATGGTGGAAGATTATTTTTCGGACTGGACGACTGTGACTAGTGGTGTGCCTCACCATGCTAGAATGAACTATTGTGTTTATCTCATTTTGCTTGTTGCACTATTCTCTCAGATATTGGATGGTGAACATCACTAGGTGGAGTTTTGGCGATCATATTTTTTACTTTTCTTCTGTAGTGTCTCGAAGAAGCAGCGAGGAGATTAAACGTGATCTGACTGTCACAGATAGCTCCTCTCCATCATCACTGATGGTAATGGCGACTACATCTCCACAGCTGACTTTGACATCTTCATCCCCTACAGCCTCAGTGACACCAACTACACGTAGCCGCCTCAGGTAAGGGCTAAACGTGGCCAAGTCACTGAACCACCCTTGCACACATAACATAGATGTAAACTTGGCGACACAAAGAACTGCAAATGCTGGAATCTTGAATGTGGAAGCATTGGTTTTCAAACTGAATCTGTTAGACATGAAGTCCAGGGAACTTGGGAAAATTAACGGAGATGTTATGTGGACAATTTGTATTACAATCGAGGAGGTGCTGAAAGTCTTAAAATGTATGAAAGTCTGTAAATCTCCTGGGCCTGATTAGATCTGTCCAAGAGCATTGTGGAAAGCTGGAGAAGAAATTGCAGGAGTCGTCACTGAGATATATAAATCATTGTTAAACACAGGTAACGGTGGCTAATGGTGTGTTTCTATTTAAGAAGAACTGCAAAGAAAATCCTGGGAACTTTAGACCAGTTAAACCAAATATCTATGGTAGGAAAGTTACTGGAGATGATTCTAAGGGGTAAGGTATGCATGAATTTGGAGGAACAGAGATTGAAATGTGAGTTGTTGCATTTTGGGAAGTTGAACCGGGACACATCTACACAAGGACACAATCTTCACCATGAACAGTAAGGCCCTGGGGAGTATAGTAGAGCAAAGGGATCTAGGACGACAAAGTACATACTTCCCTGAAAATTACATCATGGGTACATGGCCTTGGTAAAGAAGGCTTTTGGTTTGCTTGCCTTCATCAGTCAGGGAATTGGGAACAGAAGTTGGGACATGATGTTTCAACTGTACAAGACATTGTTGAGTCTGCTCTTGGAGTATTGTGTTCAGCTTTGGTCAACCTGCTGCAGGAAAAATTGCATGAAGCTGGAAAGAATTGCAGAGATGATTTACAGGGATGTTGGTTTCAAGGGCCAGAGTTATAAGGAGAGATTTAGCAGGCTTGGACTTTATTCCTTGGAGCACATTCGGTTTAGCGGTGACCTTATAGAGGTGTATAAAATCATGAGAGGAATATAGGGTGAATGCACTGAGTCCCTAGGGTAGGGAAGTCAAGAACTAGAGGCCATAAGTTTGGTGAAAGATGGAATAGGAACCTGAATGGCAACTTTTTTCAAACAGTGGGTGGTAGGAATATGGAAAGAGCTGCAAGAGGAAGTAGCTGAGGCAGGTACAATAATAATATTCAAGATATTTGGACAGGTATATGGATAGGAAAGGTAACAGTATGGGCCAAACGTGGGCAAATAGGACTATCTCAGATGGGGCATCTTGGCCAGCACAGACGACTTGGGCCAATGGCCTGCTTCCATGCTGTATGCCTTTCCAATAGAACAGTGTCATTCAGGCCATTTAAAAACTACCCTGGTTTGGATCAATGGTAATCTTGAGCATTCTGTTGCCAGTACTTTTAATTCTCCCTTCCACTACCACTCTCATTTTGACCTCTACAAAAACTCTTCCAACAAAACTAAACCAAAGCTTGAAGTACAGCACTTCACCTTCTAACTTGGCTTAATCCAGCCCTCAGGCACAACACTGAATTGGAAAGTTTCATATAACCAACCACTCCAGTTTGTATTTTTCAATCCTAACATTGCAGTTTGTTCCCTCTCCTCCTGGTGATTTAGATTTAATTCATCTCCTTCCTATTTACAACTCCCCCGTACACACCTCTAATGCTCTCCCTCAGCCGGGAATCACCACAGTGTAGAATCAAGGAATCATAAAGCACCATGTCCATGTCAACCATTAACAAAGGCACTTACCAACACTCGGTCTGTAGCCAACCTCGCCTGGATCCATCTATAGATTGCCAGCCATTGCTCTACCTTCCCCAACCTCTTTATACTGGCTATCTCCCTTCGGCTCTTTCAGTCCAGTTGAAGGATCCCAACCCGAAAAGCCTGCTGTCTATTTCATTCCACAGATACTGCCAGACCTGCTGAGTTCCTCCAGTAGTTTGATCTTTGCTCCAGATTCCAGCATCTGCGGTCTCTTGTGTTATCAATAAAACTGAGGGTTTGACCATGAAGTATGCATCGCCCTCTTGAGGAAAATGGGCAGTATGCAAGCTTGCTCCAATGTCCCTTTGGCATGAGCCTGAGTTACAGTAGTGCCCATTAGGTTTGGACCCTCCCCTCCAGCTTGGTCAAGATAATTTAGAACTTCCAGTCTCTTTGCACCCATACCCAGAGCTGAGAGAGCAACAGATGTGTAACCTATATTGCTTAGCTGAAATTAGTTCAATTTGGAGGAAGTTCCTTAAGAAATGTACCAGAATGAAGCATGCAACAGATCCAAAAGGAAATTCAAAAGACTGACTTTAAGGAGCAGAGAATTTTGTTCTGCGAGCCATTTTTAAAAGTGTAATTGTGATCTAAGTGGCAAAGATACCCTGTCAGAAACATGAAATACTGGACCAGGGAGCAACCGCCAGGGCAAGGAAGCTGGATTCAGCATCATTTTTCCCAGAGTTGACGGTCCCTGGAACTCCCAACTAAAAGATCGCCAGTATAAAAGCAGATTTTCTGAAACTGATTTGTTAGATGTATCTACTACTTTCAACTTGTGGCTATTGTAATTGAGCAGATTGCTGGGTCAGGCTTCCAGCCACACTCTTGTTTCTACTCCCAAGTGTCCATTTCTAGAACCAAGGTGAC
Source organism: Leucoraja erinaceus (assembly GCF_028641065.1). NCBI lineage: Eukaryota > Metazoa > Chordata > Chondrichthyes > Rajiformes > Rajidae > Leucoraja > Leucoraja erinaceus. The sequence goes on from NC_073401.1 coordinate 19,481,156, forward strand.
AAAAGTCAAAAGATGATCTCAATGTGAGCCAGTAACTGATACATTCTCTGTTATTACATGGTTCATAATAATTTATTCATTGTTTGAAAATAGAAGTGAACAGTTATACTCTTCTTACATCTATTAGCATGGGTTTGCATTCCAACATAGCAACTGGCAACTATTGGAACTATTTGTTATTATTATTAACTATTTGTTTTGTACAGGGAAGAGAGAAAGGATCCTTTGTCAGCATTGTCTCGTGAATACGGTGGCTCCAAGAGGAACGCACTTCTCAAATGGTGTCAGAAGAAAACAGAAGGTTATCAAGTAAGTGAGGAGCACCATGTTTCTGCATTAGAAGAAACTTTTTAAAATGTGTATGAATGAATGGTTCAGGGAAAGATTAGGTTACCAGGCCCTTTGTGCCTGTGCCATTTATCAAATCATGGCCAATGGGGTCATACAAGCCCTTCAGCCCATCCAGTCAGCACCGACCATCAATCACCCATTTATTCTAATTCTATGTAATTCCTATTTTATTCTCCCCACATTTTCATCAACATCCCTCAGAATCTACCACTCACCTACATGCTCGAGTTAATTTAGGGTGGCCCATCTTTGGGATGTGGCAGGAAGCCAGAGCACCTGGAAGTCATAGGGAGAATGTGCAAACTTCAAACAGACAGGTCAGGAATGAACCTAGGTCACTGGAGCTGTGAGTTAAAATGACCCAGGTTCAATTCTGACCTACAGGGCAGTCTGTGTGGTGTTTGCCTGTTCTTCCAGTGACTGTGGATTTCCTCCCAGCCAATTTCCTACACACTCACTCTCTGCCGGCAACAGATGACCAAGGAATGGTGGAGCCCATAAAGGCCCATTGTTGGCTGGGGAAGAGGTGATAACGAAGGAATACAAGGATGTGAACGGTGGGCCTATGGAACAACTATGGTGGGAGCAGAGGTGGAATGCAGCAGTTACTTGAAATTTAATGACTATTCATTCTGCTGGGCTGTAAGCTGCCCAAGCGAAATTTGAGGTGATGTTCCCCCAGCTTGCTTGTGGCCTCGCTCTGACAGTGGAGGAGCCCCAGGACTGAAAGGTCAGAATGGGAACGGGAGTTAAAATGTTTGGCAATCGGGAGATTGCGTCGGCCAAGGCAGACTGAGCATAAGAGTTCAGCGAAACAATCGCCCGGTCTGTGCTTGGTCTAGCCGATATGTAGAAGCTCACACTGAGAACAACAGATACAGCACATTAAGTTGGAGGAGGTGCAAGTGAACCTCTGCCACACCTGAAAGGCCTGGCAAGTGATGGGTAGATACAGGTGAGGGTGGAGTAAATGACAAGTCTAGAGATGAAAAGAAGACGAGGGGCAAAAAGTTAAGCCAAAGAGAGAATATAGGTGGAAGGGAGAAGAGGGGCAGGATACTGGGCGAAATGTGTGCACATCAGGGAGGAGGCACAGGAAAAAGAGAAGGGAAAGGGGGAGTGTTACTTAAATTTGGAGAATTCGATGGTTATACCTTTTGGGTTGTATGCGACGTACAAGGTTGGTATGAGAATGGGAAGAGGAATTAAAATGGTTAGCAACCGGGAGATCCACAGGCCTTGGTGGACAGAGCGTAATTTTACGGCGAAATGGTCACTGCCTCTACACTTGGTCTCATCAATGTGAAGGAGGCCAGGGAAATTAGAATTTCTGTTTTAGATTCTGTTTTAATTCCTTTGCTAATGTTTGACAGTCATTTTCTTTTTAATTAGCAAAGTGTTTACTGCACGGAGATAATAAGATTTGAGACTGTTGAATGAATGGAAAAGGAGATTTTATTAAGTTGACAGAGTAAAAATGTGTTTGGCTTTAAAGAGTTGTAGTTGTGAAAAGCAAGTGCCCACGTTTTGTACTGTTGTTCCTCGGAATTTAATTTACAAACTCAAGGACATAGCCTTTATGATTCTGGGATAACAGCTGCTAATTGGAGTCAGATGTGGGGCAGCATTGTTACTCTGTATTTATGTCATTGTAGTAGGCTGAGAAACAATAAACAATGATTGATTTAACCTGCAATATAGGATCATTACAATTGATTTTCTTTGCTTCACAGGTTTTATTACAGCTAATGGTATATATTTTCAAGAACTCGTGCTGCCTTTCACTCTTTCCCTGCCTGTCAGTTTGAACTATTCACTGTCTGAAATTGATGCTATAATTCCCTGCAACATTTTGGGAACATCTTAAAGAATTGTTCATATGTTTACTAACAGCAGGCAAATTTAAGACTTTTCCAGCAGAAAGCTAGACCAATCATACTCGACAGAAAAATTGTCTGAGAAGTAGTTATATCAGCGCACCGTCCCATTAACCAGTGATAGAACATTGAATTACACTGAGAATTTGTTGAGCGTGTTGCTCGCGGCTAACAAGCCTTTTATAATATTGAATACTGGAATAATAGCATTTTCTGTCCTTTGATTGATGTACCTGCTGATTCAATGTGTTTAACAATGTCAAATAATGCTCATTTCCTCGAGCAATTGAGCTGGAAAAATGGGGAGCGTGTCAAAGCTCAATTGATTTCCTTTGCTTCACAACTTTAAAGTGTGCTTGAAGTTTTATTACAGATAACATCGTTTTTCAAGTCCACATGCTACCTTTCACCCTCACTGTCTGCCAGGGTTCTCTGACCGGATTCCCTGTCCAAAATGCATCCCATGGCTTTGGGCTGCATCTTTACTTTGTGACTCACCCGTTCACCGTCAAACAGCACATCCGTGTTGAGAAAAGGGATTGAGGACAATTGTTATGTGAGGACATATTTCTCTCTGAAAGTGGAAAAGGAGACTAAATGTTGTTCTTTACAGGAGTGTTAGCTTCAGCAATTGTATGCAGCACCCTCCAGTGCAAATCAGCACCCTTTGTAGACCAGGGTTTTGGTACACAAGCTCCTGCCAGTGATGGTAGCAGAGGAAGTAGGTTGGGCTACTGGCTCCAGCAGAGGTGGGCAAAGTCCGAATAGAGATAGGGTCAAAGTGAAAGGGTGTGATAAACTTTGAGCTGATTTCAAGGGTTGAGGGATTGGTTATTGAAACAATGGGTTTCAGTCAGGGAGCATGATTGAGATTAAAAGGTATGACTACAGGGAGTGGTATGAGTAGTGAATATTATGGCAAACAATGCTGCTGCATCATAGCTTCAGTAATGCAGGTTTGATCCCAACCGTGTCCTGTTTGGAATTTGCATGATTTCTCTGTGTCTCCGTGGCTTTCCCCTGGGGTGTTATAGAATCTTACAGCATGGTAACAGGTCCTTCAGCCTGACGGATCCATGCCGACCAAGATGCCTACCTGCACTAATCCCAGTTAAAGTGCTTGGCAGCCTGGAGATCGCGTAGGCCAAGGCGTAAGTGTTCAGCGAAACAATCGCCCAATCCGCATTTGCCGACATATAGGGGCCCACACCTAGAACCGATACAGTAGATGAGGTTGGGGGAGGTGCAAGTGAACCTCTGTCAGTGAAAGAACTGTCGGGGTCCCTGGATGGAGTTGAGGGAGAAGGTATGGAGACAGGTGTTGCATCTCCTGCAGTTGCATGGGAAAGTAGATGGGTTGGTGAGTACAGAAATTTGAACCGAGCAAGTGTGAGGTGCAGCACTTTGGGAGGTTGAAAGTAAGGAAAGTGTATATAGTAAAGTAAAACCATTAACAGGATTGATGTGCAGAGGGGTCTTGGAGTCATAGTTCACTGAAGGCAGCAGCAGAAGTAGATAGGGTGGTTAAGAAGGCATCTAGTATGCTTGTCTTCATTGCTAAGGGCATTGAATATAAGAGTCAGGAAGTCATGATGCTGCTCTATCGGGCTTTGGCTAGGCTGAAGTTTAGATTAGATTATTTAATGACCACACAGTCAAGCTGGTGGAATTCAGGTTCAGTACAGGATGTTATACAATAGGCTGATTCCCGTCAAACATAACATAAAAACACAACAACATACAGTATACAGTACATGCACGAGGTGGCTATGTGATGTTGTCATAGAGTGTTCAGAATTCGAATTGCATGTGGATAGAAACTGTTTTTAAATCGTGATGTTTTGGCGGGCAGTGAGCTGTAGCGCCTTCCTGACGGCAGCAGGTGGAAGATGTGGTGAGCTGGGTGGGAGGGATCAGAAATGATTTTCTTCACCCTTGACACGGACCGTTTGAGATTGAGTATTGTGTGGAGTTCTGGACGCCCCATTGTAGGAATAATGTGGAGGCTTTGGAGAGTGCAGCGGAGGTTGACCAGAATGCTGCCTGTATTCGAAGGGAGAGGCTTGGATTGTTTTCTCTAGAACAACAGAGATTGAGGCATATATAAAATTATGAGAGGCATAGGAAGGGTAGACAGAACCTTTTCCCAGGGTGTAAATGTCCAACACTAGAGGGCATAACTATAAAGTGAGGGAGGAAATGTTTATCAGACATGTGTGGCATGTTTTTTTTTAACAGAGAGTGGTGGAGGCCTGGAATGCACAGCCAGGGGTGGTGGTGGAGGCAGATATGATAGTGGCATTTAAGAGGCTTTTGGATAGGCACATGGAAGCGTAGGGAATGAAAGGATATGGATAAACCAGTGAGGGAGGGCTGCTGACGATGGGGGTTCGGCGAGGGGGGGGGTGGTTTGCCGAGAACGGGGGAACTGGCGTGCGGAGGGGAGGCCTGCTGCCAGGTGTGGTGGCAGCAACAGTTAGAACTGTTCGGTGAACTTTTCCAATGTTGTTGCCTCCAAAACCCGGTGACACTTGTTTACTGACTTAGTGAGGTCTGCTATATGATTTTACCCGGTTGTATGCAAACACAAAGCATTTCACTGTACCTAGTACACATGACAATTAAGTTTATTGAATCATTGAATGTACTGTCTGAAGAGATCAGTTTTACTTGGCATTATATTTGGCACATACATTGTGGGCTGAAGGGACTCCATCTGCCCTAACTTTCTGGACAGCCTACAATTTGGGATTTTGTCAGAAGCATTGCTGATGTCCATCTATACCATGTCTGCCCCTTTGCTTTCATCAGAAAGACCTTGAGTAACAGGTCCAGAGCTTCCTGAGTGCAGACACAGGTGAGTGTGGTAGTAAAAATGACATTAGGATGCTTGCCTTAGGCCAAGACATTGAGTGTAAGAGTTGGGGCATCGTGCTGCAGTTGCACAAAACATTGGTTTGACTGCACTTGGAGTATAGTGTGAAGTTCTAGTCCAGGGGTGGGAAACCGTTTCATGTTGGAATGCCACATTAAGTTAGCTGTAATCTAATGAGGCCGCATCCAAGAAACTTCAATTAGATATACTTCAAAATGTACATTATTTTGTAAACATCTAACTACTATGTACAGGTGCACAACCTTTTATCCGAAAGCCTTGGGACCAGACACTTGTCGGATTTCGGACATTTTCGGATTTCAGAATGGAAGATTTTTAGCGTAGATTAGGTAGGTAGCGCGGGCGGCTTGAAAAGTCTGGAGCAGCTGCCTCCTCCCCGGAGACCGGGAGAATCATTGCATAAATGTTAGTCAGTTAGTTTGGAGGGATTTTATGTGGTGGTGGTGGTGTAGGGGTGAAGGGGGAAACTTTAATTCTTAGTCCCCTACCTGGTCGGCGACTCCCAACCTCGCGGAGCTGGGGGCTCCATCCGGCCGCGGGCGGCGCCGGTTGTAGCTCCGACCCCGGCAACTCTACCCCTGGCTGCGAGGCGCTCCAAATCCAGCGCGGCCCGCGGCCGGACGTCCCAGCTCCGGGAATGTCGGGAGTCGGCGGCGTCGCAGCCAAAGATCCTAGAGGAGCTCCGCTATAGGATCTTTGGTCGCAGCGCTGGGATACCAGCGGGGAGCGAGCAATGCCTTACCGGGTCGCCGTGCGGCAAGCTCCGGAACGCTGTGGCCGCCTTCTTCCAACATTCGCGGAGCGTCGCTGGATTTGGAGCCGCGGAGCTGGGGACTCCGTCCGGCCGTGGGCGGCGCTGGTTGGAGCTCCGACCCCGGCAACTCTACCCCTGGCTGCGCGGCTCCAAATCCAGCGACGCTCCTCGATGTTGTGTGTCGGCGGCCACAGCGTTCCGGAGCTTGCCGCACGGCGACCCGGTAAGGCATTGCCCGCATCCCAGCGCTGCGACGTCGCCGACTCCCGACATTCGCGGAGCTGGGACGTCCGGCCGCGGGCCGCGCTGGATTTGGAGCGCCTCGCAGCCAGGGGTAGAGTTGCCGGGGTCGGAGCTACAACCTGCGCCGCCCGCGGCCCCACCGGCCACAGCGCTGCGGAGCTTACTGCACAGCGACCCGGTAAGGCATTGACCGCTCCCCGCCTCTCCGACCAGGTAGGGGACTAAGAATTAAAGTTTACCCCTTCACCCCCCTTCACATAAAAGCCCTCCAAACTAACTGACTAACATTTAAGCAATGATTTACAGATGTTTAAGCGTCTCCCGGTCTCCAGGGAGGAGGCAGCCGCTACAGTAGTACAGACCTGGGTTGACCGTGGGTCGTTTTGGGTCAGGTTTGGCGCCAAACGCGAGCTTTGGTGCGCAGACGACATCCGGAAAAAATGGCCGGTTTTCGGAGCTTTTCGGTTTCTGGAACACCGGATAAAAGGTTGTGCACCTGTACTAACTTCAAGAAAATGAAAAAAAATTGTTAATTCTAAAGTTAACTAACCTTTTAATGACTTTGTTGTGACTGCTTTTTGTGGGAAAGCATTTGAATATTTGGTTGCAATATGGAGGTACGCAGTTTCAGCTGATCTTCTAGATGGGTATCCGTCACTTGTGACCTTAAGGACGTCTTGATTTGGGTTAGGTAGGAGAATGTAGATTAGCAGCAATGTGGTTGAAAAGCAAGAAAGCATTTTTCGTGCATGTTGCCGAAGACGTAGGTATTCTATTGCATTTTTCCATATTTCAATCGGAACTTTCTTAGCGTCTAATAAGGGCTTTAAATCATGAGCATAACAGGTGTTAAAATGGCCCTCATGACTTACTAATGTTTTAATTGGTGCCTTTATTCGGGGAGGATTATTTCATTGAATCGTCTTTTACTCTTTCGTATTTTAAATACGTTCATTTTAAGATTAAAATTAAAATATTAAAAGATGAACAAAATCATATTTAAAAAAAAAGGATTTGTTGTACAAAATTTGGATTCTTTCAAAAGGCCGCATGCAGGTGATGGTAATCTGGAATGAGCTGCCAGAGGAGGTGGTAGAGGTAAAGACTATTACATTGCTTAAAAGGCTTTTGGACAGGTACATAGATAGGAAAGTAGAGAGATATGGGCTTAATGCAAGCCAATGAGATCAGCATAGAATGGCATCATGATCAGCTGGAATGTGTTGGGCTGGAAGAGTCGATTTATGTGCTGTACAATTCTATGGTTCTGTGCAAGACCATGAAAAAAGACTGGAAGAAAATATAAAGGGGAAGATGAGAAGGTTCAGAGACAAATCAGAAATTTAGTTGTCAAGTAGACCACTTGGCTGAGCTACAAAATGCGTACTGTACCTCATTCTTCATCTGGGAAGAAGATTTCTGTAAGAGAGAAAGATGTATGTGATTCTCCATGGCCGATGGACTGGCCCGGGAGGAAGCTGCATGTGTGGTCTGGGCCCAAAGACAGTGAGTTAAGATGGTCCCATCGGCCTTTGCTGCATATGTTTGCTATTCTATGGCTGTGTGTTGGAGAAACAGTCTCATTCTTGAAAGATGGTGATGTACAGCTGCTATCATGAGCCATGTCATGAAAGCTGACCTCTGATGCATAATTTACAGGAAATAGAATGCGTCATGGTTAGATTCTTGGGGAATTTGAAATAACAATTAAAGTAATGTGATGAGAAACCTTTGCTGGGATTTGAAACATGGAATCGTGTAACATGGTTAGTGTTGTAACTGTGAGGAAAATATGTGAAAATGAACAGAAATTGTTACTCAATTTCAGAAGCATGTTGCCTGATGAACAAAAACAACTATTTTTTTAAATAGATTAGCCCGAACTAGGTATTTAGTTGGCAAATGAGATCTGACGGTGTTTTTCTAAATCCTGTTTGAAATATGTAACTTCTGACTACAAGGGAACAATTCATTGTAACTCCAATGCTGCCACAGTCACAATAAAATGAAAAAGCCTAAGCCTAAAGGTTGGCCTTGGCTCAATGACACCACCAGAGCCCTAAGAGAGTGCAGAAAATCAGAACGGAAGTTTAAATGTGATGAGCTTCAAATTTCCTTTGAAATTCTGAGAAACAATCTTTTCAAATACCAGGAAGCAGTAAAGTCTGCGAGTACACAATACTTTTCCAACCTTATTTCCAAAAACGCACGTAATTCCAAGGTCCTATTTAGTACTATTACCTGTCATATGTCCCGCCCCCAGTACCAGCTTAGCTGGGTCCCCTGCTAAGTGCGATGAATTCTCTATATTTTTCACCAGCAAAGTTGAGAACATTAGAATGAATATTTCTCCTCCCACCCGTAACCTAGCTGTTTCATTGGTCTGTTCTTCTAAATTAGACTGTTTCCAACCTGTTACTCTAGCCTCCCTTGTAAAGCTGGTCTCCACTATGAAACCTGCAACCTGCCCCCTTGACGCTGTCCCCACTGCCCTTCTGAAGGATGTCATTGCAATAGCCGGTCCCTGCAGACTCTCTGTCATCAACAGTTCTCTGGCCACTGGCACTGTGTGTGTCAACCTGTTTCAAGCGCGCGGTGGTCCAGCCCCTCCTGAAAAAACCTAACCTAGACCCCCACCTTGCCTAGTAACCACAGACATATTTCCAAACTGCCTTTGTTAATTCTGTGATTCTTTTCAATGCTCCAAGGATCTGGGATGGGTGGTTTGAGTGCAGTAGTTTGGGGTTGAAACAGACAAGGGCTGGGGTCCATTTTGACAGTCAAATGCCATAGGGGATGGTCAGGCCTGGGTTTGAGGTAGGGATTGGCAAGTTTGGGAGCTGGATGTGCTAGTAAAATTAGAACTGAGGTGTTTTGGTTCTGCAAGAGCTGGATCATCCATTCAAAAGTTTCTCAATAGCATTAGAAATATTAAATGGTGTTTGTGGAGATAAAGAGGATTTATTATTGTGAGTAAATTATACCTGGCAGGCTGGCTACACCTACACGCTGTAGGCAAATGCTATCCAGTTGTTTAAAAAAAGGAGAAGTTGATAATGGAAATGTATCTGTTTTGTCAATCTTGGTTGAAAGGCGTTTGCGTGATTACAGTGATGTGTGAGTATTGCGGTTTATTTGAGAGTGGGATGGGGAAGTGGGCAAGGTTACTGTATTTTGATTCATTATAGAATTTGCTTTTGTCTGGGATGATTTCCATCTAAATGTTCCGGAGACTGATGTCCGGAGTCCTCTACACGGGGATTGCAATTTACTATAAGTGATGATTGCTTATGCAAATGCTCTTAATGGAGCATTGGAAGAAAATTATTTCACAGTAAAAGGTCATTGTGTGCTGAGTTAAGTGATTGACATGCTAGGAGCAGCAGGCATCGACCCTCAGTAAACCCACATTCATGCTAACTCTGGCAGCAGCTTGGTTTCCTGCCTTGAAGCAGGGACCGGCCATCATTAACTGAGATTTGAATCAGCTGAGACTATATAAAGACTATGTTCCCACCGCGCACTGAAAACATTTTAACAAAGGCTTTCCGATGCCAAAACTCTTCTATTGAATTCCACGCAGCTCTGAGTCAGCTGTTTATAGTTTGTATGATGCCTGTGATTCGTGACACGCACAATTACATCACTTCTAGCCAGAGAAAGGGGTGACAATGTTAGGAAAAGGAGTTCTAATGAAACAGGAAATGAGCCAGTTTAGAATTGTTTGATCTTTAACACCTCAATACAAGCTTGTTTGTTTGATTGATTTAATGATATGGAAATTATTTTTTAAAGTCAAAGGACTATATATTTAATGGCGTCAACCATACAGAAACAGACAGTCCATTTAAATGCCTATTGTCACATGCGAGATCCCGGACACTAACCTAAGAATCTATGTTCAATGGATTCTGGGCAAGAACCAGCAGAAGAGTCGTTGAACATCTGATGGTGGATTCTGAATTACTGGCCTGAATTTCACAGTCAGTGACGAAAGACTGATGCAAATAAATCTTTAGCTGAGCCGTATATCTCATTGTGTTAAAATTATATTGACTGAAATATGCTGAACAGTATCTATGCAATAATAGAAACAAGGAACAAGGGTTTTCAAAAGACACATACTGCTGGGTATCTCGGCATCTCTGGAGAGCGTGGATAGGTGTAGCAAGGCTAATAGAGATGTAATTGTGAGAGATATTAATTTTTCCAATATACACTGGGGCTGCCAAAGTGCCAAGGGCTTAGATGGGGTAGAATTTGTCCAATGTGTTCAGGAAAGTATTCTGAGCAATTTGTAGAGAGCCCAAAGCTTTGGAAGAGGGCGAAGCTTGACCTAGTCTTAGGAAATTGGAACGGGCAAGTGACTGAAGTGTCGGTGGGCGATCCTTTTGGGACCAATGACCAATGACCACAGTTCTATTAGCTTTAAAATAGTTATGGATAAATTCAAGGTGGGTCCACAAATGAAAGTTCTGAATTGGAGCAAGGCTAACTTTGGTGGGAGACCAAAGTTGATTGGAGTTGGTTTGCGGGCAAAGGGACGTCCCAAAAGTGGGATGCTTTAAAAAGATTTATAGTGGGAGTTCAGGACATTCATGTTCTTCTGGAAGTGAAGGGAAAGGCAGCTGAGACTAAGGAATCCTGGATGACAAGAGAAATTGAGACTCTGGTTAGGAAAAAGAAGGAGGCATGGGCCAGGTATAGGTAGTGGGGTCAAGTGTATCGCTGAAGGGGTTGAGGGCATTAAAGAAGGAAATCAGGAGGGCAAAAAGGGGGCAAGAGATGGCTCTAGATGATCAAATTAAGGAAAATACAAATTGATTTTACATTACATTAAGGGAAAGTGGATAACTAGAGAAAGAATAAGGCATCTCAGAAATCAAAGCAGTCATCTATGTGTGGAACCGTAGGAGATGGGTAAGGTCCTCAATGAATATTTCTCTGTTTTCACCATGGAGGACCTGAAGGTCAGGAAACTTGTGACAGTTAATGGAAAATGTCTTGAGATCAGTCCATATTAAGGTCAGGGGGGTGCTAGACATCCCAAGGCATATGAAGGTAGATAAATCTCCTGGGCCTGATCAGATATATCTGAGAACATTGTGAGACATATGAATCATCGTCAGATACAGGTGAAGTGTCAGATGACTGGAGGATTATTAAAGTTGAGCCTAACATCTGTGGCAGGTAAGTTACTGAGAGGATTCTGAGTGCTAAGATATATATACATTTGGATAGACAGTGCCTGATTAGGGATAGTTGGCATGATTTTGTTCCTTGGAGATCATGTCTTCCAAATTTGATTAGTTTTTTGAAAAAGTAAGCAGAAAGGTTGAGGAAGGTAAGGCTGTAGACATTATCTACATAGACTTCGGCAAGGCCTTTGACAGTGCTCTGCATAGCAGGCTACTCTGCAAGATTGCACGGGAACCAGGAACAGGTAGCCAACTGGATACAGAATTGGCTTCATGGAAGGAAGCAGAGGGTGATGGTGGAAGGTTGTTCTTCAGACTGCAGAACTGTGGCTAGTGGTGTGCCTCAGTAATTGGTGTTGGGGATTTGCTATTTGTGGCCTATCAACAATTTGGATGAGAATATTACATGACACAATTAGTAAATGTGCAGTAGACACTAAAGTAGGTCATATCGTAGACAGTGAAGAATGTTGTCAAAAATTACAGCAGATTCTTGATCAGCTGAGCAAACAAGTGTGCTGAGAAATTACTAATTACGTTCAATGCAGATAAGTGCAAGGTGGTGCATTTTGGGCAGGACCTTCGCAGTGACTGGGAGGCCTCTGGGGATGTTCTAGAGCACAGAGATCTGAGAGTACAGGTACATAGTTCCTTGAAAGTGCCGTCACTGGTAGATAGGATAGTGAAGAAGGCTTTTAATACATTGGACTTCATTGGTCAAGGTACCGAGTATAGGCGTTGAGATCCGATGTTACAGTTGGACAATAATTATGGTCACCCTGCTATCATAGGGATTTAAGTTGAGGGGGCAAGATGGGAACCTGAGGGGCAACTCTTTCTCTCAATAAATGGTGGATATATGGAGCAAGCTGCCAGAGGAGTTAGTTGAAGCAGGTACTCAAACTGCATTAAAAAGACACTTTGACAGATACATGGATAGTAAAGGTTTAGATGGATGTGAGCCAAACAGGGTCAAATAGGACCAGCTTAGATGCGACATCTTGGTCGGCATGGACGGTTTGGGCCAAAGGGTTTATTTCCGTGGTGTATGACCCCTATGGCTCTTTAACTCTAATTTAAATAATTCTTTTGTTGTTCCTTACAACATAAACAACATCATATTTTCCCATGTCTTATTCCATTAGTCAAATTTATGCCCAGTCACCAAACCTGCCAATACGAACTGCTTTCCTCCTCATTGCTCACTTTCCTACCTATTTTTGTGTTGCCTAGAGATTTGGCTGAAATACATTCACTTCCTTTTCTCGCCTTTATAATGTAAACAGTTGCAGTCCCAGGCACTGATCAAATGTGGGAAATCGGAACAATCATGTGCCCCTGACAGGAAGTGTGTCCAGCTGCAGCTCCTCTAAGACCACATGAATTGTTTGGAGCAGTGATTGGACACACTGAGGAGCATACAGGAGGTAGAGAGAGTTATAAACAGTAGTGTCAGGAAGGCAGCCACATCATAGGTCCATCCAGATGGATGGATGACTCCTAGGAGCAACAGTGATGGAAGGTCTTAAGTCTTTGTCTCTTCCCTCCTTGTTCTCCCTCTGCGCCGAGGCGATCCAGACGTACAGGTTTGTAGGTTAATTGGTTTGGTGAAATTGTAAATTGTCCCTAATGTGTGTGTAGGACAGTGTTAGTGTACAGGGATCCGGGCTCGACTTGGTGGGCCGAAGGGCCTGTTTCCGCTCTGTATCTCAAACTATAACTAGAATTGTGGCCTCACTCTATCGAAGACATTTCTTTTGTCCTTTCGATTCCTCTCTTACTCTCTCTGCTATTTAAAACTATCTTGTTTTTCCTCTTCAACAGTTCCGATGAGGAGTCTCCCGACGTGTTAGCGCTCTTTTTCACAAATTCTGCCTGATCTACTGCGTGTTTCCAGCTTTTAATGTTTTTTTAATCAACAATCTGAAAGACAGGTAAAAACATGTTAGCAGTCAAAGGCTTGAGAAACACAATCAGTCCCATGCCAACCAATGAGACTGATGCATTCTTGCATCTTCAAGCACTTTGCAACAGCCAGACTTCAGTCCCCATGAATCTGTATAAAATTACGGGGGCCTATATAAATCAAAAGGGATTAGCCAAAAACCAACAGGCAGAGAATTAAGTAAGTGTAGGCAGGAACTGCAAGTGCTGGTTTAAATTGAAGATTGACTCAAAATGCTGAAGTAACTCAGTGGGACAGGCAGTATCTCTGGATAGACATGGGTGAAGTATCGGGTTGAGACCCTTCTTCAGACTGGAAGTCAAGGGAAAGGGAAACGAGAGATATAGGATATAGAGAATTAAAATAAATAAAGGGAAGATGGATAAAATTGTTATTCGTCAGGGGTTGAAAGGCATGAAATTCACTGTTTGAGAGTCTGCTGGAAGCTTCATGATCTGCAGGACCAGAGTCCCAACGTGTGAACATGGAATTACTGTAAAACTATTTATTGACCAGTGTGGATGTAATGGGCTGAATTACCTTCTGTAACATATTTTGTGTGGTTTCTTGTGTTTGATTTGCATCCAAAGTGTATGAAAAGGTGGAACTCAGTCTGGTGGTTAAAGAGGAGAGTAAGTATTTGGTGGATGGGGAAGTATTTGCAGGAAATGTTGATGCAGATGGTGCATTAGAATGGAAGCAGCTAAGAGCAGTCGCATGCCCTCATGTTACAAAATATTAAATAATCATCCATTTGTTAAACATTCTCTCCGCTACTCACTTCAGACAGTGTTTAGTTTAGTGTAGAGATGCAGCATGGAAACAGGTCCACCGAGTCTGCAGTGAACAAAAATCACCCATGCACTAGTTATCCCAGTTTTGCATTCGACACACCAGGGACAACTCACAGAAGCCAATTAACCTACAAACCTGAATGTCTGGAATGTGGGGAGCACTCTGAGAAAACCCACGCGATCACAGAGAGAAAGTATGAACTCCGCACAGACAGCATCCATGGTCAGGATTGAACCTAGGTGTCTGGCGCTGAAGGCAGCAGCTCTACTGTGGCGCCACTGTGCCAGTCCAGGTGGCTGCAATGTGTCAGTAACTGGCCACGGTATCAGTGTAATGCTGGAGTGAAATCTGCGAACCCTTATCTAACAGGACATAGGTCACAGCATGAATAAGCACAAGATGGTGGAATGCCTTTCCTCCTACCCAATACTTTACACCGTATTTTAACAAGTGACAGTTCAGTGAAATGTTAACCAACAGCATTGGATTATTCAAAGTATTCTGCTTCTTTCTTACCCTAGAACATTGACATCACAAACTTCAGCAGTAGTTGGAATGATGGGCTTGCATTCTGTGCCGTGCTTCACACGTATCTTCCAGCACACATCCCATATCAGGAGCTGAACAGTCAGGACAAGGTAAAAACAACATGATGATAATATCAATTGAAAATACTCTTTTGGTAATACTGTGGACACTGAATGCTCTTCACAATTTGCAAATGTACATGGTTTTATTTTAACATATTTTGGTGCCTATCTCATTTGGCCTTAATTGCGTAGTGTAATGGAGAGCTGATGGAAATCCTCAGCTGGTTCATAATAGGTGCATAAAAGGGGCCTGGGATAATTCTTCCAATATTCCAAATCTTTAGCTCTGCCAGATATCTCATTGTGCTAACGTTGCACAGACTGAAGTATGTTGAACAGTCTATGCAATTGTAGATACGAGGAACTGTAACAACAAAACCCGGAACATTGAGCTGCCAGTCGTGTCCCACTCACAGCCACATTTCTACAATGACCACAACATCATAGTCATCATCTAATTCTGTTGATTATACTCAAAGAAGGAAGTAAAAAGCCCAGACTAGGCAACAAGAAGGATTTGTTCAATGGATCCCAAACATGAGATGGCAGCACCAAAGTTGGATTGGAGACAGTGGGCTACTTCCTTTTCGAGAATAAATGGTTCAGATGAGATTAGATTGAGGTGTATAAGACCACAACAGATGTAACTGGGGTCACAGTTTAAGGATAAGGGGGAAATCTTTTAGGACCGAGATGAGAAAAACATTTTTCACACAGAGAGTGGTGAATCTCTGGAATTCTCTGCCACAGAAGGTAGATGAGGCCTGTTTGTTTAAGAGGGAATTAGATGTGGCCCTTGTGGCTAAAGGGATCAGGGGGTATGGAGAGAAGACAGGTACAGGATACTGAGTTGGATGATCAGCTATGATCATATTGAATGGCGGTGCAGGCTCGAAGGGCCGAATGGCCTACTCCTGCACCTATTTTCTATGTAATTTAAGAGAAGCTGTTCCTCACAGAAGAAGATCTGGGATGCAGACTATAATAGTTAAAATGCAGATTTGTGAAGTAATTTATTTGGTAGAAATTGAATCATTCGTGGTTTCGGAACGAAAATTGCCCTTGAGGGAAATTAGAGGAAAGAACCGGGGGAAACATTGTATAGGGTTGACGTGATAGCCTGCGCGGTCTTTTGTGTCGTAACAGTTCTGTTCTGGATCATTCTATATTAACAACACAACTCCCCAGGTGGTGATGCAACAAAAAGTTTAAGATTTAGAAATGTAATTGTCCACTGGATGGTTTGTGACAGCAGACTTGATTGTTTGTATTTCTGTTTTACAGCGTAGAAATTTTACTCTTGCCTTCCAGGCAGCTGAAAGTGTTGGCATCAAGTCTACTCTGGTGAGCTTTTCAATGAAACACAAATTAAGTAGTCAACAGTTAAACACATTATCGAAGGCACTTCATTCTTATTATTCTCCTTGTAATGTGGTGTTATGCTCCCAGGGGTAGTAAAACAATTTGTTTTGCTTTTTATTTATGTATAGATTTTTAGCTCTAGTGTGAATGTTAATTTGATCATGCATGATTGTGCCCAGCTTTTATCTACTGGTGTGCAGGGCTGACAGTATTAGCCAGACTGTTGTGTGACCTTTGTGCAGCCTCAGATGTTCATTGAATGTTTATTCTACTAAAAAAACCATGGTTTGTATTTAATATCGTACTGAAATAAACTAAAGGAAAATTCTATAATTATAAACAAAAAAATTAATTTTTGTGTTGGCAACCAAACAGCATTGTGGTCTCAGATTTGAGATTCAGTCAGCAAGACATATCTGGCCTGAGATATTATGATCTACCCCCTGTGTGAGACCTGAAGTACAGGTGGCAATCATGTACAATCAGAGTTTGTACACTGCTTTGTACCACTTTCTAAATATTTCGCTCCATCAACAGCCCATAGCTTGACTTGATTATTTACACTGTGAGCACACCATGAAACAACCTCAAGAATCATGGACTCATAGAGAACGGAACCAGGCGCTTTGGCGGAACCAAGTGCCCTTGCCAACAAAGATGCCCCATCTACAATAGTCTCACCTGCCTACAATTGGCCTATATCCCTCAAAACCATTCCTAACCATGCATCTGTCCAGATGTATTTTAAATAGTGATATAGTACCTGCCTCAACTACTTCCTGGGTCTTTAATTTCATTTTAACCAGTGAATGCATCATGCATAGCTTGAGACTCAGATGCAAACACCAAATCATGCCAGGTTCTGAAGCATGAGATATTGATGGTATGCTGTGTAACATTCTGGGACTTGAGATACAGTTGGCACACCTGCGTTGACTAGGTAAGAGCCCATTTTATGCCATTTCTCAAATCTTTTACTCTAAGGGCAATTTCCATCTCCCAGGTGGTCGTAAAGTGTGGGTTTTGATGTATTTTGCATCACACTGTGCTTGTTTTTGCTGGAGATAACTAAAACAATGCAAACTCCACTGACTGAGAGGTTCCACAATAAAAAAAATCCTGTGGAAAATGTGAGATTTGTTTACTCTTGTGCAAATTATCAATCCTTATAATACAATTCTGTTATGTTTCCCGTTCTAGGATATTAATGAGATGGTGAGCACGGAACGGCCGGACTGGCAGAGCTTGATGCAGTATGTGACAGCAATATACAAGTACTTTGAAACATGAATCTTGCAACTGTGACCAGCAGAGACATTGTTTGCAGAGCAACTGTTGGCTTTGGGCAGAAGTGTTGATACTGCTCTTCACTATACAACCCTATGCTGATCGACACTGTCTCATTCCAACAACTTCAAACAGCATCACTTTGAAGATAAATAATATTCCCCTGGTTCTCTAATACATCTAGTGAAGTGTTGTGCTGCTGAGGGGTATCACCAGGTTGTGTGTTCCAACATACTCTGCTGATGTGTGCTTGCAGAGATATACTGTTGAATGTACAACGTCCAGTAGAAGGAAAGCGTATTATCAGTTCCAGATAAGCTGCTGAGAAGAAAGATTAAGTTACATGGAAAGGTAAAGGCAGATTGTTTACAGGTGTTAGTCCATTCTAACCAGTAAGATCCAAAGTGTTGTCCTGCAGCAATGGCCATTTCTATTGTAAAACCTTCAGCTCACAGTGAATCTCAAACATTAGCCTTGAAACTGCCAAGATAAATCAGCCGAGCAAAGATTTTCAAGGTGAATAATTGACCTGTTTAGTATTAGTACTTGACCCTGAGGAGGGTACTCTGCACTGTCCATTGACTCTGTCGAATCCTAAAATCATGCTTCATAGTTTATTGATAGACTTCCCCAAAGAATCAGCTGCCTGAAGGATTACTCTTTCTCCTTGTGGAATGGAGATTAAATCCAACCCAGAGCAATGTGGAGAGGTCTGCTGTGTCAAAAAGCAGTGTCTTCATAACTATCCTTACTTAGATCCTCACCAGTTCAAGACCATAACTTTTATTTCTGCCCATAATGATGTTTTTCATTTTCTTAACGGAAACTGAGTATTCGTTATCATAAACAGCTCCTTTCCCTTACAAATCTGTCAAAGTGCATATTTGAATTCTACATGACTTTGTTAGGGATTAAGATCATTATAAGACAGCCATGTCAATCTGATCTGTAACGTCACCCTCACAAATCTATCAATTTCACATCTTGTGCAGTCTTATCAGGCACATTATATAATCCGGATTTAAAATCAAAGTGTAAATCTTTATGGCAGTTTGATATTTGAACTGTTCCATTGCATTAGCTTGTCAGAAACCATTTCTGTAGGCAAAGCTCAAAACTACAAACTTACCATTACCAAGACATAAATCAATTAGCACATGATGGTTGCAGAGGGAATTAACTTTTTTTTAAACGTGCATGCTACAATGCCGCTATTCTCAGGTCAGCTCAGAGCATTTCAGACAACATGCAGTAAATTTACACTGCACATAAACCATGCTGTAGATGCCATGGGATGGTTCAATGGTGCTGTGTTGAAGCAGCATTATGTATGTATTTAGTGTATGATGTGCCTGTGCTGGGAATGCTCTAATGGATAACTGTCGGGGAAGACTTATTTTTTTCTAATCCATGACTTACCTGTACCAGGAACATTTTAGTAACCTGCTGCATGAACTTTACCAAGCTCCATAAAAGGCAAGAATGTATCAAGGAATTCAGGAATAATGCAGTACAAGAAATTGAAGTATTTTATCTCTCATCTGCTGCTCTCAGTTTAAGTGCTGCCTTGATAATGTTACCAGGGTGTTGCAGTGATTAGGCTGCATATAAATGTAGAAAACACATCAGTTTTCCATCATTACCTCTAAGGTGTAAATGCAAGTTTGAGTTTCTCAATCTCCATTCTGGTGAAGATCTTTGCCTGAAAGCGTCCCATCTCTTTTTGACTGGCAATGCATATTTTAATGGGTTTTATTACTCCTTGCATATTAATTATAATATAAATAAACCAGGTGTAACTGATGGAAAAATATTCTGATGGACTTCTATCAGATTGTGCTATGAAACTGGTTGAAGATTCTGATGAACCTCTAACTGACTGTGCGTATAATTGATGCAGATTGCTAATGGCCCTCTAGCATCTGTCCCAAAAGACTGATGGAATGTCCTGACGGTTCTCTTCCACATTCCCCAGTCCAATTAATGGAACATCCTGATGGATCACTACCAGACCGTCCTGTACAACTAAAGATAGATCCTGATGGTTCTCAACCTGTCTGCTTGTACAACTGATGCAATCCCCTGACACATCTCTGGCAAACTTCCTGAGATTAGTGATGGAATATCCAGATGGATTTGCGGCTTATGTAAATGGTGAAATGTTAGGACTTGACAAGACTGCCCGATGAGCTAATGGTGTCTCCAGGATTAGGCTGCGATATGCTCAGAGCCTCTTTCAGAGCCAGGTTTCTAGAGGTATTAGGTGCACTGCCACAGTGGCCCTCCAACGGAGAGCTGAGATTATTGGTTCCTGGGGAACTCCACCAGGCTGCCCAAGTTGGCCATTGTGTGCTGTGTGTAAATGGTGCCCCAACTCTTTTGTTTATTTGTAGTGAATATTAATACAGCCTCTTTATACCTTCACTTTTTGACACACACTTTGCTTTATATGTCTCAGCACTCACTGTGATCGAAAGAAAAGTTTAAAAATCTAAATGGAAAGACAGGTAACAACTGAAGGTATCTTGAAGGTAGACACAAATGCTGGAGAAACTCAGCGGGTGAGGCAGCATCTATGGAGAGAAGGAATAGGCGACGTTTCGGGTCGAGACCCTTCATCAGGTATTTTGAAGGCCAGTTTACATTAAACTCATCTTTGTTATAGCACTCCTTGCTGTCTAATCTCTGAAGTAACAAAGATTGCTTTTTCAATTAACATGCATAATTTCTGTTAAAATATATTATGCCTTCTGTTACGGACTTGCATTTTTCTTCTAGTTATTCCTCCTGGCCCCAGTCGTTGCTGTTAAAGTTCACTGTAGTTTATTTTCTGAGACAGTGACTCTTTTGGTCAAGCACATTTTTTTTTTTTACAATAAATAGCCTTATCCCATTGCAAGGTGCCTAAACTATGCAATGTTGTCTTCCCCTTATTACACTACACATCTTGTGATCCATAATGCATTATGTGACAAATATCGCGATGTGCAGATTGAACTCCCAAGCATATCCATTCTTTGAAAGTTTTATCTTCAGCGATGGTTGTTATTGATACACATCAGTAACTTGTAATAAACACAGCAAATGCTGGAAGCATTAAGCAGGTCAAACAGCATCTGTGGGAAAAGGAGCAGAATTAACATTTCAGGTCTCTGACATGAAAATGTTAACTCTGTTTCTCTCTCCATAGATACCACCTTACCAGCTCAGTGCTTCCAGCATTTAACGTGACTATTTCAGATTTCTAGCATCTGCAGCCTTTTATCCTTCAGTTACTTGTACTTTGATTCAGATCCTGTATTACTAAATGTTTAATTCTGCAGCTCTGCTCAGTATTCAAAGCTATGGGCATTATTTATGTTATTTACTTATCAGTAGGAGTGTGTGCCAGCCACGCCATGTTTCGTAGAAAAATCATGTATTTTATTGCATATATTTGGAATGTCTTACACTCTGCTATCACAATACATGCATTAAAGTGCTAGTATCCAAGCCAGGCACTCATTGCAAGGTGTACAGGTTGTTCTTTGGCCATGTTTGCTGAACATCCATGATTAACCTTAAGAAGTGTAACATTATACACATTAAAGGTCCACTTTTCTTTGCATTAGTAATGATTTGCTTTTATTCTCCCTTTCCCGAGAAGGTCTGATGAAAGAACAAGCTCCATCCCATGACAGATTAACCATTTCACGAATTAATTGTTGAATTTCACTCAAGCAATCCGATTGTTTCTTCATTTCTTATACCAAATCAGCAAGTGATTCTTCTGCCTCCCAATGACAACAGCCAATTAGTCAACTTGTATATCACTGCCATGTGGGAGGAAACTGGCGTACATGAAGTAAACCGCATCGTGACATGGAGGGACTGCAAACTCCACGCAGATTGAACCTAGTCATTGGATCTGTGGGGCAGCAGTATTGGTGACTGCTACATCACCACTTCTAGTTACCTGCCTTCTTATTGACCTTCATCCCTTTTCCCCACTCGCAGCCCTCCCTCTTTGCTCCCACCTCAAATTCTATCCCCATTGCCTGCCTTTCCCTGCCTCTCTAAATTCCTTCTTCTGCCCTCCTTCCTTTGCTCTCCCCACACGTGCTTCTCCTCCCCTCCTTCACCTTCTCCTCTGCCCACCTCCCCTCCTCTTCTCTACCACCTTACCCACCTCTTCTCTTCTGTCTTCCCCTCTCCTTTCGTTACCTCAACCCTGGCACTTCTTCTTCCCCCTCCCCCTAACCTCTGCTTTCCCCACTCTCGCCCCTGCTGTGCAGTCAAATCTCCATACTGATTGGAAACCGACGCTTTCGTCCGACATGACCATATCAACACTAATCCTACTTACCAGCACTTCTAGCCTCATATGCATTAACAAATCAAATGTTTGTCCAGAAATTTCTTCTAAGTGGTGTTTGCCACCAGTCAGCCGGTACCAGATTGTAACAACCCTCTGCCTTGCTGTCCAATTTTAAACACCTCTGTAATGGGGAGATGTCTCCTGTACATACCTTCCCTATGTCCCTCATAACGTTGTACATCAGGGTCCCACAAACACCTGAATCGCCATGGCCAGTGAAGATTTTTAAATGTCTGTCAGGGTCCGCCAAAGCAGACTTTCCATGATGAATGAGCATGTCCCACAGGTTGAACCAAACTACATGGCTAAATAAGAAAGGTGTAATACTCTGACGAGGTTATACCATAGGCCTCCCAATAGCCTGCAGGAGTAACAAATATATCGAGAGATAATTGAAAGGTGTAAAAACAACAATGTTGTAGTGAATGCCTTTACATTCCTCAATATTGACTGGGATCTCCTTACTGCTTGAGGCTTAGGTGGGACAGAATTTGTTAGATGCATCCACGAGGGTTTCCTGAAGCAGTATATAGATAGTCCAACCAGAGGAGGAGCCACGGGAAACAAGCCTGCCCAGGTGAGCAGAGTTTCAGCAGAAGAGCGTTTTGGGGACAGTGATGATAACTCCTTAAATTTTAAGAGCATGGATAAATCTGGATCTCAAGTGAAAAGTGCTAAATTGGAGGAAGGCAAATGACAACAGCATTAGGCAAGAGGTGGGAAGTGAAGATCAGGACCAGCTGTTAATGAGTAAGTCCAAATTGGATGTGTGTTAGTTGTTTATAGGCCAGCTGGTTACAATTCCAATCTAGCATATTCCAGTGAGGAAGAAAGACAAAGATGACAAGGTGTGGGAACTTGATAATGAGAGATGTTGTACATTTAGTCAAAAAGTAAAAGGAGCATAGGTAAAGTTAAGAAAGCTGAAATTGGACAGATCCTTGAAGGATTATAAAGAAAAAAAGGGAAGAACTCAAACAGAGACAGGTTGGCCCAAAGGTGCCATGAAATGTCCTTGACGAATAGGATCAAGGTAACTGCCGAAGACTGCAAGCCAAAGTCAATCCGAGTTTCCCCAACTGTAGACCATGGATGAACTCTGAAATCCACTCCCTAGTGAAGACCAAATCTGTGGTTTTAAAATCAGGTGACTCTAAATTATATGGGAAATCTAGGTACAACCTTCGCAAGGCCATTAGGGATCTCCAGAGACAATACCAAACCATGTTGGAGTCTCAAACTAACCACACACAACCCCATTAATTGTGGTGGAACTTGCATGCTATAATGAGCAGCATTCTTGGCAACAATCTTTCTTTAGAACGGAAACGAGAAAACACTTTGTTAGAATGGAGACAAGGATATACTTTTTCTTAGAACGGTGATGAGGAAACACTTTTTCTTAGAACGGGGATGATGAAACACTTTTTTAGAACGGAGACGAAGAAACACTTTTTCTTTAGAACGGAGACGAGGAAACATTTTTTCTCACAGAGAGTGGTGAGTTTGTGGAATTCTCTGCCTCAGAGGGCGGTGGAGGCAGGTTCTCTGGATGCTTTCAAGAGCAAGCTAGATAGGGCTCTTAAAAATAGCGGAGTCGGGATATGGGGAGAAGGCAGGAACGGGGTACTGATTGGGGATGATCAGCCATGATCACGTTAAATGGCGGTGCTGGCTCGAAGGGCCGAATGGCCTACTCCTGAACTTATTGTCTATAATGCAACCCCCCCCC
Source organism: Leucoraja erinaceus (assembly GCF_028641065.1). Taxonomy (NCBI): domain Eukaryota; kingdom Metazoa; phylum Chordata; class Chondrichthyes; order Rajiformes; family Rajidae; genus Leucoraja; species Leucoraja erinaceus. Next base: position 19,504,543 of record NC_073401.1, read on the forward strand.
CCAACAAGCTCAAGGCATGCTATGAGCAGAAAAATTAGTAGAATGCCGTCACTCACCCGGGTGCACATGTACCTACAGTCCTCCGCCACGGACAACATAGAGGCCTTCCTGAGTGAACCTGCAGAAAGTAACTGAGACAGATTGAGTTTCCGCTCATGTCCTCAGAGGTCAGGCAGGGCAGCTGGCGGGAGTATTACGGGCATCTTAAACTACCCAATCCAATCTGAGATTTCCACCAGTTTTAAAAAGGCCACTTTCATCCTGGCGCTAATGAAAAATGAGATAATATGCCTTAACAACTACCATCTAGTGGTTATAACATCCACCATCAACAAGTTCTTTGAGAGGCTGGTCATGACTCGCGTCAGCTCCAGCCTCGCAGACGGCGAGATCCACTGCAATTTGCCTACCGTTGCCAAAGGTTGACGGCAGACACCATCTCTCTGGCCCTTTACTCAACTCTGGAACATCTGGAAAACAAGGGTACCGGTGTCAGAATCCTATTTATTGTTGATGGCTCCACCTCAAACACCATAACCAACCAACCAAAATCATCTCCAACGTCCTGGACTTAGGACTCAGCACCCCCTCTGCCATTGGATCTTTGAATTCATGACCTGCAGACTCATGATCAGCAAAGTCAGGTTACAACAAATCCCCCACAATAATTCTCAACAGGGGTACCCCGCAAGGATGTGTTCTCAGCCCCTTACTGTACTCCCTATATACGCACAACCATGGCCAAATTTACAACTCCATTTACAAGTTTGCATTGAGGGCTAGATTTCAAACTATGATGAATTGGAGTATAGGAAGGAGATAGAGAGCTTCATAATATGCCTCAAGACAACAACCTCTGCTTCAGTGTCAGCAAAATGAAGGAGCTGGCTGTCAACTTCAGGAATTGTGATGGAATGCACACCCAAGTCTGTATGATGGTGCTGAAGTGGAGATGATTAAGAGCTTCAAGTGTCTAGGATTAACCATCATAAACACTTTATACTGGTCCACCTACAGTGAAACTACGGCCAAGAAAACACAGTAATGCCTCTACTTCCTCAGAAGGCTAACGAAATTCAGCACAACTCCAATGATCAATTTCTGTAGATGCACCATAGAGAGCATCCTATCTGGATGCACCACAGCTTGGTTTGAGAACTGCTTGGCGAAAGACTACAAGAAATTGCAGAATTGTGAACCCGCTCCAGTCCATCAGCAAAACCAGCCTCCCCAAACCCACCAATGACTCCATCTGCACCTCACCCTGCCTCGGAAAGCAGCCAAAATAATCAAGGACCACTCGCACCCCGTTATTTCCTCTTCTCTCTTCTGTCAGGCAGAAAATACATAAGCTTGGAAGCACCAAACACATGATTCAAGAATAGCGTCTTCCCCACTGTTATAAGACTTGTGACACTCATATGCTAAGGATGTATTTCTGATCTCCCAATTTCCCCTATTGCAGCCCTTGCATTTTTGTTTTACCTAGACATTCTCTGTACTTGTAACACTATATTCTGCACTCCATTATTTTCTCTCTTGCATCCTGATGTACTCATGTATGGTCTCGTTTTCCTGGAGAAAACACAGACCGACAACCTTCACTGCAAATCAGTACAAGTGACAACAATAAACGAAACCAACGCATGAAAGTTATTAGAGGGTATTCTGAGGGCTGGGATTTGGGAACAGCTCCATCCAAGACCGCAAGAAATGGCAGTGAATTGTGGACACAACACAGACCACCACACAAACCATGGGCGGAAATCCCGGGGTGGGGGGGGGAAGTTGGGGGAGCTCTCCCTCCAATGTTTTGAGAGGTGGGGGACAATCCCTCCATGTTTTGTAATCTGGATTTTGAAATTTGGTGAAAAAAAATTGATTAAAATCTTCATTTTCCGCGAGACAGTGGTGGTGTCACTGTTAAGTGCTTGTTAAATGTCTCTAGGAACATTGTATTAACACGATGAGTCACCAATTGTGTTTTGACCTTCAAGTATTACTGACAGTTCACTGAGAATTTCTTAAAGCTGTCTGATGCGGGTTCAATTACCATTTGAACAAATTGAATCTATTGGTGGATGGGAAAGATTTAAACAGGTATCGGACTTAAACGGGTCAGGTCATTAAGGCTTCCGGTCGAACGGGTTTCCAGGCTGGCTTGCAGGTAAGTTTCTCATTCACGGTCATTCACGTTATTTAGTATGTTTTTCCCATATCTCTCTCTCTTCCCCTTCCAAGCCTGGTTCTTCTGTTAACCATATAACCATATAACAATTACAGTACGGAAACAGGCCATCTCGACCCTTCTAGTCCGTGCCGAACACGTATTCTCCCCTAGTCCCATACACCTGCGTTCAGACCTTAACCCTCTATTCCTTTCCCGTCCATATAACTATCTAATTTATTTTTAAATGATAAAAACGAACCTGCCTCCACCACCTTCTCTGGAAGCTCATTCCACACAGCCACCACTCTCTGAGTAAAGAAGTTCCCCCTCATGTTACCCCTAAACTTCTGTCCCGTAATTCTCAAGTCATGTCCCATTGTTTGAATCTTCCCTACTCTCAGTGGGAAAAGCTTATCCACGCCAACTCTGTCTATCCCTCTCATCATTTTAAAGACCTCTATCAAGTCCCCCCTTAACCTTCTGCGCTCCAAAGAATAAAGCCCTAACTTGTTCAACCTTTCTCTGTAACTTAGTTGCTGAAACCCAGGCAACATTCTAGTAAATCTCCTCTGTACTCTCTCTATTTTGTTGACATCCTTCCTATAATTAGGTGACCAAAATTGTACACCATACTCCAAAATTGGCCTCACCAATGCCTTGTACAATTTTAACATTACATCCTAACTTCTATACTCAATGCTCTGATTTATAAAGGCCAGCACACCAAAAGCTTTCTTTACCACCCTATCTACATGAGATTCCACTTTCAGGGAACTGTGCACAGTTATTCCCAGATCCCTCTGTTCACCTGTATTCTTCAATTCCCTACCATTTACCATGTACGTCCTATTTTGATTTGTCCCGCCGAGATGTAGCACCTCACACTTATCAGCATTAAACTCCATCTGCCATCTTTCAGCCCACTCTTCCAACTGGCATAAATCTCTCTCTTCCAACTGGCATAAATATCTCATCTGCATACTTACTAATCCAATTTACCACACCATCATCCAGATCATTGATGTACATGACAAACAACAGTGGACCCAACATAGATCCCTGTGGCACCCCACTAGTCACTGGCCAACCTGACAAACAACCATCCACCTCTCTGGCATCTCCCATTCAGCCACTGTTGAATCCATCTTGCTACTCCACCATTAATACCAACCATTGAACCTTCTTAACCAACCTTCCGTGAGGAACCTTGTCAAAGGCCTTGCTGAAGTTCATATATACAACATCCACTGCTTTACCCTCATCAATTTCCCGAGTAACCTCTTCAAAAAATTCAAGAAGATTAGTCAAACATGACCTTCCAGGCACAAATCCATGTTGACTGTTCCTAATCAGACCCTGTTTATCCAGATGCTTATATATATTATCTCTAAGTATCCTTTCCATTAATTTGCCCACCACTGACGTCAAACTAACAGGTCTATAATTGCTAGGTTTACTCTTAGACCCCTTTTTAAACAATGGAACAACATGCGCAGTACGCCAATCCTCCGGCACTATTCCCGTTTCTAATGACATTTGAAATATTTCTGTCATAGCCCCTGCTATTTCTACACTAACTTGCCTCAATGTCCTAGGGAATATCCTGTCCGGACCTGGAGACTTATCCACTTTTATGTTTCTCAAAAGTGTCAGTACTTCCTCTTCTTTGATCCTCATAGTTTCCATAGCTATTCTACTTGTTTCCCTTACCTCACATAATTCAATATCCTTCTCCTTGGTGAATACCGAAGAAAAGAAATTGTTCAATATCTCCCCCATCTCTTTTGGCTCTGTAGATAGCTGTCCACTCTGACTCTCTAATGGGCCAACTTTATCCCTCGTTATCCTTTTGCTATTAATATAGCTGTTGAAACCCTTTGGATTTACTTTCACCTTACTTGCCAAAGCAACCTCATATCTTCTTTTAGCTTTTCTAATTTCTTTCTTAAGATTCTTTTTACATTCTTTATATTCCTCAAGCACCTCATTTACTCCATGCTGCCTATAATTATTGTAGATCTCTCTCTTTTTCCGAACCAAGTGTCCAATTTCCCTTGAAAACCATGGCTCTTTCCAATTTTTACTATTTCCTTTCAACCGAACAGGGACATAAAGATTCTGTACTCTTAAAATTTCACCTTTAAATGTCCTCCATTTCTCTTCCACATCTTTCCCATAAAACAAACTGTCTCAATTTACTCCTTTTAAATCCTTTCGCATCTCCTCAAAGTTAGCCTTTCTCCAATCAAAAATCTCAACCCTAGGTCCAGTTCTGTCCCTCTCCATAATTATATTGAAACTAATGGTATTGTGTTCACTGGTCCTGAACTGTTCCCCAACGTATACCTCTGCCACCTGACCCGTCTCATTTCCTAACAGGAGGTCCAGCAGGTACTTCTATGTATTGCTGCAAAAAACTATCCTGCACACATTTTACAAACTCCAACCCATCCAGCCCATTTACAGAATGTGTTTCCCAGTCTATGTGTGGAAAATTGAAATCTCCCACAATCACTACCTTGTGCTTACTACTAATATCTGCAATCTCCTTACATATTTGCTCTTCCAATTCTCGCTCCCCATTTGGCGGTCTATAATACACCCCTATAAGTGTTGCTACCCCTTTCCCATTTCTCAGTTCCACCCAAATAGCCTCCCTAGACGAGCCCTCTAATCTATCCTGCCAAAGCACTGCTGTAATATCTTCCCTGATAAGCAATGCAACACCTCCACCTCTTGCCCCTCCAATTCTATCACACCTGAAGCAACGAAATCCTGGAATATTTAGTTTCCAATCACAGCCCTCCTGCAACCATATTTCACTGATCGCCACAACATCATACTTCCAGGTGTCAATCCAGGCTCTAAGTTCATCCACCTTTCTTACAATGCTCCTAGCATTAAAATATACACATTTAAGAAACCCACTATCTCATATTCTCTGTTTATTTTCCTTTTTCTTCTCTCTCCCCTACATTTTGGGTCAGAGTGCTACCATTCTCTGCCTCCTGCCTCACACACTGACTGCTAGCTTTCCCAATTCGAGTCCCTCCCCCCAACCATACTAGTTTAAAGTCTCCCCAGTAGCCTTTGCAAATCTCCCCGCCAGGATATTGGTCCCCCTCGAGTTCAAGTGCAACCCGTCCTTTCTGTACAGGTCACACCTTCACCAAAAGAGGTCCCAATGATCCAGAAACTTGAATCCATACCCACTGCACCAGTCCCTCATCCACGCATTTATTCTCCACCTCGCTCCATTCCTACTCTCACTGTCGCGTGGCACAGGCAGTAATCCTGAGATTGTTACCTTTGCAGTCCTTCTCCTTAACTCTCTACCTAACTCCCTAAATTCTTCTTTCAGGACCTCTTCTCTTTTTTTACCTATGTCGTTGGTACCTATATGTACCACAACCTCAGGCTCCTCTCCCTCCCATTTCAGGATTTCTGTTTGCCGTTATTTTGCTTCAGTTTCATTTGTTTAAGTGTTATTTATCACGTTATAGCTTTTGAAAGATTCAAGCGGGTATCAGACACTTTCTAAGGGTTGAATCGGCCCGTTTGCTGGGCCTTTCATTGCCCGGCATAGCATAAATCGGCCACAGAATCTTCCATCGCTCCGCGGTCAGGCAGTCAAACTGCTGCGTCGAGGCGAACGAAGCTCCTGATGTTGAATCCCCCACCGGCTATTTTAAGCCGCGCCAGGGCGATGAAAGGCCCCGCAAAAGGGCCGATTCAAGCCCCACAATTTGGGGCAGACAAAGCTGTTGTTGCTGGAGTTCGGAGTCGGTCGCCAACTAGGTCAGCTCCAGATGTTACCGTCCACCGGGCCCTCGGCCGAAGCCTCGCGCGCGCACGTGTGTGTGTGTGCGCGCCACCAAGAAATTGCGCCTCCAAATTGTGTTCCCCGCATCCCATGTTTCAATAGCGATTTCTGTCACAAACAAACCTTCCTTCTATTGACTCAAATTATACCTCATGCTGCCTTGGCAAGGCCAGCAGCATAATCAAGGATGGGTTGCACCCTAGCCACTCCCTCTTCTCCCATCTGGCAAAAGTAAAGGAGTGTAAAAACGCACACCACCAGATAAGGGGACAGTTTCTTCCCAGCTGTTGTCAGGCAACTGAATCATCCTACCACAACAAGAGAGCAGTGCTGAACTACTATCTCTTTGATGATCCTTGAACAGACTTTATTGGCTTTACCTTTCACTAAATCTTTCCTTATCGTGTATCTATACACTGTACATGGATAAATTGTAATTGTGTATTAACAAAAGCTTTTAATTGTACCTCGGTACACATGACAATAAACTAAATTAAAATTGAACTGAGGGAAATTGAGATCCAGAGGGCATAGGTTTCAGTGAAGGGGGAAAGATTTTGTAGGAATCTGAATAGTAGCTTTTTCACGCAAAGGGTGGTAGGTGTAAGGAACGAGCTGCCGGAGGAGATCGTTGAGGCAGGGACTGGCCAGTAGTTTCCTGATATCTTTCCCCCTCCTTTCTCAAATATTGGGATTACACTAGATGTTTTCCGGTCTGTAGGAATCATTCTCCAATCCATGGAATTTTGGAAAATAACAACCATTCCATCAACATCTCCAAAGATGCTACCTTTAACATATCAGGTCATACAGGTCATGAGCTCCTGGTGATTGATCACCTTTTGATCTTTACTACAGTACTTGTTTTGTTTTACTCCAATGAAGAAAATGAACACTACAGCATAGGGCATAGGCAAAGAAAATATCTGCAATTAAAATAATGCCAAATTAAAGTAATTGCTTCTACCCACACATGTTCCATATTTCTTCATTCCCTGCATATCTAAAACCCACTTCTATCAGGTCTCGCAATCTCTGATGCTCCAGAGTAAACAATCTAAGTTTGTTCAACTAGGTAATACCCTCTAATCCAGGCAGCATTCTGGTAAACCTTTTATGCAACCTCGCCAAAGCCTCCACATTTTTTCTTGTAATGGGGAAATGTTGAGACCAGAACTTCATGCAATACTCCATTTGCGGCCTAACCAAAGTCCTATCAAGCTGCAAAATTACTTCCTGATTCATATTCGATGGCCTGACCACTAAATGCAAGCATATCATATGCCTCTTTCCCACTCTATTTGTGTTGCCACTTTCAGGGAGTTATGGTCGATGTTGTTAAGGGTCCTGCCATTAACTGTATACTTCTCCCTTACACTTGGCTTCCCAGGTGTAGCACCTCACACTTGCTTGGATTAAACTCCAATTGCCATTATCCTGCCCATATTCGTAACGGATGAATACCCTGCTATATTGTTTAACAACTTTCACTGTCCACAACTCATGCTAATGTCTTTCAGTTCCTCATTTCACTCTTATTGTTCACCAATTTTCTGATGTCCTCGGCTTCTAATATTTCTTCACTTTTTCTGTAATTTCCTATTTCCCAATTTTATTTCTCTGAAGGAATTCAAAATAATTGCACGTGTCAAAAACCTGAAATATAAACACTGGAAACACTCAGCAGGTCAGGCAACATCTGTGGAAATAGAATAGTTAATATCCGAATTGGAAAAGAGAGAAAGCAAGTTGGTTGAAGCTGCTAAAAGGGTATGGAAAGGTTCTGATTAGGGTGTGGCCAAGATTGCTGTGGGAATAGGATATAGGGATCTCTGATTGATATCATGCCCATACAACTTGTAGAATCATACAGCACAGAATCTAGTCCTTCAGTCACTTAGTCCAGGCAGACTGTGAGGCCGATCTATGCTAATCCCACTTGCCAGCATTAGACCTGCATTGCTCTCCGTCTTTCCCATCCAAGTACCTGTCCAAACACTGCTTAAACTTTGTAATTGTATCTACCTCCACATCCTCTAGCAGTTTTTTCCAGATTACCACCACCTTCTGTGTGGAAAAAAAGTACTCATCAGATATTCTTTATCTCTCATCATCTGTTCCTTCAAGTTCTAAACTCCCTTGCCCTGGGGAAAAAATGACTATCCTATCTGTGTCATAATTTTACAAATTATATAAAGTAGCTTTACAATCCATAGACCTTTGGTCTTTTGGCAATATTTTAAGAACTCTCTTTTAATCCCTCAGCCTCCTATGTTCTAGTTAGAATAAACCCAGTCTATCCAATCTCTCCTATAACCACAGCCCTCCATTACAATCAACATCCTGGCGAATCTCTTTGCTTTGTCTGTGCTACCACTTTCTTCCTGGGGTGTGGCGACCACAGCTGTACACAACACTCGAGTCCAACCAATGCTTTGTCCATTTGCAAAACGGTGGTCTGAAACAGGGTCCCGACCCGAAAGTTACCTTTACCTTTTCTAAGAGATGTTTCCTGACCCGCTGAGTTACTCCAACTTTTTGTGTCTTGTCTTCGTTCTGATTCTTCTACTTGATAGTTTGCCCCCTGAAGACAAACGTAGCAAATCCCTCCCCTCTCTACTTTCAGCGAGCAGGTGCTCCTGAGAATCATTCCTAAATGCATGTGAGGGGCTGAATGTGGAGGGACTGGTAGATTGAGATTGCTTTGAGAGCCAGAATAGACTCGATGGATTCAATGATGATGGTGAGTCTAGACAGAAAATGATATTTTTTGTCTAATACTAGCTGTTGCTTTGAATTAAATTAAAACTCTCAGGAGAATTGTAACGATTGAACTAATTTCCTGATTCGTCATGTTGCCGTTACACCATCGCAGTCACCTGCCATCCGGACAGTTTTTGTTTCGTGCATTGTGTCTCCTTGCTTTCCTCGCTCACATCTTTCCCACTCAGAACGACTCTTCACCACTCTGCCCCATGAAGCGTGCAGCGTGCTGGAGGAGGGGCCCGCCAGGAAGTGTGAGTGTACTCGTCAGGCTGCTGCTGTCGCCGCTCGCAGTTCAACAATACCCGCATCACCGACCCACTGATCGGTGTGTGTGTGTTTGCAAGTCTCGGTGCGGAAGATCCGGAGTCTGACTCGAGAGGAAAGTCGCCACAGGAAGCGCCCTCACATTGTGATCTTCTCGATGTAATAACGTGTTGTGCGCTGGCGTCGCTGCCTGATTCCAGGGTGTAGGAGATGCCGAGGCAAGGAGTCACAGGTGGACGAGGAAGAGAGGACGTGTAGACCTCTTTGTTGTAGACTTCAGAACTCAGAACTCTGGGTGGACCGCTGCAGTCAAGGAGGTCCGCGGGCTGTAACTAGCGGGAGACCTGAGACACTAATTACATGACCAGTGGTGTGTATATAAGCTGCCTGTAACAGGTAAACCAAGGGGTGAGGGAGAGGGGAGGTAGGGAGATGGAGAGGGAGTGGGGTGGCCAAGGTGAAAATCTCCTTGTACCTCGCTGTTCACGGGGGAGGAGGGCGGTACCGAACTACACACCCAGGCCATGTGCACTCGCTGCCGGAATCGGGCAGCCGCAGCGCCGGGTCGCAGCTGGACGCGGGGTCGGGACTGACTCGGGTGCTATCTGTGTGGAGTCTGCACCTTCCCGTGGCCGCGTGGAATTCCTCCCCCTTCGCAAAGACGCGCGGGCTGGGGGAATCCAGGGGAAATATGTTGGATATAATAAATTAGGTGGATGTAGGGTAAGTGTAACTCGGTGGTTGGCACGGGCTCGGTGGGCCGAAGGGCCTGTTTCCGCGCCATGTCTCAACAAACGTGTCGTTTGTTACCAGTTCTTTACCGGATATTGCTAAGGCAGACATTGGCAGATTCTTGTTTGGTATGGGAGTCAGGGCTTATGGAGAATGGGGTTGAGAGGGAAAGATAGATCAGCCATGATTGAATGGCGGAGTAGACTTGATGGACCGAAAGGCCTTATTCTGCCCCTAGAACTTATGAACGTTGCTGGAACCCGGGGGGTTATTTGCTACTTTTCCCGCGCAGCCAGGACTGTCAGCCGGAGTGTCTCTGGTTTTACAGATTTGGAGACCGCCAGCGATGGGTTCTGGAGTCAGGTGAGAGGGAGCGGCTGCTGGGTGAGACGGGGCCATCTCTGGGAGGCACAAAGCCTGTGGGAAGCCGGGCCGGAGACCGGACGGGCAGCTGCAAGACGAGCCTGGGCAGGGACAGGCAGAGCGAATGGAGCCGGGAGGGAGGGGGGAGGGGGGGGGGGGGGGGGGGGGGGGGGGGGGGTCTAGAGGTGGTAACAGGGGAGACGGATGAGACCAGACGGTAGAAGTTGTCGAATCAAAATAATAAGAACAGCTGGAGGAACTCAGCGCATCAGGCGGCATTTGTGGAAGGAAACGGGCAGACGATGTTTCAGTTAGAGACCCTCCAGAATCGGAGGAGAGGGGCTGGTAGAATGGGGGAGGGGGTGGAAATAAATCGGCTGATCCACGTGAGGAGGGCTTTACTTTACTTTAGAGAATACAGCATGGAAACATGCCTCAGGCACAGTGGCGCAGCGGTGGAGTTGCTGCCTTACGCAGACCCGGGTTCAATCCTGACTGCGGGTGCTGTCTGTACGGAGTTTATAGGGAAGTTTCACGGCAGTCGGGTCCCATACTGTTGCTACGCTACTCCAAATGGATTACACGCAATGAACTGCAGGTAGGCACTTACCATTGTTTCCAACGTATCGGACCCGTTAAAACCCGCTGAAATTATCAATTTTTGCGCTGTAAATAATTATGGAAATCGGGATAAGCGTGTGAGACATTTAGCATACTTCACAATTCCAAAAGTGAGGAGAAATGACGGTAGATAGAAGCGGGAGCTGAAGGGACAACAACAGCCAGAGTGCTTGGCGAACATTGGCCTTTTGCTCACTGCATTTCATCAACTAAGGCATTATTTGTGTTTCTTCTTGATTCCTTTTGCATCTAAAAAGTTTCAGAAATGATAAATCTGGCTGTAATTTTTTTTAATCGCCCATGGTTCCCAAGTGGGTTTTTACATACAAAATGAAAACGTATCTGAAGAAAAAATTACAGCCAGATTTATCACTTCTGAGAATTTTAGATAACAAAGGAATGAATCAAGAAAAACACAAATAATGCCTTACTTGATGAAATGCAGTGAGCAAACGCGAGAAGTGAGTGACATTTCGGGACGAGATCCTTCTCCAGTTATAATTTGCCTGGTGATGGGGGTTAGTGGTGGTGGAAGGGTGTTTTTTTCTGATTGGAAGTTTGTGACCGGTGGTTCACTGCATGGGTCGGTGTTGGGACCCTTGTTGTTTGTGATATATATTGGTGATTATAATAGAAAACGGTGCCAGAATCCCGCCGCCACAATGAGAGGCAAGGATGAAGTCCGCGTTGGATTGAGCCCAGGCACCACGGCAAAGACAGCAGTTACTCCACACACTCGATGACGGAGAGGACATCCGGCGGGAGCAGATAGACCACCTGACACTAGATCGCACAAGAGGATGTTGGATGCGATGCCCCCCCCCCCCCCCCCCCCCCCCCCCCCTGGACTGGGAATGCCGCAGGAGAATAACATTAGGATTCGATGTGCAATGATCGACAGTGGTCGGACAATTCTCCATGCACGGCTCCTCTTATGTTCGCCGTCCTGGTTCCAAAGTTTACCACTTTCAGCATTGTATCACATACCCCTCGTGCTGTTGCAACAGTGTTTGAGGTGGGAAGTTCTAGAGCCTGTCCTCGCATTGTCCGCCTATGAAGACAACGCGTTGTTACTTTGAGGTGAGACAGTTTCCCAGTGTTTAAGAAGGAACTGCAGATGCTGGAAAATCGAAGGTAGATAAAAATGCTGGAGAAACTCAGCGGGTGCAGCAGCATCTATGGAGCGAAGGAAATAGGCAACGTTTGTTTCTCCAGTATTTTTGTGTACCTACGGTTTTCCAGTGTCCGGGGATCGGGTCAAAACTTAGGGGAGAGGAGGGAAAAGAGGAGAGATGAAGGGAGGAGATCGGGTGGGATGAGAGGGAAAGGGAGTGTGGGATGAGAGGGGAAGAGAGAAGGAAGGAGGAACGGGGGAGAGAGGGTGGGAAGCAGAATGTGGGAGAGTGAAATGGAAGGTAGTGAGAGGGTGAGTGAGGGGGAGGCGGAGGTGAGGGGAGGAAGGGGTGGGAGACGGAGGAAGAGGAAAGGGAGGGCCGGGGTTGGAGCTGACTCTGGAGCCGGCGCCCCGTGAGGACGGAGGGAGGGGGAGCGCTCCGAGCCGCGGTCGGGATCCGGAGTCTACAGAGGGACGAGGTTGGTTGGCTGCTCTCCGTGAACTGTGGTCCGGGACTGTGGTCCGGGACGTGAGGCGGGATCCAGGCGGCTGGGGTGCAGGAGGTGGGGGCTACCGAGCCGGGCTGAGAGCTGATCCCGGGGACGGGGACCCGGCGCGGCTCCTGTTGCGAGAGCGAGGGGAAAGGTTGAAGTATTGCATCTGAGGAACTCGGGCAGAAGTGAGCCACAAATTCCACCGTGCGGACATCCCGGGGGCTGCAGTGCCGGGGGTGGGCAGCGAGACCGGGACCCGGACTGGGCAGTCAAGGTGTGGATGCTCGGGCAGGCAGGGACGGTGCCGGCTCTAGTGGAGCGGGGAGCGGCGCCGGTTGGACAAGGTGCCGGGCGATGGGGCGGGTATTGGAGCCACTGGGAGGTTTCCCCGGGTTGATCGGGGAGGGAGGTGGAGGGGGAGTGGGGTCGGCGACCGGTCAGGACGCGAGGGAAGCCCGCAAGCGCTCACTGCTCGTCCTGCACCGATCCAGGGAGCGTCCCGTCTCCAGCCCACCGGGCCGGCGCAGACATTCCCGAGAGAAGACTTCACTGAGTAACTAACGCAGCGAGAGATCGGCTCGGAGCAAAAAAGAAGACCTTTGACCTGAATAATATCAAAAGAGCAAACGGGATGAGGATAATTGGTGGGAAGATATGTTTATTTGTAGAGTGGCGGGGTCAGGACTCGCTCCATCACTTTCCAGGGAGCCGGAGTTCCTGTGCATTTACACTGTGCGCGGCGCTCGGCGCTATAATGTACCAAGGGCGCGATTAAACCGGAGAGTCGGAAAAACCCACAAGGGATGTTGCCGGGATTTAGGAGGTTGACTTGGAAGCGGTGGCTGGATCTGTGTTCTCTGGGGTATCGGAGGCCGAGGGGTGATCTGATGGAGGTTTATAGTGGTGAGGTGTGTGTAGAGGGGGGGTGGATAGCCTGTGTGTCAGTACTAGAGGACAGAGTAATTCAACATGGGCACAGACCCTTCAGCCCAACTCATCCACGCCAACCAAGATGCTCCACATAAACTAGTCCCATTTGGTCCATATCCCTCCAACCCTTTCCCGTCCATGTACCCGCCCAAGTGTCTTTATAATGTTGTTTTTCATACAGGTTTAAGGGAGGGGGGTTTTAAAGGGGATCTGTGGGCGAGGACGAGTAGCTAGTGTGTGGAACTTGCTGCCAGAGGAGGAGATAGAATCAGACGCATTCACTAGGTTTAAGAGGCAATTAGATAGACGCTGACATTGGCAAGACGTTGAAGGATAATGCTGGTAAATGGGATTAGTGCACAAGGGCAGAAAGATCAGGAATGTCAAAACTCCACGTCCTTGCCGAATGTCTTGAATCTATGGATGCCCAATGGAGAGTGTAACCCAGAGAGTAACCTCGAGAGAGTAACTCAGCTAAAATATAACCCAGAGAGAGAGATAGAGAGTAACCCAGACAGAGAACGCCCCATGTGGACGTAACCTACAAAGAACATAGCCCAGAGAGGGAGAATGTAACCCAGAGAAAGAGTAACTCAGACGGATAGAGAGAGTAACCCAGAGAGAACAACACAGAGAAAGTGTAAGCCAGGCAGAGAGTAACAGAGAGAGAACGTAACCTAGAATGGGAGTAACTCAGAGAGTAACCTAGAGCGAATGTAACCCAGAGAAAGTCTAACCCAGAAAATAATCCTGAGAGGACATAGCCCAGAGTGAGAGTAACCCAGAGAGAGTGAGTGGGGTGTGTGTATGTCAATGTGTGGGTGGGTTGTGTCTGAATGTGTGAGCAGAGAGATTTGGTGGGGGGTGGAATCTGGGATCTAAAAGTTATGGATGTGGATGTTATCCTGAGTTTTGCTGCCACTTAGTGCGCCGGTGTGACTGTGTCCCTGCTAATGTCCATCGGTGCATCTGTGTAGATGGAGCTGTCTATGTCCCCGGGTGTGTCCCTATCCCTGGGTGTATCTGTGACCCCGGGTGCGTCTATCACTCTACCAGTTGATGGAGGAGATTGATTCTGCCCTCCAGCCCCACCTCCAGTCCTGCTGCTGCAAACTGGGTCCTGTGATCCCCTCGTCAGTCATGACAGGCCCAGCAGCGAGAGGTCCAGTGGTTGTGTTTGTGTGTCCTTGGGGAAGGCAGGCAGTGCCCGCTGCTGCATTGTGGCCAGTGCACACAGAGCATCCTCACCATCCTCCATCTACAGCCCTGGGTCTGCGTGTGGTGTCCTCAGACACAGGCCTGGAGACCCTGGAGTACCTTCTCCTGACCCGACAGCTCCCCCTTACCTCTTCTTTTCCACTACCCCATTAGAGCAGTGAACACAGAGACAGGGCAGCAGGAAGCGGTTGGAGGTGAATGCTCGCACTCCTGCCTCATGATGTATCTGAACACCGTTCCTCTCTGCCTTGCAGTACCCTTCTCTGCTCCGTCCTTCGCACAAATACTGGCCCCTTCCCTGGCGCATGTGTGGCTGCCCCCATTCATGCACCACAGAGGTGTTTACTCGGATTGTTTAGTGACATTCCCAAGATATGAACGGTTATTTTAATTCACCATAATTCTCTGCCCCCCCCCTGTTCACTTACATTTTGAACTGTTACACTACAGATCTGTCTGTTGGAGGTGCGGGGGAAGGAAGCCCGGAGGTTGTGCTTGTGGTGAGGAGTGGCCATGAAGGAGAAGCGCTGACCGATGAACTGACCAACACTCGCCGACGTTGACCCTGCAACCCCACTGTTGGACGGCAGGCCAGGTGAGGAATGCACTCGTGTGCTCTCTGTAAGGAGGGAAGCTGTGGCTGAGGAGGGAGAGAGAGCACCGCTGCCTTCCGTCCTGATCTCTGGCCTCACTCACGTCACACCCGTACCCTGGCCGAGAGCTGCAGATATGGACTGCGTTCTGCCACAGCTCTCCAACACCTTGCTGACTGCAACATGCAAACAAACGAGGAGCTAGCCTGGGATAGAGTGATCTACATTGTGTTTGAGCTGGTGATTGCTGTGCTGGCTGTGCTGGGCAACGTGCTGGTCTGCTGGGCCGTCTATCTGAACAGCAACCTGCAGAACGTCACCAACTTCTTTGTGGTCTCGCTGGCCGTGGCGGACATTGCTGTCGGGGTGCTCGCCATCCCCTTTGCCATCACCATCAGCACTGGTTTCTGCTCGCTCTTCTACGGTTGCCTCTTCATCGCCTGCTTCGTGCTGGTGCTGACGCAGAGCTCCATCTTCAGCCTGCTCGCCATCGCCATCGACCGCTACATTTGCATCAAAATCCCACTCAGGTAGGAAGCTTGAGCCCAGAGGGAGAGTGTCGGTGGAAAGCACCCAACGCTCCTGATCAACGCTGATCATTTCATGGCCTCTCAATATTCCAACTCCGATCTGCATAAAGTGGTTTTTTTTTCCCCCGGGAAAAGTGGGCGTTTGGCATAGTGTGTCTGGAACGGGGCCCACCAATATCCTGGATTCCGCTCCTGCCCAGGATGACACTGAGAGTCCATCTGTAAGAGTGTAGGAGAAGCTGGGCTCAGTAACCCAGGAGGCTGGCGGGGGTGGAGGAAGCCACCCTATGTTTGTCAGCCTGAGGTCCGTTTGTGGCAGCACAGAAACAGGCCCTTCGGCCACCTAGCCTGTGCCGACAATCCAGCACCGACTAAACCCATCACTACAAACACGCAACCTGTACCTTGCTTTGTTACTAAATCCTGATGCTTGGACACATTTCTCTTTTATTGTGAAATGAAAAAGTACAGAGTTCCTGGGTTAATAAGGCACCCACACTGGGGGGAGGAGTGTGGATCCAGTTTAGTCCAGTGCGGGTACATCTGGCTGAATAAACTGCATCCATTGTAATGACTTGATGAAGCCAACAGGAACTGGCCGATTAGATAAGCTGCAATGTTACATTTGACTGTTCAGGCTGCTGGGGAAACAGGAAGTGGAAGGGAGACTGAGGGAGACAGAGGGCACGAGGGGCAGAGAGAGAAAGGGGGCGGGGGAACAGAAAGAGTGGGAGGGGGACCAGAGAGAGAGGGGACCAGAGAGAGAGGGAGATAGAAGGAGGGGGAATAGAGGAGGAACAGAGAGAGAGGTGGCAAAGAGACGGGGTCAGAGAGCGAGGGGGCATGAAGAGTGAGATGATGAAGGGAGGCACAGGACGTGAGAGGTATAGAGAAGTGCTGACACTGATCACTGTCACCCCGCCCCACGTATCATTCTCCCAGCCCGACGATGACCCCTGGTCTGTCTTCTCTCCGGTATTTTAAACCCCTGGGCTCTGATTTCAATTAATGTAATCTGGCAGCATCTTACAAATCCTTCTGAAAATCCAAATGTATCACATCTGTATCTTCTGTCTATTCTGCTAGTTATATCCTCTTTAAAATAAACCAGATTAATGATGTCCCCCTCCTCTTCCTCTTCTTCCTGCATATGGCGTGCACAGCCTAAAGCTGTAGGACAACTTGTTTTATTTGATTGAGCACGCCCCCTCTTTCCGGTACAATGGCCATTTTCCAAGCTCCCTGTTCCAACTTCCATTTCCCTGCCACTGCTGTCAGGCTAATGGGTCTACCGTTCACTGCTTTCTCTCCGTCTCCCTTCCGATGGGGTTATATTTGCCACCCTCCAATCTGTGAGAATCATTCTATAATCTATGCGACATTGGAAGACTCTGCCTCTCCCCTTTCCCAGCTTTCGTCTCACACCTCCCCCCCCCCCCCCCCCCCCCCCCCCCACAATAAGTCTGAAGGGTCTCGATCCGAAAAGTATCCATGTTCTCCAAAGATGCTGCCTGACAGCTGAGATACTCCAGCACCTTGTGCCCTTTTGGTGCATTTCTCTGCTTTAATTCCACAGTGTAATTCCTCCTGCTTCTGAGTGTAAGGGAACCATGTTTGGTTTAGCTAATCCATGCCTCATTGCACACCTGTAAAAGCGTTGTTTTTTTTAAGTTACTCTCCCATGAGCCGACTCTGGAGGCTGAAGGTGAGGCAGGCGGTCTCCTCGTCAGGGCCCGTGCAGTGGGGAGCAGTAAGTTGAGCTGCGGCTGAACGGTTGAGAGTGACGTAGACGCGTGGCTGGAGATTGAGAGCAGAGGAAAGCTGTGAGTGTGTCGCGCTTGAGGTTTCCTGAGCTCATGTGCTTCGGTGAGACCAGTGCACAAGTTCTGAGCAAGTCTTTCACCTGAAATGTTCGCTCCGTTCCACTGTTTCCAGGTTCTCTGCTGTTATTCTGGTGAACACACGGTTGAGTTGCCTCCCTCAATGCAGAGTGGTGAGGTGCAACTTCCTGTGGGTGCAGACTGGTTCACTGCAGGGCTCAGTGCATCAGTCTCACAGATCTGTTTCAGACTGCAGCCTGGTCCTGGTGGGATGGAATCTAGTACAGTGCTCAGCCTGTGATATGTGGAATATCAGGAAGACCCAGTGTCCTTGAGGACAAAATGTGTTGGAGGTGCATCCAGGTGCAGTTCCTTAAAGACGTTAGTGAACTGAAGCTGTAGCTGGATGCCCTCGGGCTCATATGTGAGAGTCAGGAAGTCAAAGATAGGGATTATCATGAGGTGGTCACACCTAAGGTGCAGACAGAGCCCATTGTTATCACTGGTTCCCACCTCCCGCCAGGGGCTGGCTCTGGGGCTCCCCCTGTAGGCCGCGGTCTGCCAGCTCTTGCGTTCGGCTGCGGTCCACTGGGAGCTTAGGCTGCGCGCGGCATCACGGGAAAGATGTGGAGGCTTTGGAGAGGGTGCAGACGAGGTTTACCATAACGCTCTGGGTTTCAGCTACAGGGAGCGGTTGGATACATCTGGATTGTTTTTTCTGGTATGTGAGCGGTTGGTCGCAGTGTATAAAATTATGAGAGACGGTCAGAACCATTTTCCCAGGGGGCACAGCTGTAAGGTGAGAGGGGGGAAGTTTAATGGCGATGTGTGGTGCAAGTATTTTACACAGGACTGTGTGTGGTCGTAACCTGGAATGCATTGCCTGGGGGGTGGTGGTGGAGGCAGATACGACAGTGACGTTTAGAGACTTTTAGATAGGCACGTAGAAGTGCAGAGCATAGAGGGATATGGATCGTGCACAGACAGATGAGATCAGATCAATTGGGCATCATGTTCGGCACACCAACATTGTGGGCCAAAGTTCCTGCGTTGTACTTTTCTATGTTTAGGCTGAAGCAGGTCACACGTGTCCATCTGCGTGAGTGTGAGAAAAATTAGTGTGAGAAAAGCCACGCCAGACAGAAGTGGCAAAAATGATACAGGGTGGTGCAGCAGTGGAGTTGCTGCCTGACAGCCCCGAAGACCCAGATTTGATCCTGACTAAGGGGCTGTCTGTACGGACTTTGTACATGGTACCTGTGAATGCCTGGGTTGTTCGGGATGCTCCAGTTTCCTCCTACACTCCAAAGACGTATCAGTTTGGAGGTTAATTGGCTTCTGCAAAAATTGTTAGGAGTCCCCAGTGTGGGTGTTGGATTGTATCTCTAAAGTCCAAAGTCTAAAATTGTGGTTGATTATGTGAGGTTAGGTGTGGGATGGAACACAAAACTACGCTTCAGTGGCAAGACTGATGCTTGCTGTCTCCAGAGTCTCAAAGATAGCGTAGAATCCAACGTAAGGTGTTCAAACAAACTGAGCTAAGTGTGGGCCTCCTCATCAACTTGTTGATCACTGCTTGCTGGTGTGAGGCCAATGTTTTGTGAGGAGACAACAAGCTGAATGTGCAGATGATCTGGAGGATGGAAAACGGAGCTGTGGTCTTGTGGAGCGGACTGACAGGGTGGGTGCCGGGAGGATGATTTCTGGTTGAACCCATCTCAAGAGGATCGAAAGAGGTTAATTGTCAAAGCACCGCGGATGTAAGAGTGAAATTCATACTGGCCGCAGCTTCACAGGCATATTAATGGCACGTCACAATAAATAAATATTGTCGGTACACAAAAATGCTGGAGAAACTCAGTGGGTGCAGCAGCATCTATGGAGCGAAGGATTAGGCAACGTTTCGGGCCGATTTCGGCCCGAAACGTTGCCTAATCCTTCGCTCCACAGATGCTGCTGCACCCGCTGAGTTTCTCCAGCATTTTTGTGTACCTTCGATTTTCCAGCATCTGCAGTTCCTTCTTAAACAATATTGTTGTATGATGGAGGGTCACGTACGTGGGCGCGTGCGTGAGGGTGGGTGGGTCATTTATGCAGTGTGTGTCTGGGAGGATCTTACAGGACATGTAAGAGAGAGGATTGTGTCGGTGGGCTGTGTGTGAAGGTTGTATATGTGAATGTACGGGAGGGTGGTGAACATAGCCGTGTGTGAGAGGATCCCTTATGTGAGCAGTGCCACCTGTACTCATACCTCTCCCTGTGCCCCCTGTCCCAGTGCCCCACTCCGCTTCTGCCCTATGTGTCCTGCCCTGCCCTCTGTATTCATGCCCAGACTTGCCCTCTGTCCTTGTGCCCTGCCCTGTGTAATTGTGCCCTTCCCTGCCCTGCCCTGCTCTCTATCCTCATTCCCTGCCCTGCCTCTGTCCTCGTGTCCTGCACTGGTTCGTTACAAGCACTAGCCTTCTCCAGAGGTTACAATCACTTGCCTTGAGGCTGTGCTTTTATGCAGAGCTGTTAATAGAAGCTGACCTGTGGGTGACCCTGGTCCAGGAAACCTGTCAATCACGTCTTGCTGCCCTACTTGCTGACCGCCTGGGTCCTGTGCAGTGTGAGTGTGAGTGTGTGCAGTGTCAGTGTGTGCAGTGTCAGTGTCCCCCTTGGCTCTGGGCAATGTTAGTCAAATTCATTCTGTATAGTGAGACGATGTTACCGGTTGATGGAACAACTGCACTGGAGCTGGGGTTTAGAAGGATGAGAGGATATCTCATTGAAAGATATAAGATTGTTAAGAGCTTGGACACGCTAGAGGCAGGAACCATGTTCCCAATGTTGGGGGAGTCCAGAACCAGGGGCCACAGTTTAAGAATAAGGAGTGTGCCATTTAGAATGGAGACGAGGAAACACTTTTTCTCACAGAGTGGTGAGTCTGTGGAATTCTCTGACTCAGAGGGCGGTGAAGGCAGGTTCACTGGATGCTTTCAAGAGAGAGCTAGATGGGGCTCTTAAAAATAGCGGAGTCAGGGAATATGGGGAGAAGGCAGGAACGGGGTACTGATTGGGGATGATCAGCCATGATCACATTGAATGGCGGTGCTGGCTCGAAGGGCCGAATGGCCTACTCTTGCACCTATTTTCCATTGTCTATTGTGAGCTGTCTCTGCCACAGTGTACAGTTTTAGTTTAGTTTAGAGATACAGCGTGGAAACAGGCCATTCTGCACACCTCAAGTCCACGCTAACCAGCAAACACCCATACACTACTATCCTACACACTGGGGACAACTTACAGAAGCCAATGAACCTATGTTTCTGCACCCGTTGCAACTTAATGACATCCCTCCTATAGCTTGCGAACGGCACAGTACTGTACGTGTGATCTCATCAACAATTTGTCCAACTGCCTCAAGGTGTGTCAACATCTGCACTCAAAGCCTTTCCAATGAAGTCATGAATTCCAAATACCCTCTCATTCACACTGTGCATCTGACATGCTATTTTCTGGAAACTATTCACCAGTTCTCCTATCATCTTTGTTCCATAACACTCTCCAGGGCTCCACCGTTTACTGTGTAAGTCTTGCTCTGGTCCCAACACTCACACTTCCAATAACAGACCTGGCCATCGCAAGCTCATCACAGCAAGAGAGAGGACTCGATTCAAAGACGAGCTCAAAGCACCATAACACCCCACCCAGAACTGGGGCGGCCAGTCCACCACTGCTCAGTGGAGCAGGAGCACTGGGGGCGGTGCAGAGTTCTGGAGTCCATGCCTTGGGAGCACACACCTGCCCCAGATTGGGATTGAAGGAAGCTCCTGTTTCCTCTCACTTTCTTTACCCACTGGCCCTGTCCCCACACTCTACCTTTACCCACCAGACTCTGTATTCCAAAACATCCTCGACTCACTGGCATTAGTTAAGAAAAAACATCTATTTTTGCAGTGTGATGTAGGAATTATGATCTATCTGAAGCTCCTGCTATTGACACTTTCTGACCAAGCGTGGCCTTGTCCCTGAGTTCTGTAATCACCATTGTCTAATGTCTTGCAATAGTTACTGCTGTGGTCAAGTAACAAAATAACATTGCTTACTGTTTTCCAGTGTTTACCTGTCGAAATTTAGTAATTGCCTCACTGCCTGATATCTCATGATTTCTACCTTCATAATTAGCCCTCTCTTTGAATTCCCCCAGTATTTGTGGCCTTGTAGTTATTCCTGTGGCATTAGAGTTACCCACTATCTAAAATGCCCCTGTGTTAACCCCTTTCACTAAGTATGTTAATATAGTCTTGTAATGACCTTCATCCCTATAGCAGATATGCCCAGTACATTGCACTTGCAGTCTGTTATCTAACACGGCCATGTTTAGTTTACTTTTAGATTAGTTTAGATACAGCATGGAAATAGGCCCTTCGGCCCATTGAGTCCGTGTCAACGAGCAGTCCCCGCACACTAACGCTATCCTACACACACTAGGGACAATTTACAATTATACCAATCTAATTAACCTATAAATCTGTCTGCCTTTGGAGTGTGGGAGATAATCGGAGATCCTGGAGAAAACTCATGCAGCTCATGGGGAGAACGTACAAACTCTGTACCGACAAGTACCCTGTAGTCAGGATCGAATCTGGATCTCTGGCGCTATAAGGCAGCAATTCTACCGCTGTGTCATCGTGCCCTTTCTAGTAGTGTACCATTGTGTCCCACGGTGATATTGATGTCAAAGGCACTCTCTCTCCCCTCCCCTCTGGAATTCAGCTCTTCATTCCATGTTGGCCCAAAGGCTGTGATAAGACCTAGAGTAAGCAATTCTGATGAAACCCAAATTGGCCACTTGGAAACAGGGTATTGGTGAGAAGCTACCACTTTGCCCCACTCATACCTCTTTTCCTTCTCCCCCCCCCTCCCTCCTTACTTCATCAGTCCGAAGCGAAACGTCGTCTGTTCATTCCCTCCACAGATGCTGCCGGACCCAGAGATTCTCCAGCATTTTGTGTTTTGCTCCAAATTCCAGAATCTGCAGTTTCTTCTCTATTGATGAGAAGCACTAGCTTGTTGACAAGTGTCCAAGACATTAGCTCATGATGAGTACAGGATGATTAGGCAGTAACTGGAGGTCGGATGTGTTCTGTCGCGTGTGGACAGGACAACTTTCCACACTAATGTGTAGATGTCACTGCTGTAATGGTTCTGGAGCAGAGATCAGAGGCACAACCAGTTCAGGGGTTCAGGTCTCCAGCCCCCCAGCCAGGCAGTGGTCTGATCTCGCGGCCTTTGATGTTTCTAGTGCTCCCAGCAGTTTCCTGATGACGGAGTGAATAGAATTAGCTGGAGACGGGTTATATTATGACGCAGATTAATCAAATTGCCAATCCCCCTCCTGTGTTCTGACTCATTACTTGTGGTTTCATCAGCAAATTTAAAGAGGGATTTGGCGTTCTGTTCAATTGCACAGTCATGGGTACAGAGAGAGTATTGCATGAGACTCAGCTAGCAGTTTAAAATTAGAGGTCATAGACTTTCTGGTGAGTGGAAAGATCTTCACAGAGTGGTGGGTACATGGAATGATCTGCCAGAGGAAGTGGTAGAGGCAAGTACAATAACATCTCCGACATAGTGGAGCAGCTGGTAGAGCCATCGCCTCACAGTGCCAGAGACCCAGGTTTAATCTTGACCTCGGCTGCTGTCTGTTTGGAGTTTGCACGTTCTCTCTGTGATCAGGGTTTCCTCTAAGTGCTCTGGTTTCTTCCCACATCCCAAAGATGTGCCGGTTTGTTGGTCAATTGGCCTCTGTCAGGAGTGGAAGTGAAAGTGGGACAACATAGATCAGTGAGCTGAGTGGCCAGTTTCCATGAATGCATCTTTCAAAATAAACATTAAAGACACTTGGGCAGGTTAATGTACAGGAAAGTTTTAGAAGAATATGGGCCAAGCACTGTCAAATAGGAAGATGAGGAAGTTACGTAGGTTGGCATGGAAGAGTTGGGCCAGGGGCCTGTTTTGTGTTCCATAACTCAATTCACAAGCATCCGGTTCAAATCCCACTTCTCATTCCTTAGTGTTTCAAGTGCTCATCCAAATACTCCTGAAATTTGAGAGTCTCTGCCTTCTTCTCAGACACTGTCTTCCAGATTCCAAGCTCCTTTTGGGTGAACTTGTTCTTTCTCAGATCGCCTCTGAAGATCTTATCTCAAGGTAAACCCCCCCCCCCCCCCCCCCCCCCCCCCCCCCCCCCGTTTTATACATCTCTCCCCTGAGGAACAGCTTTCTACTATCTTGCCTATCCCAGCCCCTCAGTACATGTCACATCTATTTCCATGGTACAGCCACCGGGACTCCACATGGTCCAGCAACTGTTTTATAACGTTGTACCATGAAGTTTTGCAGCGGGCACAGAGGAGGTTTACCACAATGCTACCCGGATGAGAGTGTTTCAGCTACAGGGAGAGGTTGGATAGACTTGGATTGTTTTCTCTGGAATGTCAGAGGTTCAGGGGAGACTTGATAGAAGTAAATACGAGGAGCATCACTGGGGTAGACAGGTAGAACATTTTTTTGCGGGTGGAAATGTCCAACACTAGAGGGCATAGCAATAAGGTGAACGTGGGAAGGTTTATTGGAAATCTGCAGAGCAAGCTTTTAACACAGAGTGTGATGGGAACCTAGTATGCATTGCCAGGGGTGGTGGTGGAGGCATATACGACAGTGGCGTTTAAGAGACTTTTCGATAGGGATATGGAAATACAGGGAATAGAGGGATATGGATCATGTTTTTAAAAGTAGGATGTTTTTAAAAGTGTGCTGACGAGTCCAGGTCATACATGTTCCTGTTTGAGTGAAGTGCAAGGCAGGTGGGCGTAAGGAAACTTGGATGACGAGAGAAACTGAGGCTCTGGTCGAGAGTAAGAAGGAGGCACGGGGCAGGTTTAGGCAGCTGGGATCACGTGTATCACTGAAGGAGTTTCGGGAACTGAGGGGCAAGCGAAAAAAGCAAATCAGGAGGGCAAAATGGAACAGGAGATAACTGTAGCAGATTATATTAAGGATAATCCCAAGAGATTTTATAAGTACATAAAGGGGAAAAGGGTAACCAGAGAGAGAATGGGACTGCTCAGGAATCAAAGCGGTCACCTCCGTGTGGAGCCACAGGAGATGGGCATGGTCCTCCATGAGTATTTCTCATCTGGTTTTGCTGTGGAGAAAGACATGAGGACTGGGGGACTTGGGTCAGTCAATGGCAGTGTCTTGAGTGCAGTCAGTATTACAGTCGAGGAAGTGCTGAATGTCTTGATGCATATGAAGATATCCAAGGACACTGTGGAAGCTGGAGGGTAAATCGCAGGTGCCCTGGCTGAGATATACAAGTCGTCATAAACCTCTCTGCTGTACAAAGCCCTATGGCCCATAGTGACCATAATATGGTGGAAATCAAAGTCAAAAGTCAAAGTAGCCTTTATTGTCATTCAGACTTTGCGGTCTGAACGAAATTTCGTTGCCTTGCAGTCCTACATATAGTAAAAACGACAAAAACACACAATAAACACAAATTAACATCCACCACAGCGAGTTCACTGCATTAGGATGGAGAGTGATATGGTTAATTCAGAGACTAGGGTCCTGAACTTAAAGAAAGGAGACTTTGATGGTATGAGACGGAAACTGGCTAGGATAGACGGGCAAATTATACTTAAGGGCTGACGGTGGAGATGCAATGACAAAGATTTAAAGACCGCATGGATCTTTAGGACAGTGATCTTAACACTGAATGAGGTGGACAAGGGATGATTAGGGGGGGATAGTCAGCACAGTTTTGTATGTGGGATATCGTGTCTTACAAATCTGATTGAGTTTTTTGGTAATGTGATGAAAAGATTTGATGAGGGCTAAGTTGTAGAAGTTCTATATATGGATTTCAGCAAAGCATTCAACAAGGTTCTGCATGGTTGGCTGCTCTGGAAGGTTAGATTCAAGGAGGCATTGGTGACTGGATAGAAAATTGGCTTCATGGAAGGAAGCAGAGGGTGATGGTGAAAGGTTACTTTTAGGGCAGGAGGCCTGTGACCAGTGGTGTGACTCAGGGTTCGGTGCTGGGCCCAATGCTCTTTGTCATCTGTATTAATGCTTTGGATGGATGAGGTATAATTAGTAAGTTTGCAGCTGACACCAAATTGGATGGTTTTGTAGATAGTAAAGATGGTTGTCAAAAATTGCAGCAGGATCTTGATCGGTTGGGCAGATGGGATGCAGAATGATCGGAGGTTGAGCAGGCTAGGACTTTATTCCTTAGAACACAGGAGGATGAGGGGTGATCTTATAGAGGTGCACAAATTGTGGTGGATACATTGGATAGAGCTGCTGGAGGAGGTAGTTAAGGCAGGTACTATCATAACGCTTAAGAGACTTGGACAGGAAGATGAAAAGGATGGGTTTAGAGGGTTATGGACCAAGTGTGGGCAGGCGGGACTAGTATCGATGGGGCATATTGGTCAGCATGGGCAAGTTGGGCCAAAAGGCCTGTTTCCATGCTCTATGATTCTATGTGCAGGCAGATGAGATCAGTTCTACGAGGCATTTTGTTCGGCACAAACATTGTGAGCTGAACGGCCCATTTGTGTACTGTACGTAAGGTTTCTATTCATCATTCATTATTCCAAACTCATCGTTACACTCAGAGCACTGGCGATCTGCTCGTCCCTGTGGAACTGGCATTTTCACTTCCACATCGGCAGACCTCAGTCGGCACGCTACAGTTGCTCTAGTCTACGCACTTATGTTTTTTACAGTATCAGAGTCGGGTTGACTTAGAATAAATGATCATTCTTTGTACATTTAGTTGTTGTTGCATCAAATTTCTCATATGTTGCGAAACATACTTGGCTAATAAAGTACGATTATGATCCAACGTGCCTGTAAAACTACAGCAGGTAAAAAAAATAATTGTTCCCATTTATATCCAGGGCATAAGACAAATAAATGCTCTTGATTTTGAGATCACAAATGTTCATTTCTTCTAATTTGCAAATAATTCACTTTGTAGTTTTCACACTTTGCCGTTTTTCTGCACTTTGTGCTTATTTCACTTCATTTCTAATATTTCCTTCCTTCTTCGTTTCCTGCTTGCTGTACTGCTTATGCGGTGGTTGTCAAGACCACCTGTAGCAAGAGATATTACATTGAGGCCTGATGTGGGTATGAGAGGTATCTTGTGCCTCTATTCAAGAAAGCTCGCAGGAAATGCCTAGGAACTATAGACACATGAGCCTAACATCTGTGATAGGCAAGTCAATGGAGCCAATCATGAGGGAATACGGTATATATGCATTTTGATACATAGGGGCTGATTAGGGATAGGCTGCATGGTTTTGTACGTTGGAGATTGTTTTACGAATCTGATTGAGATTTTTGTAGTAACCGAAAAGGTTAACATGGGCAAAGTTGTAGACATTGTTTATATGGACTGCAGCAAGGCATTTGATAAGGTTCTGCATGGTAGGCTGCACTTGAAGGTTGCATCGTGTGTGATTCAGAGAGAGCTAGCTGAATGGCTTCATGGGAGGAAGCAGAGGGTGATGATGGAGGATTGTTTTTTGGACTGGAGACCTGTGACAAGTGGTGTGCCTCATAGATGGGTGCTGGACTCATAGAAACATAGAAACATAGAAATTAGGTGCAGGAGTAGGCCATTCGGCCCTTCGAGCCTGCACCGCCATTTAATATGATCATGGCTGATCATCCAACTCAGTATCCCGTACCTGCCTTCTCTCCATACCCTCTGATCCCCTTGGCCACAAGGGCCACATCTAACTCCCTCTTAAATATAGCCAATGAACTGGCCTCAACTACCCTCTGTGGCAGAGAGTTCCAGAGATTCACCACTCTCTGTGTGAAAAAAGTTATCCTCATCTCGGTTTTAAAGGATTTCCCCCTTATCCTTAAGCTGTGACCCCTTGTCCTGGACTTCCCCAACATCGGGAACAATCTTCCTGCATCTAGCCTGTCCAACCCCTTAAGAATTTTGTAAGTTTCTATAAGATCCCCTCTCAATCTCCTAAATTCTAGAGAGTATAAACCAAGTCTATCCAGTCTTTCTTCATAAGACAGTCCTGACATCCCAGGAATCAGTCTGGTGAACCTTCTCTGCACTCCCTCTATGGCAATAATGTCCTTCCTCAGATTTGGAGACCAAAACTGCACGCAATACTCCAGGTGTGGTCTCACCAAGACCCTGTACAACTGCAGTAGAACCTCCCTGCTCCTATACTCAAATCCTCTTGCTATGAAAACCAACATACCACTCGCTTTCTTTACTGCCTGCTGCACCTGCATGCCTACCTTCAATGACTGGTGTACCATGACACCCAGGTCTCGCTGCATCTCCCCCTTTCCCAATCGGCCACCCTTTAGATAATAATCTGCTTTCCCGTTTTTGCCACCAAAATGGATAACCTCACATTTATCCACATTATACTGCATCTGCCAAACATTTGCCCACTCACCCAGCCTATCCAAGTCACCTTGCAGTCTCCTAGCATCCTCCTCACACCTAACACTGCCCCCCAGCTTAGTGTCATCCGCAAACTTGGAGATATTGCCTTCAATTCCCTCATCCAGATCATTAATATATATTGTAAATAGCTGGGGTCCCAGTACTGAGCCTTGCGGTACCCCACTAGTCACTGCCTGCCATTGTGAAAAGGACCCGTTTACTCCTACTCTTTGCTTCCTGTTTGCCAGCCAGTTCTCTATCCACATCAATACTGAACCCCCAATGCCATGTGCTTTAAGTTTGTATACTAATCTCTTATGTGGGACCTTGTCGAAAGCCTTCTGGAAGTCCAGATACACCACATCCACTGGTTCTCCCCTATCCACGCTACTAGTTACATCCTCGAAAAATTCTATAAGATTCGTCAGACATGATTTACCTTTCGTAAATCCATGCTGACTTTGTCCAATGATTTCACCACTTTCCAAATGTGCTGCTATCCCATCTTTAATAACTGACTCTAGCAGTTTCCCCACTACCGATGTTAGGCTAACTGGTCTGTAATTCCCCGTTTTCTCTCTCCCTCCCTTCTTAAAAAGTGGGGTTACGTTTGCTACCCGCCAATCCTCTGGAACTACTCCAGAATCTAAAGAGTTTTGAAAGATTATTACTAATGCATCCACTATTTCTGGAGCTACTTCCTTAAGTACTTTGGGATGCAGCCTATCTGGCCCTGGGGATTTATCGGCCTTTAATCCATTCAATTTACCCAACACCACTTCCCGACTAACCTGGATTTCACTCAATTCCTCCACCTCCTTTGACCCGCGGGCCCCTGCTATTTCCGGCAGATCATTTATGTCTTCCTTAGTGAAGACGGAACCAAAGTAGTTATTCAATTGGTCCGCCATATCCTGGTTCCCCATGATCAACTCACCTGTTTCTGACTGCAAGGGACCTACATTTGTTTTAACTAATCTCTTTCTTTTCACATATCTATAAAAACTTTTGCAGTCAGTTTTTATGTTCCCTGCCAGTTTTCTTTCATAATCCATTTTTCCTTTCCTAATTAAGCCCTTCGTCCTCCTCTGCTGGTCTCTGAATTTCTCCCAGTCCTCCGGTATGCTGCTTTTTCTGGCTAGTTTGTACGCATCATCCTTTGCTTTGATACTATCCCTGATTTCCCTTGTTATCCATGGATGCACTACCTTTCCTGATTTATTCTTTTGCCAAACTGGGATGAACAATTTTTGTAGTTCATCCATGCAGTCTTTAAATGCCTTCCATTGCATATCCACCGTCAACCCTTTTAGAATTAATTGCCAGTCAATCTTGGCCAATTCACGTCTCATGCCCTCAAAGTTACCTTTCTTTAAGTTCAAAACCATTGTTTCTGAATTAACAATGTCACTCTCCATCCTAATGAAGAACTCAACCATATTATGGTCACTCTTGCCCAAGGGGCCACGCACAACAAGACTACTAACTAATCCTTCCTCATTACTCAATACCCAGACTCATTGCTGTTTGTGGTTTATAGCAACAAAATGTGGCTGACAATGCATAATTAATAAGTTTGCAGATTACACTAAAGTGGGTGGTTTCGTAGATAGTGAATATGGTTATCAAAGATTATAGCAAGATCTTGATCAGCTGGGCAAGTGGCTGAGGAATGGCAAATGGAGATGAATGCAGATAAATGCATGGTGTTGTACGGGATGGTGAGGCTGCATTTGGAGTTTTGTGTTCCGTTTTGGTCACCCTGCTATAGGAAGGATGTTGTTAAGCTGAAGATAGCGTGGAGAAGATTTACGAGGATGTTGACAAGACTTGAGGGTCTGAGCTATAGAGAGACATTTGGCAGGCTAGAACATTTTCCCCTAGAGTGCAGGAGGCTGAGGGGTGATCTTGGAGAGGTGCATAAAATCATGAGGGAAATAGATATGGTCAGTGTACAGACACCTTTACCCCGGGCAAGAGAATCAAAAATCAGGCGATATAGGTTTAAGTGGAGAAAGGAATGATTTAATAGGAACTTTTTCATACAGAGGGTGGTGGGTATATGGATTGCGCTGCCAGACAAGGTAGTTGAGGCAGGTACTATAACTTAAAAGGCATTCAGACAGGTATATAGATGGGAGGGAGGGGTTTGGAAGGGTACAGGCCGGGCACTGGCAGTTGGGGCAGGTGTAGATGAGGTATCTTGATTCACACGGGCAAGTTGATCCTAAGGGACTTTCCATGCTGTATGACTCAACGTTGCATTTTGGGAGGTCAAACAGGGCAGGATCTTCACGGTGAATGGCAGGGTCCTGGGGATTTTTATAGGGCAGTGGGATTGAGGAGTGCATGTACATAGTTCTCTGAAAGTAACATCACATAGATAGGATGGTAAGGCTATCACACTGCAGCTGCTGACACAAGAAGCTGTTGGATTCAGCCTTGAGCAGGCATGTTGTAACATACCGGGCCAGAAGATGCAGTGCTTGCCACATGGCCCGAATGCCACATGGCCTCAGATGGTACTGTAATACTGGGTCAGGTGCTGTAATATGAGTCAGGTAGTGTAATACTGAGTCAGGTGCAGTATTGCAATACTAGGTCAGGTGCTGTAATATTGGGTCATATGTGGTGCTGTAATACTAGGTCAGGTGTGGTGTTGTAATACTGGGTCAGTCAAATTCTCAAGGTAGACCATTCTAAAACTAGAGGGCAGAGTCTTAAGGTGAACAAGGAGAGATTTAAGTGGGACTTTTGTGGTAACTTTTTCACTCACACGATAGTCCTTATCTGGACTATAGTCCTTATAACAGCCAGAGGAAGCTATAGAACCAGATTCAATTACAATGTTCAAAATAAATTTGGACAGATATATATGAATAGAAGGGGTTTTGTGGGCTCTGGGTCAAATGCGACAAAGTACTAATAGAACACAGAACAGTGTGGCACAAGAACGTGCCTGTGAGGCCACAATGTCTGTGCCGGACATGATGCCATGACAATCACTTATCTACCTGCACGTAACCCATATGTCTCCATTCCCTGCGTATCATAGTACATAGAACATTACAGCCCTTCGGGCCTCTTGGTGGCGGGTGCTGTCTGTACGGACTTTGCACGTTCTCCCCGTGACCACGTAGGTTTTTACTGAGATCTTCGGTTTCCTCCCACATTCCAAAGATGTACAAGTTTGTAGGTTATTTCATAGAGTCATAGAGTTTGGCCCTTTGGCCCAGCTTGCCCACACAGGCCAACATGTCCCAGCTACACTAGTCGACCTGCCTGCGCTTGGTCCATATCCCTCCAAACTTGTCCTATCCATGTACCTGTCTAACTGTTTCTTAAAAGTTGGGATAGTCCCAGCCTCAACTACCTCCTCTGGCTGCTCTTGTTCCACCCTTTGTGTGAAAATGTTACCCCTCAGATTTCTATTAAATCTTTTCCCCTTCACCTTGAAGTCCTCTGGTCCTCGATTCCCCTACTCTGGGCAAGAGACTCGGGGCAGGGGCTTGCCGTGAAGCCCCTGCCCTGGTTCCCTTCGGATCGACTTGTCCACACCAACCAAGATATCTCATCTACACTAGTCCCATCTGCCCGTGTCCGGCCCGTATCCTTCCAAACCCCTCCATAACACCTTGCACTTATCTCCATTAAACTCCATTAACCATTCCACAGCCCACATGGCCAAGCATTATTATCTATTTTACCGCCGACATTACGTTCATCTGCCGATTTCCTCATCGTGCCTTTTATATTCTCATCCAAATCTTCAACATAAACTACAAACAGCAATGGTCACGGGCCTCCAGTCCGAAAGACAACCTTTCACCATCCGTGAAGCCAATTCTCTACCCACTCCTATGGTTAGTAAATACACAGGGATTCCGTTACACTTGGATGAGACAGTGCCTGTTTAAACTCGTCTCTTCCTTTTCCCAAGGGCGAATTTGGAATTTACATTTTGTTTATTAAAGTTTCCATTTCTATTCCAAGCTTTT
Organism: Leucoraja erinaceus; assembly: GCF_028641065.1. Taxonomy (NCBI): domain Eukaryota; kingdom Metazoa; phylum Chordata; class Chondrichthyes; order Rajiformes; family Rajidae; genus Leucoraja; species Leucoraja erinaceus. Next base: position 19,536,465 of record NC_073401.1, read on the forward strand.
TTACTCAACACAGTAAAATTAGAGGCCAGAGGATTCACTGCCTCCCACTTGCCTCTTGAAAATTGACCTGTGTACCAACCGGAAACAACCTCAGACCTCTGAAAGCCAAATAAAACCATGCTCCAACCTAAGGAGATGGCGGACTGGAGCCTCAACTAGGGAGTTTAATCTGGCACTGAAACACTTTCATCAGGCTCAGTAACAAGTCAGGTTGTGGTGTGGTTTGCTGATGTTCATAAGAGAATGAAATCTAACCTTCACTCACCTGGATGTGTGGGGGCTCACCCACGGCAAGCTGCCCAGCTGTTCCACATCAGCCCCATAAGCCGAAACATCTGGTGTAGATCTACACACAGAACTCAGACGCAGAACAGATGTATACCCGGCCTTGTCGACCTTGCAAACTCTACTCACAAACATCTGGGGCCAGGCGTCGAGGTGGAATGAGAGACGTCGCACAGAATGGCCCAGCAACAGCCCGACAGACTCCTCCATCACAGGCCTGGGTACATCAGGCCTCAAAGCTGGTGGTTGAGCCATCCTTGAGTGGGAGTAGTGCCTGGCAGTAACTCAGAATCTGGGCCAGTCCTTCCCTGAATCAGAGGTCATCTCGATCAACACAAGGGGTACAGGAACAGCCCCAGGGTGGGCAACTTCAGGGTAGCACCTTCCAAATGTGGATTGTTCCTACAGCTTACGGGTTTTCCAATAACTTGATCAGATTCATTGCCTGGATTACAGAGTATTAGCTATTACTAACCTCCTATAGCTAATTCCTATTAATGTTAATAGAGGATTATGGCCGAGGCATAGGAGACATTGGGCAAACTTGGATTGTTTTCTCTGGAGTGTCGGAGGCTGAGCGGAGACCTGATATAAGTATATAAAATTATGAGAGGCATAGATAGGGTAGACGGAACAATTTGTCAGGATGGAATTATCAAATACTAGAGGGCATAGCTTTAAGGTGAGAGCGGCAAAGTTAAAAAGAGATGCATGGGGCGTTTTTTTTAAGTTACAAAAACAGTGGCGTGTGCCTGGAACGTGCATTCGTGTGTGGTGGTGGAGGCAGATATGATCATGGCAGTTGAGACTTTTGGATAAGCACAAGGATATGCAGGAATGGAGCCATATGGATTATGCGCAGGCAGATACGGGTTGGCGTTGTCATCGTGTTAGGCACAGGCATAGTGAGCCGAACTGTACTGCTCTAGGTTCTATTGTAATCTTGGACAACCTTCTTCACTGTCCACTCAACCACCAATTTTAGTTTCATCCGCAGGCTAACTATTCATGCCACTTACACTCTCACCCAGATCGTTAATACACATGACAAATAACAAGGAACCCAACACCAAACACTTGCCCACCACTGCTCAACACCGCTGGTACCAGAATGGTCATGGAGGGGTTAGGACTTTGCTCTGTAAAGAATGGCACCCCGTCGAGAGTTGACTTTTTACAATTCTCTTGCTGTAACTGGAAAGAATAAATCTTTCCTTTGGATTTTGATCTGTGGCCTCACTCTCACTCCATGCTGTAGTTGTTTGCCAATGTACCAGGCATGTAATTAACTCACACTGTCTTCTTGTTGCAGATACAATAGCCTGGTGACAGGTCCACGTGCAAGGGGAGTCATCTGTATCTGTTGGGTCCTGTCCTTTCTAATTGGCTTGACCCCGATCTTTGGCTGGAACCACTCCGATCACAACATAACGGTGCAATTGAACGATACTCCACGATGTGGGGACGGCATGGTCCCCTGCCTGTTTGAAAAGGTGGTGCACATGGACTATATGGTCTATTATAACTTCTTTGCCTGTGTCTTGGTCCCCTTGCTTTTAATGCTGGGGATTTATCACAGGATCTTCATGGCTGCTCGCCATCAACTCAAGCAGATGGACTTTAAAAGCCTGCAGCCGGAGAGGAGCAGGTCCACCCTGCAGAAGGAGGTGCAGGCAGCCAAGTCCTTGGCCATCATCGTGGGCCTCTTCGCTGCCTGCTGGCTGCCACTGCACATCATCAACTGTGTGAACCTCTTCTGGACGAGCGACCGTCTGCCAGGGAGCGTCGTCTACTTCGCCATCATCCTCTCACACGCAAACTCCGTTGTCAACCCCTTAATTTACGCCTACAAGATCAGAGAATTCCGAATGACCTTCCGGAAGATTCTGAAGACACATGTTCTGAGGCAATCAGACCAGACATTCACAAGGCAGAACACGAGGCGCTCCATTTACGTCAGTGGAGACAATGTAAACATTCAGATCAATGGGTGTGGCCTAGACCTTCTCAACACTGGTGACGAGCAAGGAGGGGTTGCAGATAGAGACATTGTCCAAAATCGGGATATTCCAGTCCGCCGACCAAACGGGAACAGCCCAGGACACCCAAAAAATGAAGAGTTTCTTTGTCGAGGCCAAGGATTGCCGCAGGAGCGGGGTTTGTGTGGTTGTTGCCATGTACATCGCCACACAGATTTTTCACACAAGGCTTCCTGCAATGCTCTGACTGATGCCTCCTGAGCAGCAACCAAACAAGGCTTCAACGTTGTCGTCACAGCAAGGCGCAGAGAGAGGGGGAGCGGGACGCAGGAAGAATGATAGCAGAGGTGTGTGATGGAGCAGCCTGATACAGTGCTGGGCGCCCCTTGTGTTTGTTGGGGAACTGCTGCTCTCATCTGGAGAGAGGATGGTGTTGTCCTCACACTGAGTGCTGTGTCCCCTCTGAGGGCTGTACATGTTGACTAAACATCCAGTTCCTCTCATAGTCCAGGTTGAGTCTAGACTCACTACATTGCTCCTGACTGTTCACTCGGTGCACCTCAGATGCTCTAATCCCAACTGTCCCGGATCCTTAATGCTTTACAGCAGATTGTTTTTGCTGCCTTCCAGTATTTTAATTGTGAACAAATCGATCCTCTAGAAAGATCACTGTCTTAAGTTAGGTTCCTCTTTGGTGGTACAGAGTTATACAGCATGAAAACAGGCACTTCAGCCCAACTCATCCCTTCTAAGCTAGTCTCAAGTGCCTGCATTTGGCAGATATCCTTCTTGGTTCTTGGTTTCTTGGTCCTCCAAAATATTCTAAATGGAATTTAAACTGGAGGTGGTGGAGGGAGGACTTAAGCCAGAAAGGGTTATTGGGATGAAAGAGATACTTTAAATTGTTGCATCTGGTTGGGTAACTATAGTAGGGTGGAGATTATTCCATGCTTTAATTGTACGGGGGAAGAACGAATTGCTGTATACATCTGTCTTTGTAGCTGGGATCACAAATTGGATTGAATGCCCTCGTCTGCTCCTAATTGGTTTGGGTTTGGTGTAGGTCTTGTAATCTATGTCGAGCTGACCATTTAACATTTTGTAAAAACAGGTCAAACGGTGAGCTTCACGTCTGTCTTGGAGAGGGTTCCACCCCAGAGAATTCAGAAGTTTGGTGACACTCGCTTCTCTCTCATAGGTGTTAGTAACAAATCGAGCTGCCTGTCTTTGGACACGTTCGATGGAAGAAATGTTTTTATTTGTGTATGGGTCCCATGCTGCAACTGCATAGTCCAAATGAGGTCTAACGAGGGTGAAGTATAGCTTCTCCTTGACAGAAGTTGAACAATGATGAAAGTTGCGCCTCAGAAAGTTTAGGACACCTGTTGCTTTCACCGTTGCATGATGCGTCTGACCATTCCAACGCAGATCATTCTGCAATTTGATGCCAAGATTCTTGGTTTGTTTGGATTGTAAGATGTTTCGCCTGAATTCTAAACCTTTCCTATCCAAGTACCTGTCCAAGTATCTTTTAAATGCAGTTAAGGTACTTGCCTCAATTACTCCCTCTGGCAGCTCGTTCCGTATACCCACCACTTTTTGAGGGACAAAGTTGCTCCTCAGGTTCCTATTAAATGTTTCCCCTCTCACTTTAAACTTATGCCATCGGGTTCTTAATTCCTTTACCCTGGGTAAAAGGTTGTACAATAATCCTGTCTATTCCCCTCTTGATTTTATACACTATAAGATCACCCCTCAACCTGCCCATCCTCTCCCTATAGCTCAGACAACGAGTCCTGGCAACATCCTTGTGAATCTTCTCCACACTCTTCCCATCGTAATGAGATCCTTCCCATGGCAGGGTGACTACAACCGAACACAACACTCCAAATGGTGCTGGCTACTTGGAAAACTGTGTCACCGTTAGTGTTACCGGCACAGGTCAGGCTCTCAAACGTGGACTGTAATTCTGTAATTTATTTCTATCACTAATATTTAAAATTAAGGAAGCTAAGCGGACGGCGCTCGGAGCAACCAGTTACCTACCCGGCCCATGCTCCCACTACAGGTAGAAGTCGTGTTCTGGCTCGTGCCTTTACTGATTCCTGTACCAACCTCTCACCGTAGGGCTCTAATTCGGAAGCTGGTCCTCTGCAGTTATGTGTTAGAATGTTGTGTGTGTCTGTCTCCCCCCCCCCTCCTCCCCAAAGGCCCTTTGTTGGACCGTTCTCTGCCCAGAGTCAGAGCTGCAGGAAGTGATCAAGTAGCCCGTCGGGCTGGAAGATGACATGAGAGTGTGGGGGGTGCGGGGGGCAGGAGTTGATGAGCAAGAACCTGCTCTGTGGACATGAAGGTTTATGGATCTGCAGCGTCATCGATGGGGAGCAACGGGACTCTGTTGAATAAAGATGCAGGTGCAGCAGACTCTTCATATCAGAGAAATGGAAGTGAATCAGCAGATGAGGGTGAGAGGAGCGTGGAGCAATGGCATGGGGTGGGGGTAAGGGGATGAGGCTGAGGAGAGGGGAGGATCTGCTGAGGATGGCTGGGGATGAGTAGTGTTTGGGAGAGGGCTGTGATAGGGAGAGGAAGGGCAGCAGAGACTGGGAATGTTTGGGATTGAGGAGAGGGGAGAGGTGCCGGGAGTGGTTAGGATTGAGGAGGGGGGGGGGGGGGGTTTATGTGGTTGTGGATTGGGTTAAGGGTGGGGGGGAGCAAGGAGGGGCAATGCAGTGACTGGGAATGGGTTGGTGAGGGTGCAGTGACCTGGAGTGGGAATGCAGAGATGTTGGGGCGGCAGTGACTGGGAAGGGTGATGCAGTTCTAGGGGATGGGACATTGTGTAGGGTTCAGAGGTCTGACTGAGTTTAGCTCGGTGGTCAGGGTGAGGAGGGGCTGTTAGACGAAGCTGATCGAACTCTTGACTCCGGGTCAGCGGGATTGTTCGGTGGGCCCGCATCATGCCCGGGGGTGGGCTCGGTGTCTCTGACTGCTCACCGCACTGCTTCAGGCATTGCTGACTGTGCCTAACTGTGTGTCATTTCTTTTTGTATCAAATGTAAATGCCGCATTAAAATGTTTCTTGTGGTGATCTTTTGTGACCTCCATGATTCCCTCTGACTCAACACTCCAAGAGGAACAGAGCAAAGGTCTGGTCGACACGTGGTCCTAGGAGGTCTCTGTAACTATCCTTCATGCTCGAGAGAAGTTCCCGCATAGTCGAGGCCTCAGTTTGGTCGAGTAGTATTTTTTAGCATGCTGAAAATTGGACGCGAGTAAAAATTGGTCGGCATGGAAAAAAATCGATATTTTATTTACTCGTAGGTTTAGTCGAAGTAGGTCGTAGTAGGTCGGCATGAACATAGACAGAAATGGCTCATCCTGGTACAAACCAGGAAATCAAGTTACCTAACTGTTGAATTCTACAACTTGACTCCAGAAGACTGTGATGCATCCAGAAGGAAGATGAGGTGGTGTTGGGCCTCATTGGAGCAGCAAGGATGCCATAGATCGATAGCTCAGAGCGGCAGTGGGATGGGAAACGAAGGTTGCTGATAGTACTCAAGGTTGTTCCTATGAACTGAACAAAGTGATCACCACATTGCATTTAGTTTCTCCTTTGTTGAGACCGTATTATGAACACTGAGTGCAGTACACCACACTGGCATGTGGAAGTACATGTGAATCACTGCTTCAGCTGGAAGGAATGCTTGGGGCCCTGGAGAGGCCAAGTCTTCCATTGCCTGTGGTTGCAAGAGGAAGTGCTGTTACAAGCGGGGTGGATGGTGAAATGGATCAGAGTCAGGAAGGGAATGGTCGTTGTGAAACACTGACAGGGAAGGAGAGGCGAGGATGTGCCAGTGGTGAAATCTTGTGCGAACTGGCAGAAATTGCTAAGGAAGATACATTGAATGTGATGGCTTCCTAGACATGTGATAGACCCAGAGAACTCCACCCTTCCTCATTCCAAGAGGGAGATGACTTGAGAGCAGAGGAAAGACAACAGATGAGATGTAGTCACGGGCTCTGTCCATTATAGTAAGGGAGAGCTATGGTTCAGGGAAGAAGATGGAAAGTGTTCCAGAGGTTGGAGCGGGGGGATGGGAGTACCTCCTGGACTACTGCTAGAGTAGGAAACTGTTCTCTACAGGACAGGTATTCAAAACTAGAGGGAAAATCGTTAAGGTTTAGAAGGGATTGGAGATTATTAGTGAGCACTTGATTCAGCCACATATAGCAGTCCACAGGGCAAGGGTAGAGAGGATAATGGTGCTGAATCCACGGTGATGTTGCCTGGGATGGGGTGTGTAGTTATGAGGAGAGAATGTTGAGGCTGGCTGGTTGTTGGGAGGGAAGACTCGATAAAGATATACAAAGTTATAAGTGACAAATAAGGATTACAGGGGATCTGAGGAAGAATCTCCTCCCCCCCCAGAGGGTGATCGGAATCTGGAACGCACCGTCTGAGGAGGTGGTGGTGGAGGCAGAGACTCTCACAGCATTTCGAAAGCATCTGGACAAGCACTTGAATCACTGCGGCCGAAACACCAGTAAAGGGATCAGGGTATCTGGGGACTTTATTGGCATGGACTCTGTGGGCCCATGGGCTGTTTTTTGCAGCATAGGTCTCAAAACCTGCAATGTTAACCTGACAGGGGGTCATTGTTGACCAGAGGTTAAACAGAAACAATTAGGGAAACCAGAACATCAAACAATACTCTAAATGTGGCTGACCAAAGTTTTATATAGCTGCAACATGGCTTTCGGACCTGAACTCAATGCCCCAACTGATGAAGGCAAGCACACCAAACGCCTTCTATACCACTCTCTACTTGTGTAGCTAATTTCAGGCACCCCAAGATCCCTCTGTACATCAAACCTGTCCACACTGCCTCCACTGGAAGTGTAACATTGCTTAAGTGCAGAGACCAAAGGTGCACGCAGTGATCTGGCTGTGATCTCAAAAACAACCGAGACAGGATTGTTTAGTTTGTTTTATAGATACAGCGTGTGATTGAAACAGAAGCAACCTCAGATCCCTCTAACACCATTCTGTAGCCTCTTCATTTAAACAATGTTCTGCACTTCCTCCTCTGGCAACACTTTGTCCACAAGCTCAGTAATCAGTGCCTCTGTGCAGAGCAGACTCGTCACATCCTTTCCCACCACGTGGTGCATCAATAGCAGGTGTGGGTCGTGTTGTTTTAGGTTTCAACGTCCATTGTAACTCTTCAACAATTTTATCACGGGCCCTGGGGAAATATGCATTTCCCACAAAAACATCCGCTCTCCGTGTGAAGTGAAGGAGGCGGATGGAGAGCGGCGGATTGCTGCCGTTCTCTGGCCTCCATCACAGAGACATGGAGAGGAGGAGTGTTCCAGTGATTGGGCTGGAGGAAAGAACATTCAACACTGGGGCTGGTGTCTGGGGAGACTGGGTCCAGCCACACTGGTGAGCCCAGAGACCCACACTGAAGGAAGAGGGAACATATTACCCTGGCACCGACCTTTGCTGCCTACACCACAGTGGCCTGCTTTCAAAAAATAAGTAAAGCATGAGGAGAATTACTTTACCTTTTATAATATTTCGTTTCTGTTCTGCTTTTAGCACCATAATGTATTGGTTCAGTTTAAATATCATCTGTCAATTCCCCAAACAAGTTGCTATCGGGTATTTTTAGTTTTATTAAAATAATGTGGTCTAGACAGGTTTTTAGATGTTGTTAAAGAAATATTAGCAATGCTTCCAGATGTTGAGTCATAGAGTCATACAACACTCCCCAGGCCCTTTGGCCCAACTTCCCTATGCCAACAAAGATGCCCCATCTACACCAGTCACACCTGCCCATGTTTGGCCTATATCCCTCTAAAATTTTCCTATCAAGGTCTCGACCCGAAAAGCCACCCATTCCTTCTCTCCAGAGATGCTGCCTGTCCCGCTGAGTTACTCCAGCTTTTTGTGTCTACTTTAAAATCTATTTTTTGGGTTAAGCCCATGTGTCAGAGCTAAGAGAGCAGAGAGATGATCAGTACAGTTCCTATTAAATCTTTCACCTCTCACCTTAAACCTATGTTCTCTGGTTTTTGATTCCCCTACTCTGGGTAAAAGACTCTATGGATCTACTCTACCTACCCCCCTCATGTTCTTTCAAACTCCTATAAGATTATCCTTTATCCTCCTGTGATCCTAGCTGCTCAACTTCTCCTTGTAGCTCAGGCCATCGAGTCTTGGCAATATTCCGTAAATCTTCTCTGCACTCTTTCCAGCTTAACAACATCTTTCCTATAGCAGGGTGACCAAAACTAACACAATACTCCAAATGTGGCCTTACCAACGTCTAGTAAACTGTAACATAACATCCCAACTTCTATACTCAATACCCTGTGATGAAGATCAATGAGCCAAAAGTCTTCTTGATCACCCTATCTACCTGTGACGCCATTTTCAAGGAACTATGTACTAGCACTCCTAGGTACACAAAAATGCTGGAGAAACTCAGCAGGTGCAGCAGCATCTATGGAGCGAAGGAAATAGGCAACGTTTCGGGCCGAAATGTTGCCTATTTCCTTCGCTCCATAGATGCTGCTGCACCCGCTGAGTTTCTCCAGCATTTTTGTGTACCTTCGACTTTCCAGCATCTGCAGTTCCTTCTTAAAATACTAGCACTCCTAGATCCCTCAGCTCTACAACACTCCCGACAGCCCTGCCATTCACTGTGAAGATTCCATCCTGGCTTGACTTCCCAAAATGCAACATCACGCACTTATCTGCATTAAACTCTATTAACTATTCCTCAGCCCACTTGCCCAACTGATCAGGATGCTTCTGTAATTTTTGATAACCATCTTTGCTATCTACGATACCAACCACTTTATTGTCATGGTGGGACCTGTCCTTAAAATGCATGCTTCATCTTGGGACACACATTCAACAAAGCTGCTCATGGTCACATCCGAGGGTTTGCACATGGGGTGGAGCAATAGGTCAGAGACAGGGGAGTGCTTTTGGTGGTGTTCAAGGCCTAATTAACTCCAATGTTTGCATGCTTGTCTTGTGATTCAGTAATCTGCAGTCAACTCGATAGCCAACACCTGACCCAAGTACTGACAGTTTTGATGGGTGGTGTACTTCCACTGCATTATAAAACATTGGCTCTGGGGTCTCACATCTGCATTGAGCAGTGCCTGGCACGGGATGAGTGATGCTCCTCAGTTAAATGTGAAGTTTCCCACCCTACCGAGGGAGTAGATCCATCATAGCACTGTTCCCCGGCTGGCTGCCCCTGCTTGTGGCAGTGTTAGCTCACTCACTATGTGATCAACGTTAGTCGGGGAGGCTCAGGAGATGCCGACAGCCACCTTGCTGGTGAGCCAGGCCTACTGAAGTGCCACATGGGTCTAACTCCAGAACCTCTCCAGAGGCTGGGAACCTCAAACACACCTTCAGTTCGAATTAATCTGTTTTTATTTCAGACATTTCCAATTTCCTTTGCATGTTGATATCGCAAAGAGCAGAAGGCCATTCAGCCCTGGTCCAAGCCACCTCATTCAATCAGACAGGGGCTAGTCTTTTATCTGCACTATATTTATTGATTCCTTTCATATTAAAAAAATTATCACTCTTGAATCATTTTCGGCAACTGATCCTTCACAGCGTTCACCCTCGAAAACTCTTTTGACTCCTCTCACTTTCTTTAGTTAAAGTTGTAGCCATGGGCTCGTTATGCCTGCCTTTTTGTTGCTTACATCAAACTGTCCTTGTTCTAAGCATTCACTGGCACCATCCCCCAACTCCTTCTCTGCTACAATGATGACTGCGTCGGGGTCACTTCCCACACCCATACAGAACTCATTGCTTTAATTATCTTTACCATTAATTTCCACCCTGTCCTTAAATTCACTTGGAATACCTGTGTCACCCCTATCCCCTTTCTCCATCTCAGAGGACAGATTATTGACTGATGTCTACTATAAACACACCACCACTTACAGTTACATGGACTACGTTTGGATGCTGCCTGACCTGCTGAGTTATTTCAGCACTTTCTGCCTTTTTTCAAAATTTTGTTAACCTTGTTTGCATTTGGCAATTTTGCATTACAGTAAGGATGAGTAGGCTTCGGAAAAGTGATACACCTAGGAGATACATGTATAAGGAAAGGTTGGTCAAACTTGAATTATTTTCTGTGGAGTGTCGGAGGTTGAGGGAGACCTGATACAAGTTTATAGATTATGAGGCATAAATAGGGTAGGAGTCATAACCTTTCTCCTAGGGTGGAAATGTCAAAGACTGTAGCTGAAAGGTGATAGGGGCAATATTTAATGTACACGTGTGGGGCAAGTTTTTTACACAGAGAGTGATGGGTGCCTGGAACGCACTGCCAGGGATGGTGGTGAAGGCAGACCCGATAGTGGCATTTAAGCTCTTAGTTAGGCACATGGTTAAGCAGGGTATGGAGGGATGTAGATAATGTTTGGCATGGACATTGTGGGCCAAAAGACATGTTCCTGTGCTGTACTGTTCTATGTCCACATTCTACTCAACTACTTCCGCTGTGAACTCCACAGCACTCAAGGTCAGAATTGAACCTAGGTCTTTAGAGTTATGAGGAAGTGGCTCAACCAGCTGTGCAACTGGCTGTCTGAGAAAGCTCCTTTCAATCTCTACTTAATCTTGCTCTAAGGAGAGTGAGGTTTTTGCAGTCTTTCCGGAGATTAACTCCTCTTTCCTGTCTCCATCCTGTCCACTGTTCTGAACATCTTTACATTGTGAGTGGCACTGAAGCCACATCCCAGAGACAGCACATACAGGGAAACCGACTGTTCTTAGACTGGATGCTATTGAAGTATTGTCTCTGGACTGTGAGACTCAGTGATTATGCTGCAACTTAATTTACTTCTGTGCTATCTGTCAGAGGCTGGTTAGTCATCGACTGAAGATCTGACCTTTCCATTGGGAAATCTGATTAAACGTGTCCAGTCTATTACGCAAACCAGCCTCCCCCACATCAAATCCATCGACATTATATGCTGCCTCAGGAAAGCAGCCAACATAATCAAGGACCACTCACACCCCCGGCCATTCTCTCTTCACTCATCTATCGGGCAGAAGCTGCAAAAGCTTGATAGCACGTACTACTTGATTCAATAACAGCTTGTTGTCAGACACTTGAATGGATCTTTCATAAGATGGTGTATATATAGTCCCCTCTATAATGTTTGGAACAAAGACCCATCATTTATTTATTTGCCTCTGTACTCCACAATTTGAGATTTGTAATAGAAAAGAAAATCACATGTGGTTAAAGCGCACATTGTCAGATTTTAATAAAGGGTCTTTTTATACATTTTGCATTCACCAAGTAGAAATTACTGCAGTGTTTATACATAGTCCCCCCATTTCAGGGCACAATAATGTTTGGGACACAGCAATGTCATGTAAATGAAAGTAGTCATGTTTAGTATTTTGTTGCATATCCTTTGCATGCAATGACTGCTTGAAGTCTGCGATTCATGGACATCACCAGTTTCTTCTCTGGTAATGCTCTGCCAGGCCTTTATTGCAGCCATATTTGGCTTATGCTTGCTTGTTATGTTTGTCTTCAGCATATAAAAGGCATGCTCATTGGGTTCAGATCGGGTGATTGACTTGGCCACTCAAGAATTTGCCATTTTTTAACTTTGAAAAACTGTTAAAGTTACTGATCCTCACTGGGCACATACTGGTGTTTGTTCTGTCCCTATATTTTGGGTGTAATATGTGACCCAGGCACACACACACACAGACACTCTCTGGTAATGCCAGAGCTAGGGTGAGCTGTTGACACACCACGAGTTTACACTGCTGGTGTCGGTGTTGTGACTCTGCTCACTTGCCACCAGCCTCTCTGTCCGCTGCTGTGGGTCTTGTGGAATTTAAAGGACAGCATAGAGACACCTCAGGCCCAACACCTCGCTGCTGAAAATTGCCACGTATGGTTTCAAAAATTTTATCTCAGATATGATTCTCAAAACATGTTGGAATGGAACTGTTTTTGAAAGGTATGCTTCCTGGCAGGGCCAGGAGAGATGGGGTGTTTCATTCTGTTCTGCTGATTGAGAAGTGAGCAAGTAAATTTGTTCCTGATGGAGTCACCAGCAACATCAGTGATTGATTTACCAATCCTCAAAGGCGAACATTGAGAGGCACAGTGGTGCAGCTGGTAGAGCTGCTGCCTCACTGAGCCAGTCCATTAAACGCAACAACAAAACAAATAAATATATAATAAACTATAATACAATCAATTACCCGTTATACTAGGTAAACAAACAGTAATAGAGCACGGTGAAATAGTACAATGTTATACAAATTGGTTCAGTGCTGAGGAAGGGTTGCGGTTAGGATTATGTGGTTGATTCAAGATATGAATAATGGGAAGATGCTATTCTTAGACAATAGACTATAGACAATAGGTGCAGGAGTAGGCCATTCGGCCCTTCGAACCAGCACCGACATTCAATGTGATCATGGCTGATCGTCCCCAATCAGTTCCTGCCTTCTCCCCATACCCCCTGCCTCCGCTATTTTTAAGAGCCCTATCTTGCTCTCTCTTGAACGCATCCAGAGAACCTGCCTCCACTGCCTCCTCTGAGGCAGAGAATTCCACAGACTCACCACTCTCTGTGAGAAAAAGTGTTTCCTCATCTCCGTTCCAAATGGCTTAATCTTAAACTGTGGCCCCTGGTTCTGGACTCCCCCAACATCAGGAACATGTTTCCTGCCTCTAGCGTATCCATTCTTCAATCAGGAGGTAACAGTTCTCAGGCTCCTATATCTTCTTCCCGATAGAAACAGGCCAGACTGTGGCCACGGCAGCATGGGTCTTTGATGATCTCAACTGCCTTCTTGAGGCACCTCTTCCTGCGATTGTGGGGAGGCCAATACCCGAGTGAACTCCGAGTGAGATATGGGCCCCATGCTGAGTGAGGCCACCACAGAATCCTGGTTGACAACCTGCCAGATCCAACCATCCTTTCGCCTGGCCCTTTGTCCACCAAGTTGTTACCATGGAGAGATCTCCAACTGAGGAGACAGCAGTCCCTGCTCTGTGTGGGGTGTGAGATGTGGAGGGAGAATGCAGGATCCAGGTGGTCTGCTCACACACGAAGCGGGTGCTGCCAGTCCCCAACACTCACTGTACACGAGGGCGTGGATCTGGCCTCCACATCTCAGCACTAAGTGAGCCTGGCCATCCCAGCCTCGCCCAGCACCCTCAAACAGTACAGGATCTGAATCCCTCCTCTCCATGTTATTGGGTGCAGCCCGACAGGGTAGCAAAGGCCCGCTTTCACTTGGCAAAATCAGGTGACGTTTTGTATCAAGACACTTCTTCAGATGGATTGTGGTAGAGGGTAGAAAGCTGTGAGAGAGGTGGGGGTGGAACAAAACCTGGAAAGTGATAGGTGAAGAAACAGGAAACTGGTTTACAAAAAAAGCCACAAAGTGCTGTAGTAATTCAGTGGGTCAGGCAGCATCTCTGGAGAACATGGTCTGGATCTTTCTTCAGACAGGAGCGAGGGGGTTTTGAATGGCAGATCGTTGGACAAACACCAGAGATGAAAAGATTAAAAGTGTGAGATTAGGGTAGAAGAGCAGTGAAATTTGAAGCCAGAGGAAGGAAGATAGATGAAAGCAGAGAAGGGGAAGGGGCAGTGGCGGACTGAGTCTAAAAATATTGGTTGCCAGGAGACAAAGGGGGCACACCCACAACTACAATGCTATCATTTAACATGGGCCCACTTGCCATCACTTCATCAGGGGCCCACTTGCCATCGGGCAAGCTGACACCCTGGCCAGTCCTCCACTGGGAAGGGGAGAGGGAGAAATGGTTGTGTATCCAGATGGGGCACAGGGGGGAGAAAGAAGGGTGGTGTTTGTAGTTTAATTACCTAAAATTGGAGAATTCAATGTTGAGAACATTGTAAGCTCCTCAAGCAGAATATAAGGTACTGTTTCTTCCAGCTTGTGTGTGGTTTCACACTGGCAATGGAGGAGGCTCAAAACAGAATGGTCAGGTGGGGAATGGGATGTGGATCCAGCAGGCCTTGTTCAACTCTGTTCAAGTCTTGCCAAACTCAGATTTTTACAGTCACTTGCTGACACATGGCAAAGTCTGCTGTGGTCCTCGTGTGTGGCTGCTTCCTAATTTCAACTTTTACTGTTGCAACATGTCCAAAGATGGCCACACTGCCCTATGAATGAACCCCTGCACTGGCTTATTATTAGATGTTCTATACCCACAACACTGTCCAACCATCAGCCTCAGTATTGCATCCCACACACTACAGTGGTCCCTGTACTCTCCACACTGTTCTGTCACCAGACCCATCTACCCAGTCCGACCCCCCAAACCTTCGCCCACTCCACCATAAACCAAAGATCTTATAGCAGAGATCTTTGCCATAAACTGGAGTCAGTCACCTCTTATTTTATATGAAGGGCTCGCTGCGTGCTCCGAAATGGGCCCCAGTGGCTAATGGATAAGGCACTGGGCCTCCTAACTTTGACCCCTCCTCCGACCGTTGTCCCCGCGCCAGTGTTTTCTGCAGTCTGCCTTAAAAGAATTTGCCCCGGTGAACCTCTCCCCATAAATCCTAAGTTTACCCCACCATTAACCAAATAAATGCCTTTAATTATTGACCTCGGATTGGCCATTTTTCCTCGCGTAACATCTGCTCCGGTCCCAATCTTCCCCGCAGCCTGTTCACCGGGGACGATCCGGAGTACGCCCCATTCTGTGCGCTCGCGGAAGGGGTGTGGCTGGGGTCAAGCAGCACTGTGGAGCACTGCGCCCCCGGTGGCCGTGCTATGAAAGGCGCTCGCTGCGTGCTCCGAAACTAGGTAGCCCCAGTGGCCTAATGGATAAGGCACTGGCCTCCTAAGCCAGGGATTGTGGGTTCGAGTCCCATCTGGGGTGAGGTTTCATTTTACACTACAATTATCTTTATTGTATTTACAGTTTATTATGAACAATTTGAAAAACAAAGGCCTTCCATCGAAAAAGATTGAATTAAAATTCCCCTCCGCCGGTTTGAACAGCAGTTCTGCCTAATTGTCTGTGTCTTGTCTAAAGAATTTGCCCAATATGTGGCTAATCAATGCACAAAAATACCAAACAAATGCCCAATAAAAGGTGAACCAATACACCATAAATCCTCAGTGGAATTAAAATACCATAAATCAATAAATGCTCAATAATTATTGATTAAATATTGAATATTTTTTCAATCAACTAATAACATCTGCTGTTCGGTGAATCCACAATTCTTCAATATCGCTTGTTTGTGAAACTGGGTAAATTGTCCTGAGCACCCTCCCCAACTTTTAGAAACCTGGAACTTACCTGTCGAGGCAGATACAATAGCAAACCTTTAGACTCAATTAGGCAGGCAGATTTACTTTAGTTTAGAAATACAGTGCGGAAGCAGGCCCCTCAGCCCACCAAGTCCGTGCCGACAAGTGATCCCCGCATATTAACACTATTGACAATCACAAGGGACAATTTACAATTTTACCAAGCCAATTAACCCTCAAACCTGTAGGTCTTTGGAGTGTGGGAGAAAACCGGAGAACCCGGGGAAAAGCCATGCAGTTCACGGGGAGAACATACAAACACTGAACAAATTTGGCTTCATGTTCAGCACAGACATTGTGGGATGAAAGGCCTGTTCCTTGCTGTACTGTATGTTGTATGCTCTATGTTCCACGTTTTATGTTCTGCAGTCTATGTACCTCTGTTACATACAGCATTCCAGGAAGCAATAAATGTAGCATCTGTAAACAAGATGTTACATCATGACATTTTGTAATTGTGTATGTGTACACAGTGTAACAAAGACCTTGAATAAACCAGACACTTCTTGAGCACTATGTTTCCTGCTGTGAACATTGCACATTGTGTGTTACAGCACTGTAGACCAGGAACTCACAGGAACCTTCGACAGAACAAGGTAGAAAATTGCAGGAACTTCAACATGCAGGCAAGAAGCAGCGAGAATGGAAATCAGTTTCAAGGGCAAACGAGTAACGTGTGTGAGTGCAAGTAGAGGAGGACCTCTCCTCCAACTCTGAACATTCCTTGGCTGCCTCCCAAGGAGAGGCAAACTAATCATCATGGCCAACTTCATTGCCGGGACAGGAAGAGACAGGGAACAGTCAGCAGGGAACGAGTGAGGAAGGCTAATCCCAATGGGAACCCAGTGCGGATAATAGCCAACATCTGTTTCCTCAGAGAGGAAGATGACAAGCACAAGATGACACTCTCAGATCCAGCACTGCCGGCTGTGAGATTATATTGTTTGGGCAAGGCACTGCCATAGTGCTCGCATCACCTGCCCCACCACTCAGCTGTGGGATTGAGTGGGTCACATGGTCTGAGCTGTGCAAGAGAGTGGGTCACATGACCTCAGGTACTGTCTGTGTGGAGTTTGTACGTTCTCCCTGTGACCACGTAGATTTCATACCACATCCTAAAGACTTGCAAGTTTGTAGGTTAATTAGCCCACTGCAAAATCGCACCTAGTGTGTAGAGAGTCTTTGAGAAAGTGGGATCATTATAGAACCAATTTGAACAGGTCGGCGTGGACTTGGTGGGCCGAAGAGCCTGTTTCCATGCTGTAACTCTAAACTAAACTAAACATGGTCCGAGCTGTAGCGTGAGTGGGTCACAACAACGGCCTGAGCTTTCCATGCACATGTCCATTCAACTTTCCCATCCCACTTTATCGCTATGCCCTCTAGTGTTGGACATTTCCACCCTAGGAAATACAGTCTATGTCTATCCAATATGATTCTCATCATTTTATATATTTATATCAAGCTTTCACATCTTTTCTGTAATGCGGTGACCAGAACTGCATGCAATACACTAAATGTGGCCTAACCAGTGTCTTATGGAGCTGCATCATGACTTCCTGACACTTATATTCAATGCTCGTAGCAATACTATACGCCTTGTTTACCATCCTATCTACTTGTCTTGCCACCTTCAGTGAACTATGAACATGGACTTGAAGATCTTTCTGCATATCAATGCTGTTACGGGTCTTGCCTTTAGCTGTATACCCTCCCCTTGCATTCATCCTCCCAAAATGCAACACCTCACACTTGCTCGGATTAAATTCCATCTGCAATTTCTCCGCCCATTTCTGCAGCTGATCTATATCCTGCTGTATTTTCTGACAGCTTTCCTCGCTGTTTGCAACTCTTCTAATGTTGGTGGTGTCAACAAACTTGCTCATCAACCCATCTACATTTATATCACAAAAGCAGAGGTCCCAGCACAGATCCCTGCAGAACTCCACTGGTCACAGTTCTCCAGCCAGAATATCCACCACAACCCTCTGTCTTCTATGAATAAGCCAGTTTTGAATCCACATGACAATGTCACCATGAATCCCATGCATCTAATTTTCTGGATCAACCTACCATGACAGACCTTATCAAAAACCTTTCTAAAATCCATAAATGCAACATCAACCCTCCTACCTTCATAAATCTCCTCAAAAATCTCAGTCAAGTTAGTAAGACATGACTTCCCCATATACAAAGCCCTGATGGCTAAGGGTCGTTGTTTTTTCTAGTATACACAAGGGCTGCTATTTCTCAGCATACAAAAGGCTGCTAGTTCCTCTAGGGAGCACAGGGGCTAGTTCCTTTCCATTTACACAAGGGCTAAGTTTCTCTCCAGTGTACACAGGGGCTGCTGTCCCCCCAGTATGCACAAGGGCTGCTGCTCCTCCCAGTATAAAGGGCTGTTGTTCCCATAATATACATAAGGGCTGCAGTTCCCTCCGATATACACATGGCCTGTTGTTATCCCCAGTATACGCAAGGTATACTGTAACCGCAGTAAAGGGCTGCTGTACCACCAGTATACATAAAGGCTGCTGCCCCTCCTAGTATACACAGGGCTGCTGTTCCCTTCATGATACACAATGACTGCAGTTCACTCCAGGATACACAAGGACTGCAGTTCACTCCAGTATACACAAGGGCTGCTATTCTTCCAAGTTTATACAAGGCCTGCCCTCCAGTATACACGAGGGCTACTGCTCCCCCCTCCCTCCACTATAAACAAGGACTGCTGTTCTCACCTATATACACAAAAGTAGACAAGCCAACTTATTTGTTGATAATAATAATAATAAATTTTATTTTCGGGCGCCTTTCAAAGTCTCAAGGACACCTTACAGAAATTAACAGAAGAGAAAAAAACATATAGTCGGAGTAAAAAGAATAATAAGGACATCACCAATACACAAATTAAAGACAGAAATCGCTCCAAAGGGACAAAAAATCAAAAAACACAATGTGAAGAGAGAGCAGCGGCAGCTAAAGCGCGCCAACGTCCACTCTCCCTTCCGACAGCCATCTCTTGCAATGTGTCTATTCGGGCCAACAATCTCCCAGTTGCTAGCCATTTCAATCTCACTTCCCATTCTAATTTTTGTCTTCGGCCTCCTTTGTTCTCAGTGAGGGCACACGCAAACTGAAGAATAATAACTCATTTTCCACTTGACTAGCTTACAGCCCAACAGCATGAACATTAAATTCTGCAGTCTCAGGTATCCCTACCCCACCTCCATTCTCGTTCTCTCTCCTGATTTACCCGGGTTCTCTCATGCTCACTTTTCATTCCACTCCACCTGCCCCTCGTCTCTCATTCCTCTTCCCACATCACTGACCCCTACACCTTCTGGATCTCCCTTTATCCCTTCCCCTGTTCCCATCTACTGACCATCCCTCCCACTGATATTCTACATTTCACTCCCTCTCCTCCTTTCTTACCACGTTCCATCCATCTGTACCTTTTCATTTCTGCATTTCTCATCTCCAGCCTTGGTTACTATCTCCACCCTTCTCTTCCCCCACCTGCCTCACCTGTTCTCCTGCCTGGATCCACCCATCATTTGTCAGCACTTGCCTCACCCCTTTCCCCCACCTCTCTCTTCCAGCTTTCTCCTCTGTACTCAAGTCTTGAAGAATGGTCCCGACCCGAGAATGTCATCCATCCATTACCCTTCAAAGATGCTGCTGACTTGCTAAATTCCTCCTGAAGATTGTTTATCCCAGATCAAGATCCCAGCATCTGTAGTCTCTAGTGTCTAATATTTCAGGTTGAATGGATTAGCAAAAGGTCTTTTGTCTTGAAACTTTAATTCTGTCCGCAGTGTCTGTCTAAGTGTTCCCAGTATAATAGCTCTGAAATGCAGGCTGAGACAGGAGAAACAGGGAGTTTTAATGATAACAAATCATCAGTAATTAGTCAATTCAAAGGAAAATGGTTAAAAAGAACCTCAGCATATTCAGATATTTTTGCATTATCGTTAGCTACTGGTAAGACTGGAGGGTTGTGCCTTTCTTTAAGAAAAGTTGCAAGGAAAACCCACAGATCTACAGAGACAGCATGGAAACAGGCAATTCGGCCCATCAAATCTGTGCTGACCATTAAACACCCATCCTACATTATTCTCATTTTATTCTCCCCACATTCCCATCCACACCTCCCTAGATTCCACCACTCACCTTTTCACTTGGGGCAATTTACAGCAGCCAATTAACCTACTGACCCAGAAAAGTGATGGGAATTAAATATAGACAAAAATGCTGGAGAAACTCAGCGGGTGAGGCAGCATCTATGGAGCGAAGGAAATAGGCAACTTTTCGGGCCGAAACCCTTCTTCTTTCAGGGGATTAAATATTCCGTGGTAAGAAAGTGTGGATGAAATGGAAAAGGTCATGAGGTTTACTGCTAAAAGAGATGATGTCAACAATGGTGAGGAACGGATCTGGATCGTGGGATTAGATTCAGTGATTTCAAGAAAGCCCCGGAAGCTCTGGTTGGAGTGAGAATGACTGAAGAATTAAGAGGAGTTTGTAGGAAAAAGCCAAACAATAATTATAGGAGTTTAATCTTTGTGTGGACTGAGCAAATTAAATAGGAAAAAAGTTTGTTGGATGACTTTATTAAATGCATCTTGGGTGGCTTTCTAGCAGAGTACATCTTGGAGTCAACAAGGAAACAAACCAATTTAGGCCTTACCTTGTGTAATGAGTTAAAAGTTAATTAATAAGTTAATGTAGAGAACGGGACCATATACCTTCATCATATGTAGTCAGCTTCAGGATGTGCTTGGGCAAATATTTAAAGGTCTAAAGCAAATACAACACAAGGTCCATTACAGCTAAAGTCCAACAGTATGGAGTGTACAAAGCAGCTGATAATACAATGCACAGATTGATGAAGAAGGCTCACACACTGATTGGGCCAATATGTTTACAATCAATCAGATTTGAAGGTTCTTATTTTACAAGCTGGAGACAAAGACTTTGCATTCAGCACCACAGACACAACAGAAGGTTGTTCTGCAAAACAACTGAGCAAACTCTCAATGGGTGGGGGGTGTGACTATTTTACAGTAGAAGATTTGAACTCCTCGCAGATCAGCGAGATCTGAAGTGGGGTCACAGTTATCTTGTGATCTCGGAAAAGATGGAGTTTAAATTAATCAGTCATGCATTGTGAATATGAGGGCCATTACCAGACACTTTGCTCACACATCAAGGAATCCACAAAGACCTAGAATATTAGTGTCAACATTTGCAGCAAAGGTTCAGTGCTGGATTGTATACACCCAGCCTGCCGGCATTTCTGCACTTCAGCTCCTATTTGTTCTGTTTCTTGCCTCGACAGTGACACTTTTGCCCCAAAGCCTGTCTGTTAACTGCTTGTGCGTTTATTCAGTTGGGATCGGCATTTCTCTCCTTGTCACAGACTACTGCCGCCTGTCTTACACACAGCTCCCTGTGTCAGTTTGGTTCAGCGACACTGTGCACCCACTGTGCACCTTGATGGCTGAGCGCTCTCTCTCCCGGACTGTGGGATTTATGGACCTGGATAGCTGGTGCCAATCACTTGTGCTTGGGGAGGTTCTTGCCCTTGCTTGGCCACACTGTTGGGGACAGATGTTGTGACCATCGTTCTCACTGATTCCTCGTGATCCCAGATAGATCCAGTTTTAGTGGTGATGCTGAGTGTTGCATGCAGTAATCTCTAGAGACCGTACACGTATGTACATTGCGGCAGCATGGCGGTGCAGGGGTAGAGCTGCTGCATCACAGCGCCGGAGACCCGGGTTTGATCCTGACTACGGGTGTTGTCTGTGCGGAATTTGTACATTCTTCCTTGGACCGTGTGGGTTTTCTCCAGGTGCGATGGTTTCCAAAGATGTGCAGGTTTGTAGGTTAATTGGCCCTAGTGTGGCGGATGCAAAAATGGCATAACATGGAACTAGTGTGCAGGCGGTTAATGGTACGCATGGACTCAGTAGGTCAAAGGGCCTGTTTCCAGACTGTATCTCTAAACTACATTACAGTAAATTAAATCTATAATATCATTGTTATCTAACAGCTACTCTCATATGCGTTATGTCACATCTTTGATGATGCTATCATATCACATGGACAATCTAACACATTTACATTGACCACAAAGCACGTGGGGGCCACTTGCTACGATAAACATTGAATTTACATAGAATGTGGAAGTTTTATGGTAACTTTGAAACAGGAGCCGCTGTAGAAGGAGTTGAGAGGGAAGGTCACAGCTTTTCGGATTCCCACAAATCCTCCCGAACCTTCTGAACATGCAATAACGGTTTATTTTTAATCCTGGTGTCCCCAACACATGGGGAGCAACAGGCGGCTGAACAACAGTCTCCAGAGCTCGTCCTTTCCCATCACCCGGACAGAATGCGTACTGCTGCTCTTGGAGTCCCTGGGAATACTGAGGAAGGCTGTGTCTCAGACTGTGGACAGTTGCTCCGGGCTGGTGCTCAGATATTGCTGAAGAAGGAGGAGGTTTGCAGCTTTGCATCTGATGAGAAAGGATCACGGGCAGACCAGCCGTCTTCTCCCGAGGGAAGGCCAAATCTGATTCCCATTATCCTCCATTCTCAGACTCTCTGCACTTGCCTGCAGGAGGCACAGGTGGAAGCTATTGACCCCGAGAAATGCAAGGAGATAAACAGGCTTACTTGCGTGCGGTGAGTACTGTTTGAAGAAAGGAAGCTGATCCTTGGCTCCCAATCACCTGTATCTACCATAGCGTAATTCAAAGGTCATAGCATTTAACTGCACCTCACCACTGGCTGGTGTCACAGTGGTGTAGACGTGGTGTTTCTGCCTCACAGCGCCTGAGACCCGGGTTTGATCCTGACTGCGGGTGTTGTCTGTATGAAATTTATACGTTCTTCCTGTGACCACGTGGGTTTCCTCTGGGTGTTCCAGTTTCCTCCCACACTTCAAAGATGTACAGGTTTATTAGGTGAATTAGCTTCTTTAAATTGTTTCCAGTGTATAGGATACAACCAGTGTATGGGGATCGCTGGTCATCACAGTCAGTGGACCAAAGAGCCCATTTCCATGCTGTATATCCAAAGTCTAAAGTCAGTTTAGATAGGTCCGGGAAGGAAACCACCTTAAAAATTACTTTTGTTTTGTTAAAGGTCGCTACCAAGTCTAATTGATAGGATGAACATGGAAGTACAATTCCTTGCAGCACCCACTCTGATCCAAACCAGGCTCCCTCTCTGCGAATCCAATACTGTGTGACTGCTATCTCCAAACGGGCTGCCATGGTGAGCTCACTCAACCTACACCATAAATACAAACAACAAATCAGCAGTAGACCCTCCAGCCTGCTTTCCCATTCAATAAGATCATGACCAGGTAGATCCCATTCTGATCGGTCTGGCAATTTTTCAGCACTGCCCCTGCCCCACACTTATCAAATATTAATCTATCTCTGTTTGCACTGCCCTTTGAGCAAGAGAGTTCTAAAAATCCTGAGTGAAAAAATACGACTCATCTCACTCTTAAATGGGTGACCCTTTCTTTCTGCAGTGATCCCACATTCCAGATTTTCTCACAGAGGGAAAATTCTCGCCATACTCTCCCTGTCAAAACACCTCTCATTCTTCCCTTGCAACGTTATTCATTGGAGCGCAGAAGGATGAAGGGGTGCTCTTATGGAGCTGCATATGAGCATGAGAGGAATATATAGGGTAAATGCACAGTCTTTTACCCAGTTCAGGAAAGTTTCCTCATGCAATATGTAGAGGACCCTACACGGGAGAGGGTAGTGCTTGATCTAGTCTTAGGAAATTGGGAGAGGCAAGTGGATGAAGTGTTCGTGGATGAGCATTTTGGGAGCAGCTACCGCTGTTCTATTAGGTTTAAGATGGTTATGGATAGAGACAGGTTGTCCCATAATTGAAATCAAAATTGGGGCTGGGCCAACTTTGAAGATATTAGACAGGAACTCACTCAAGTTGATTGGAACTGGTTGTTTGAAGGAAAAGGAACGGCCGGAGAGTGGGGTGTTTTGAAAAGTGTGCTATTAAATGTCCAGGGCGTCCATGTTCCTGCTAGAGTGAAGGGCAAGGAAAAGTAAGGAAGCTTGGATAATGAGAGAAATTGAGGATCTCATCAAGAATGAGCGGGTTTAAGCTGCTGGGATTAAGTGTATCCCTGGAGGAGTTTCAGGAAGCGAACAGCACCCAAAAAAAGGAAATCAGGTGGGCAAAATGGTGACAGCTCAGGCAGATAATATTAGGGATAATCCTGAGATTTTCTAAGTACATTAGTGGAAAAAAGGTAACCAGAGTGAGAATGGAGCCCCTCAGGAATCAAAGCAGTCAGCTCTGCGTGGAGATGGCCACTGGAGATGGGCAAGGTGTTCAAAGAGTATTTTTCCTCTAGTTTTACCATGGAGACGAACATGAGGACCGAAAGTGGCTTGAGGGCAGCCAGTATTTGGGGGGGGGGGGGGGGGGGGGGGGGGGGGCAGAACAATGGAGGACCTAACGTGGGGGGACCACCGTGAGGGAGAACAATGGGCAATGAGGGGGGGGGGGGAGAACAAAGACAATGGGAACCCGGTGTGGGGGAACTGTTGGAGGGGGGGGGGAAACAAAAGGAGGAGCCGAACTGCTTTGTAACTCTGTCAGTGTTGTAGATGGCTGCTATTTATATACATTGTGCATGCAAGCAAAGAATCTCACTGTGCCTAGTCACATGTGACAATAAAGTAGTCCTATTCCTATTCCTGTTATGGTCAAGGATGTGCTGAAGGTCCTAATGTGTGGGTAGCAATCCCAAGCATGATCGGATATATCCGAGAACGCTGTCGAAAGTTGGAGAGGAAATTACAGGTGGCCAAGCTGAGATTTATGAATAGTCATTAAATACAGGTGAGGTACCGGAAGGCTGGAGGGTGGCAAATGTTGTACCTCTATTTAAGAAGGGCTGCAGGGAAAAGCCTGGGAACTACAGGCCAGTGAATCACACATCTGTGGTTGGAAAGTTACTAGAGAGTATTCTTAGGGATAGGATATGTGCATATAGATGAACGAGGTCTGATTGGGGATAGTCAGCACAGGTTTTGTAAGTGGGCGATCGTGTCTCACAAATCTGATTGAGTATTTTTAAGAATTGATAAGGGCAGAGCTGTAGATGTTGTATGTATGGATCAAGCATGGGTGGCACGGTGGTGCAGCGGTAGAGTTGCTGTCTTACAGCACCAGAGACCTGGTTTCAATCCTGACTATGGCTGCTATAGAGTTTGTACATTCTCCCCGTGAGCTGCGTGGGATTTATCCGGGAAGCTCAGGTTCCCTCCCACACTCAAACACATAAAGGTTTGTAGGCTATTTGCCTTGTTGTCGCAGACTCGATGGGCTGAAGGGCCTGTTACTAGGCTGTATCTTGAAACTAAACTAAACTAAACATCTACAGCACCACAGATAAAGGGTGAATAGTTTAAAATTTAGATTAAAAAAGATAAAGATTTAAAAGAGTGTAATGATTGTAATGGTTGATAGCAGATCCCCTTATGGAGCTGGCATGCAGAGAATCCCCATGCAAAGAATCACTATCTTGGATCTATGAAGTGCAGACAATATAAATTCACTGCTAACTAGGATTCCTCCTCATGTTGCATTTGATTAGTTTGGTAATCTCCCGATCTCCATGTTTAGTCATTGTCTTTTCTGTTCCCTAGTTTTCTATCTAAACCACACATCATTTTTATAACATACTATTCTGATAATCTCTGCCCTAATCCAGACTTCTTCAGTCTCCCACATAACTGGACCATTAACTCTGTATGTTCTAATAAACTATTCAATGCTTCTCCTGAGAAGTGCTTCCTGAGATGCTGACCAGTACTGAGGTCAAGCTGCCTTTATTAAGTCTTACCCACTCAGCCAAGGATGGGAGACTTGAGAAGGCAGCACCAAGTCAGGTCTCCAACCTCCCCCCACCCCACTAGGTGTTTAGTATTTGCTCAAACTCTTGTCTGCTGCTTCCTTTTGTCAACATTTCCTCCTGATTAACAAATATAATGGTCATTTATCCTTTATTCATTAAAGATGTACGTGTCTACGAGCCCATTGTTCATCCTGATCTAAAAAAAAAAGTGCTGGGAGAAATCAACTGGTCAGGCAGCATCTGTGGAGAGAATGGACAGACAACATTTCAGAAACATTGTCCGACCATTCCCTCCACAGATGCTGGCTGACCCACACTTTTCCTCCAGCACTTATTTATCGCTCAAGATTCCAGTGTCTGAAGTTTTCTGTGTGTCCAGCTCACCCTGTTCTCGTAGCCCCATCTAATTTGTCAGGCCACATCTATGGAGCGAAGGAAATAGGACACGTTTCAGGTCGAAACCCTTCTTCAGACTGATGTGGGGGGAGGGGGGGGGGGAGAGGAAGAAAGGAAGAGGTAGAGCCAGAGGGCTGAGAGGGAGCTGAGAAGGGGAGGAGAAAGTAAAGGCTTGGTGATCGCTTCGCCGAACACCTCAGCTCAGTTCACAATAACCAACCTGATCTCCTGGTGGCTCAGCGCTTCAACTCCCCCCCGTTCCGAATACGACCTTTCTGTCCTGGGCCTCCTCCATGGCCAGAGTGAGGACCACCATAAATTGGAGGAGCAGCACCTCATATTTCGCTTGGGCAGTTTGCACCCCGGTGGTATGAACATTGACTTCTCTAATTGCAGGTAGTCCTTACTTTCTCCTCCCCTTCTCAGCTCTCCCTCAGACCTCTGGCTCCACCTCTTCACCTCTTCCTTCCTTCCTCCCGTCCTCCCGCACCCCCCCCCCCCCCCCCCCCCCCCCCCACATCAGTCTGAAGAAGGGTTTCGACCCGAAGCGTTGCCTATTTCCATCGCTCCATAGATACTGCCTCACCTGCTGAGTTTCTCCAGCAATCCTCCTCTCCAAGCAGCACTGGCTCTGGGTAAAGTGACCATAGGCTTCTGGGCCTCTCTCACTGCGGGCTTCCCTCATGACAAGGTTGACAGATTAATACACCAACACTTCATTGAAGGTCAGTGGAGGGCAGATTGGGCAAGCTGCACGACCAGTGGTTAGATCGGTTCTGTCAGTTTCCCACCGGGCACTGTGACAACTGTGGAAGCACCAGGGAACCTTTCCCATATGTTTTTGATCATTCCTTTGGCTGAGCCTCAGATCGCACAATAGCCAAATGAAAACAAGATATTCTTTTAATTTTGCATTCTGAGATTAGGTTAAAATAGAGACACACGAGATGAGAAAATCATGCAAAATGTTGTGTTTAAAAATATAACGATTCTTGGGAAGATAGCAGAGATACCAGGCTTAATTATTAAAAGGTTATTCTGATAATTTTTGGATTAGTAAAAGACTTACATTAAAACAGCATATTTCACTGTCCCAGAGCTCCAAAAGCACTTTACTGACAAAGATATTTACAAAATGTAGTAAATATAATGAGGAGAAAAGCTGTCACGGATCTCATTGTATTTGGTTGCCCTGAAAATGAACTAATATAAATTGTGAATAACTAACATTTCCTGGAACACAACCTGGTATTCTCAACACCTTCAAAGGATGTAAATCCCAAAGAACCCAACAGTTTATGCATTGACCTCTCAGCAGTCTGGTGAACCTCAAACATTAGGATCCACTTTCTTGGCAAGGCCACATTTGCAGACCATGTTATGAGGTTGCGATCAGAAGGAACGTTGTTGCTTTTGGAAAAACGTTGTCCCTGAGGGGATGACCTGACCTGGGATTCTGCTGCTACATGTGGAATTACATACTTTTATACTGCATTCCCATCTGTTTAAAGTTAAATGTAAATAGGCAATACTAACATCCACATTGGGCATGCAACGGCACCATCATTTCCACCACACCAAGAGGATCGGAATGGGATTTCAGCAGTGACAGACGTTTCCCATTTCTCCGACGACCTCTCAGGATGCAGCGGTTCCTGCTCCTCAACATCAGGGAGATACTGGTCAGAGCGGAGTCAGACTGAAGCAGTTTCTTTATCATGTAGATCTGCTAAGTCCCATTACCATAGCAGCACTGGGCTTTCTGCACAACATTGGAACTGTATTAAAAACAGGGGCACTGATCAGTCTGAATTTTAATTCTGCTTCTCTCTCCACAGGTGCTGCCTGGCATACTGAGTCGTTTCAGCATTTTCTGTTTTTATTTCATATTTTTATTATCTGCAGTTTAGGTTTTTGATTGGCGATGCATTTAGAGTTGCGGCATGCCTATCTAGCCAATGGGCTCAGGCCCCCTAAACTAGTCATAGAGTTTATGACTCTCGCCCTTCGGTAGTTTCCTGCTTCCTTCTAGGTCAATGCCCATCATAAATCTGTCAGCTTCTACCAGGTCCCCCCTTAGCCTCCCCCGCTCCAAGAAAACCAAACCTGGCCTATTCAATCTCTCTTCATAACCAAATCACTCCATCCCAGGCAACATCCTGGTGAATCTTTTCTGCACCCTCTCCTGGAACATAAAAGAGTACAGCACACGAACAGGCCCTTTGGCCCACAATGTCTGCGCCGAACAAGATGTCAGCTTAAACTGATCATCTCTGTCTACACATGATCCATATCCTTCCATTCCCTGCATATCCATGTGCTTATCGAAAAGCCACTTAAAAGCCATTATCAAATATGCCTCCACAAACCACTAACAGTGCATTCCAAGCACCCACCACTCTCTGTGTTAAAAAAACAAAACACCCCACACATTTGCCTCAAACTTTCTCTCTTTGACTTTAAAGCTATGCCCTCTAGCTATTGACATTTACCATTTACACCCTTGGAAAAAGGTTCTGACTGTTCCACCCAATCCATGGCTCGCAGAATTTTATATACTTTTATCAGTTCTCCCCTCAGCTTATGACGTTCCAGAGAAAACAATCCAAGTTTGCTCTTTATAACGAATAGCCTCTAATCCAGTCAGCATTCCGATAGATGTTTTCTGCACCTAGTCCTGTGGATCCTGACTCTCGGGTCACATATGCGTAGAGTTTAGATGTGCAGAAGATATATTCACCATTTTTTGGCAGCGGATTCCAGATCCAAACTGTTCGCTGGATGAATACTTATTTCCTTATCTCCCCTCTTATCCTTCCACCACTGGATGACATTCGCCCTGATTAGTAAACAACTCCTCCACCTTTTTGACCTCCCACTCTATGGTGTTTGAAACATTGAAACA
Source organism: Leucoraja erinaceus (assembly GCF_028641065.1). Classification (NCBI taxonomy): domain Eukaryota; kingdom Metazoa; phylum Chordata; class Chondrichthyes; order Rajiformes; family Rajidae; genus Leucoraja; species Leucoraja erinaceus. Next base: position 19,565,341 of record NC_073401.1, read on the forward strand.
CTGGACCATTGAGCTGCCAGTCATGTCACTCTCGCAATCAAGTCTCCGTAATGGCTACAACCTCGTAGTTTTGTTTAGATTACAGCGTGGAAACAGGCCCTTTGGCTCACCGACTCAATGCTGACCAGCGATCCTATAACACTAACATTATCCTACAGCCACTAGAGACAATTTACAATGTTACCAAGCCAATTAGCCTACAAACCTGTACCTCTTTGGAGTTTGGGCGGAAACCGGAATCCTGGAGTAACCCACGCAGATCACGGGGAGAACATACAAACTCCATACAGACAGCACCCGTAGTTAAGATTAAACCTGGGACTCGTGCTGTCAGGCAGCAACTTTTGCGGCACCATGCTTCATAGTTCCGAGTATTGATCCATGCTTTAAGATCATATGGTTTACCAATGATACCCGTTACATTGAAATAAACACACATCAGCCCATCAGTTTGACCATATTCCTTAACCTCTCCCTGGCTGTCCTTACTTGTCAGAACCTCTATCTTCCCATCGGTCCTTCCATTTGCTGTTCTTCTACTGTGGTTCTCACCCCTCTCCCACTCTAGTTTAAACCCACCCAGGTAGCAATAGCAAATCTCCATGCAAGGATATTGGTCCCCCTCCAGTTCAGGTGCAGCTTGTCCCTCTTGACCAGGTAACCTCTATCCCAGAAGAGTACCCAAAGGTCCAAATATCTAAATCGCTGCCCCCTGCATCAACTCCTCAGGCACACATTCATCTGTTGCATCCTCCTATCTTTACCCTCACCAGCACATGGCACCGGGAGTAATCTGAGATTATTACATCCAAGGTCCTGCTTTTTAACCTTTTTCCTAACCCCTCCACACACTCTGCAGGACCTCATCCCTTTTCCTCCCCATGTCATTGTGCCAATGTTCAAAACGACTTCTGGCTGCTCACCCTCCCCCTTGAGGCAATACACCATCCTGGAGTCCAGCCCATAGAATCTCATGTCTGTCATCTAACCAGCAAGTCTATCCCAATCACTCTGTCTGATTTCACCCTACCTTGCTGTGTCTCAGAGCCAGATCCGGTGCCATAGTCCTGACCGCTGTGGCTGCTCTCTTCTGAATGGCCATCCCTTCCAAAAGGGAATACTTGTTTTGGCGGGGAATGACCACAGGGGATTCCTGCACTCTCTGCCTATTCTTTCTTTCCTGGTGGCCACCAACCTACTTGCTGTCTGTACCTTAGGTATAACCAAAGATTATAGAGTATCTTTGGGTATAACCACCTTACTTTATGTGTAACCACCTCACAGTAACTCATATCCATTATGCTCTCAATCTCTCATACGATCGTGAGGTAGACCAGCCGCAGCTCGAGTTCCCACAGGCACTGCAGCTTGGTACATTTCCTACTTGTGCATTCCTCAGGGACATTGTTTTGTTAGTCTCCTTGACCTCCCACAGCCTGCAGAAGTCTATCAATGCACTAATTGTATTTTTTTCCCGCATCTTACATTCATCTGACTTTTAATTCTTCCCATATTCAATTCAAATTTTCCCAGATTCTATCACTCACCGACACCTTTAGAACATTTATAATGGCCAATTAACATACCAACCTGCACAACTTTGGGACGTTGGGGAAAAAAAACCCGGAGCACGAAGCAACCAGGGTCATGATTGAACCCAGGTCTCTGGATAAGGTGGCTGCTATGTTTAAGACTGTTTAAACAGTCCATATTGTGAACATTGAATGCAGATCAACAGAATTCTGGAAGGGCTGTCTGGGTCCCAAGATGGTAGGAAGCGGTAAGATAGGTGTGGCAAATCCAGTGGATGCATTGACTTTGACAAAAGGCGGGGCAATGTGATGGGCCGAATGGTCAGTCGCCTGCCTGTTGGCCACGCCCCGTGCTTTGTCCCAATCAGGCGCAGGGGGAGGATCCGCTGGCCGCTGCGGTTATTCGGCGAGGAGTGGTGGCCGGCCGGTCGGCCCGAGTGTGAGGGGAATTGAGGCAGCATGTCATCGGGAAGGGAGAACGGCGTCGATGGCTGTATGGAGCCCGACTTGGACTCTGAGCAGCTCCTCAGGATTCTCTATGGAAAAGAGGTCAGGTGAGCGGTGCCATGCCGTGCCCCCGGGCGATGCTGGGAGATGTAGTCCCCAAATGTCCAATGCCTGGGTTAACGCGACGTGTTGGAACTACAATCCCAGCGGGCTGTGCGCGGCCTTCCGAGCAGCCTCGGCGCGTGAGGGCGGGGCATCCTGGGACCAGGCCTGTCTTGGAGTGCAATTCGCCTCATGCACTACTCGCCCCCAATGTCACCAACAGGTGCTAGGGCGAAGAGAAAGGTGTCATATAATGATGCCATGAGAACACTGCTAAGGAAACCTAGAATGATGTAGTGCTAGTAACATGTTTATGGCTGCAGGAGTCAGTACTTTAGCTATTCTAAGAAATCATATGTATAAATTCATTTGCAGGATAAATTACTCTAAAAATGTAATTATTGTGGCCTTGTCAAACATAAGGTTTAACACTACACGCTACGAATCCCAGTTGTGGAGACACTTGTCTCATTGTAGGACGTTGATCATTCTTTTATTCTGGATTTTAATTCATGTATTGTGTTTTTTTTAATATATAATTTATGATGCTTTTATAAGTGATATACTAAGATTTTATATGTACTTTATGATATTTCTTAATTATGCAATGCATTTTTTATATAATGTTCCTTGTCTGGACTGCTCCGAACACTCTAGTAACTTTCCAACTACAGATGTTAAGCTCACTGTCCTGTAGTTCCCTGCCTTTCCCCTGGAGCCTTTCCCCTGGAGCCGTTCTTGAATATAGACACACCATTTGCCAGCCTCCAGTCTTCCGACATTTAGCCTGTATTCAATGACGACTCGCGAATGTCAGCTAAAAATTCCGTAATTTCATCTCTAGTTTCCCACTGTGACCTTGGATATATCTAACCTAGCCCGGGAGATTTGTCCACCTCTCCTTCCAAGAAATGTGTTTTGATGTATGTACCAAAACTGAACAATAAACATCTTACTTGGAGCAGCACAAAATGTTTGTAAACACCTTACTCAATATTACACAATACACAAGCATTAAAGAAGAGTACAACAGATGAAATAAAAACAAACAAAGCCTGAAGTTCCTAGTGCAATCCAGGCGGTTTGGAGTTTGGTTGGAGTTCGTAGTGTTCAATAGCCTGATGGTCATTGGAATTAAGCTGTTCCCGAACCTGGACACTTTCAGACTCCTGTTGCCAATGGCAAAGTGAAATAAGAGCGTGGTGAGGGTGGTGTAGGTCTTTAATGATGCTGGCTGCTTTTTTGAGACCGTGCCTCTGGTAGATCCTTTCGACGGGAAGGTCAGTACCTTGGTTCTTGGTCCTCCAAAATATTCCAAATGGAATTTAAACTGGAGGTGGTGGAGGGAGGACTTAAGCCAGAAAGGGTTATTGGGAAGAAAGAGCTACTTTAAATTTAGTTGCATCTGGTTGGGTAACTATAGTAGGGTGGATCTGACAGTGTTCAGCATTTTCTGAAATCTCCTTTATTCCTGGACTTCGAGTTGCTGAACCAGAATGTGACGCAACCAGTCAATATGCTTTTGGGTTGCACAGAAGTGCAGCAGTACAGTGCTTACAGCGCTAGAAACCCCGGGTTCCATCCTGGCAATAGGTGCTGTACATGCAAAGTTTACACGTTCTCCCTGTGTCTGCGTGGGATTTATCTCTGGTTTCCTCCCACGCTACAAAGACATACAGGTTTGTAGGTTAATTGGCTTCTGTTAATGGTCCCTTGTGTGTCGGATAGATTTAGTATACGGGCGATCAGAGCACTGGCCTGTTTCACTCTGTATCTCTAAACTCTCTACCGTAGACCTGTAGCAGTTCAAGAGAGTATCAACATAACACATTTCCTCAATCCTCTAAGGCAGTAGAGGGGTTAATGGACTTTCTCAGTGATTGAATCAAAGTTCTGGGAAAAGGACAGATCTTCAGATATTTGCACGCTCAGGAACCTGGAAGATGTTGACTCTCTCCACCATCGACCCATTGATGCAGACAGGCCTGTGGATCCTTGGTCTTCCTCTTCTAAAGTCAAGTTCCTTGGGTTTTACTGACGATGAGAGCAATGTGGTTGTCTGGCACCATTCACTGAAATGATTGATATCACTCCTATACTCATCATCATTATCCATAATCCGTCCACCAACGGTGGTGTCGTCAGTGAATATAAAGAAGGAGTTGGAACTGTACAGCTACATAATAGTGAGTAGAGCAGGCGGCTCAGCACATGCCCTTGAGGTGCCCCTGTGCTGATGGTTTTCGACGAGGAGGAGCCGAATCACAGGCACATCGACAATGTCTGTCCATAGCTCCCTGAAAGAATGACAAAGAAGGCATATGGTATTGCTTGGCTTCATGGGTCAGGGCAATGCGTATAAGAGTCAGGATATCATGATACAGCTTGGTAGGACTTTTGTTAGGACACATTTGGAATATTGTGTGTGCATGCCAGAGAATGAGACCTAAAGCGATAGGCAACCAGTAGCTCTCAGTTATCATGGCAGATTGAACATGGGTGTTGTGTAAACAGTCACACAGTCTAGATTTGTTTTTCCCAATGTAGAGAGGACTACATTGTGAGCACTGAGTGTAGTTCACCAAACTGGAAGGAAACCAAGTGAATTGTTGATTCTCCAGACAGAAAACTTTGTGCCCCTGGTAGATGGGAAGGGATTAGGTAATAGTTTGGTTGTATGGGAAAGCATGAGATCAGGGTTAAAGGTATCTCTTCTGGCACAGTGAGGGACTTGGGAGGGGATGAGTTAAGAGTTAGTGATGAAGTCCATGTGGGCAATAACAACATAGGTGGTTCTCAGTCTGAGGTTATAGTGAGGATTGACTAATTTGGGACAAAATTGAAAAGCAGAACATAGGAGTTGACCACCGTATGGATTATTGATTCATGTATGAATTGATAAAGGGCAAATAGGAATAGAAAAGTAAATATGTGGCTCAAGGATTGGCGTGGAAGAAAAGGGTTTCAGTTCATGGGACACTGTCACTTGGAGAAGAGAGAGCTGTTCTGTCAGATGGGCTTCCTTTGAACTGTTGCACAGACCAGTGTCCTGGTGAATTGCACAACACATGTTAGAGAGAGAGAGAGAGCACATTATTAAATGGAGGAAGGGGTTCAAGTGAGAAGTTCAATAAATAAATAAATAAACTATGTTACAGGGTGGCAAAGGGGATATTAAAAAATGGTGAAATGGACAGAAAATTTAATAAGAGTGTACATCAGAAATTAAATCTGAAAGTAACATTTGTAAAAGTCAAAGCTTGAGGCTCTATTTGAATGCAGAGTTTGTAACAAGATAATTGAGTTGACAGGACAAACATAAGCTAATAAGTTTGATTTAATAGCTATTACAGAGACCAGGACTGACAACTCAATCTTCCGAGGTATCCAAGTTCCAAAATAGGCAAAAAATGAAAGGGAGCAGGAAGGTGGAGGTGAAATACACACAACTTTCATCTGTGCAGACCACGATGCCAAACTAACCAATCCTACCCACATGCACATGGTGTGTTCCTCTAATGTTTGCCAGTTCACGTGGTATTGTTGATTAAGGAATGTGTCAGTGTGGTGCTGAGTGGAGGCATAGATACAGTAAATGGTCATGTGGACTTGATTTAGACAATAGACAGACAATAGGTGCAGGAATAGACCATTCGGACCTTCGAGCCAGTACCGCCATTCAATGTGATCATGGCTGATCATCCCCAATCAGATTTGGGTGGAAATAATGAATAGCAGGAAAGGTGACATGGGTAGGAGTGGTCTCTAGACTTGCAAGGTGCTGCATCTTGAAACACAAAGCATAGACAGGATATACCAAAGGCAGGTAAGAAGTGTACTGTGATCATCATAGTTAGTTAAGAGTTAATGCCATACGGCACAAAAGCAGCGCTAGGGCATCATGTCCGAGCTGATTATGAAGTACCTATTTAAAGGGGACCCAAGGGGTAGGTTCTTCACACAGTAGGTATATGGAACAAGCTGTTGGAGGCAGTAGCTGAGGCAGGTGAAATGGTAACAGTTGAAGATATTTGTGCAGGTACACGGATTGGGATTTTTTAGAGGTATATTTACCAAACACGGGTATATGGGACCCTGCGTAGTATTATTTCCGTGCTGTATAACTTCTAAGTAGAAGCTACAACCTCACGCTATATTAAATTTATACGTTTTAAACACAAAGATCACAATAAATGATTAACTGCAGATTCAATGGCTATCATTATCTACCCCACTTTAACATTTTGAATGTAGATGAGTAACTTTGCAGAATTACTTATTTACAAAGGGAGCATATTGTAGCTTGCAAGACACCTCTGAATAGTTTTGCTGCAAAACAGTATGGATGGATCTTCTAAAAGCTCCTGAGGAACAGAGCCCAGACAACTAAAATTAGTAGGACAAAATGTGTGGGAAGGAACTGCAGATGCTGGTTTAAACCGAAGATAGATACGAAAAGCTTGTAGACACAAAATGCAGGAGTAACTCACTCGGGTCAAGACCCTTCTTCAGACTGAAACGTCACCCATTCCTTCTCGCCATAGATGCTGTCTCACATGCTTAGTTACTCCAGCATTTTGTGTCTACCTTCAATTTTATCCAGCATCTGCAGTTCTTTCTCACACAAAAAGCTGGAGTAACTCAATTGGTCAAGCAGCATCTCTGGAGGAAAGGAATAGGTAACAGCCTAAAATTAGTGTTGGGGGAACTGACTTGTGTATATAAATACCCCAATTATTGCCAGACAGACAGATATCACAATGACCATGTTTGATCTACCAAGTAACAAATAAGTCTGGTCTGGAAGCTTCCTTGACATCTATCATAGTGGTGATAAATGGTTTTCTGGTTTGATGTAGGCCAATTAAAATAAGTAATTGTTTTGCATTCAGCTGATACAGCTGAGAACTAGCCATTCTTCCCCCTTCCCCTCTCCCCCACCCACCCATCCCCCTTGCTTCAGGTGCCCCACCTGGAAGCTTTCATTTCTCCGCTTCCCCCTTCGCTTCCATATACATTCCTTCCTCAGGCTTCACCATTTGCAATTCTTCTTTCCTTATCGCACACCTTTTTGCCTTTGCATCTCTGACCTTTGTCCAACAATCTGCCAATCAAAACCCCCCTTCAACTGTATCCACTTATCACGGGTCCCAACCTAAAACGTTGCCTATCCATGTTCCCCAAAGCCACTGAGGAACGCCGAGCACTTTGTTCCTTTTCCACTTATCACTTGCCAGGCTTTGTCTTGTTCCTCCTCTTTTCCAACTTTCTTCCCCCACCCACCGCAATCAATCTGAAGAAGGGTCCCGACCCAAAACATCACCTATCCATGTGCTCCAGAAGATGTAGTCTGACCCGCTGAGTTACAAGCACTTTATCTTATTGTTTGCATTAACCAGCATCTGCAGTTCCTTGTTTCTAGTCTGTTTGTAAAGCTGTTCTTTCATTTTAGTTTCTAACTGATTACTATTTGCAGTGTACATTAGGAACAGTCATTCCGAAGATTTTTTGTTTTGAAATAATGGCTGCAACTTCCACATAATTTTACAACCATTAAATAATCCCCGCCAGACTGTATACTAATCCCATTTATCAACGTTTGAACTGTAGCTTTCTGTGCCTTAATGATGTAAACATTTGTCCAGATACTAAACCTTTGCCCTCTAGTTTCAGACACCTCTGATATGGGGATAAATTCTATACAGTCTATCTTATCTCTATTTCTATCAGCCTCCTCTGTTCCAAGGAAAACAAATACACTCTTTCCAATTTTTCCTCATAACTGAAATTTATTCTGGTGAAAAAAAAGACATATAGTGCAGGAGTAAATCTGCGGGTAAGGCAGCGTCTCTATGCAGCCTGACCCGCTGAGTTACTCCAACACCCTCTCCAAGGGTGAGGGGGGAAAGATTTAATAGCAAACTGAAGAGTAACCTTTTCACACATGGAACGTATGCAACGAGCTGCAGAGGAGGTAGTTGAGGCTAGTACTGTCACAACTTATAAGAAAAATTTGAACAGGAATATAGAACGGACAGGTTTGGAGGGATATGGGCCAAGTGTATGCAGGTGGGACTAGTGTCAGTGTGACATGTTGGTCGGTGTGGGCAAGCTAGGCCAAAGGGCCTGTTTCCACACTGTATCTTCTTCTTATCGAGTCCACACACACGATTAGAAGTTGTTCAGCCAGAGCTGAATCACATATAGCTGAGATCCCAGCACTGATCCTTGTGGAACACCACCCGTCACAGACTTCCAGTCAGATTAATACCTCTCCACCACCACATACTCTTCTATGGAAAAGCCAAGTTTGAATTTAATCTGCCAAACCTCCATGTTACTTTATCTGCAGTCAATTTTATCACGAGTGTCCTTGTTGATTGCTTTAAAGACATGCGGACAGCATTCATTATACTGCCCTCTTCAATCTTATTTGTCACCTCCTTAACAAACAAAGTTTATAAAGCTGCAGCATGATTCCTCACTCCTGTGGGGAAGGAGGGTTGGATGCCGTGTGAGCAGAATCAGTTCTGAATCGGTCATGATTTAGACAAAAGAAGCTTCTGTGAAGAATTGTGCTCAACACCAATATACATGGACAACCCAAGGTACTGGGAGGGGGCATTCACCCTTTGATTGTAACAGTTTGCTTTGGTATTTTTCAGGACACTGGATTTCCCAGAAGGCGCTGTGACTGCATCCCTGGAGAGGGACTTTGAGCTGCGTGGTTTTGGGTTTGAGGCAGCCCCAGAGCAGCTCCGCCCGCCGCACATTGTTAGAGTGGGGCTTGTTCAGAACAAGATTGTCCTTCCCACCGACTCGCCGGTGTCTGACCAGGTGTGTGGAATGCAGAGATTCACGTTGGTATTTAAATTGAGCCGATGATCACCATGTTTGTGACTGGGGGTGTAGGATTTACAACACCACTTGCTGTCTCGGAAGGTAGAAACAAGGAACTGCAGATGCTAGTTGACGCAAAAGGACACAAAGTGCTGGAGAAACTCAGCGGGTCAGGCAGCACCTCTGGAGAACATGGATAGGTGATGTTTTGGGTATCCAGTCTGAAGAAGGGTCGTCACCCAAAAGGTCACCTATCCATGATCTCCAGAGATGCTGCCTGACTCACTGAATTACTCCAGCACTTTTTGTGTCCTTTTGTCTGTCTCGGAGTTTTGCACTACATCAGTCTCCCCTCATTACACCTTTTCACCTGATCAGCTCAATCTCAGTTCCTTTTACTGTTGCACTGATCCACAGTTAAATGTATGTGTGCTGTTCAATCCCTCCAGGCAGCATTGAAGCTGGCCCACATTCAGTTTACATGCGATATTTATAGAAAGTAGACCTTTTCTTTTCCCATGTAACCATTGGATTAATTGCTGAGACCTGGGTAATGATCTTTGCAGATAGTTTCTCGATGCTTTTTAACGCACATAAACCCTATTTTCATTTTCCGCTCGTCACAAATAAACACCTTTTCTGCCTTATAGATCATCTGTAATTTTAAAGAGGGCTTTGAAATTCTAATGAAGAATTTGTCTATCTCTGCCTTAAAAATATCCACTGACTTGGCCTCCACAGATTAACTGGAGTTCCACAGGTTAACATAGAAACACAGAAACATAGAAAATAGGTGCAGGGGTAGGCCATTCAGCCCTTCGAGCCTGCACTGCCATTCAATATGATCATGGCTGATCATCCAACTCAGTATCCTGTACCTGCCTCCTCTCCATACCCCCGATCCCTTTAGCCACAAGGGCCACATCTAACTCCCTCTTAAATATAGCCAATGAACTGGCCTCAACTACCTTCTGCGGCAGAGAATTCCAGAGATTCACCACTCTCAGTGTGAAAAAAGATTTCCTCATCTCGGTCCTAAAAGATTTCCCCCTTATCCTTAAACTGTGACCCCTTGTTCTGGACTTCCCCAACATCGGAACAATCTTCCTGCATCTAGCCTGTCCAACCCCTTAAGAATTTTGTAAGTTTCTATAAGATCCCCCCTCAATCTTCTAAATTCTAGCGAGTACAAACCGAGTCTATCCAGTCTTTCTTCATATGAAAGTCCTGACATCCCAGGAATCAGTCTGGTGAACCTTCTCTGTACTCCCTCTATGGCAAGAATGTCTTTCCTCAGATTAGGAGACCAAAACTGTACGCAATACTCCAGATGTGGTCTCACCAAGACCCTGTACAACTGCAGTAGAACCTCCCTGCTCCTATACTCAAATCCTTTTGCTATGAATGCTAACATACCATTCGCCTTCTTCACTGCCTGCTGCACCTGCATGCCTACTTTTAATGACTGGTGTACCATGACACCCAGGTCTCGTTGCATCTCCCCCTTTCCTAATCGGCCACCATTCAGATAATAATCTACTTTCCTGCTTTTGCCACCAAAGTGGATAACCTCACATTTATCCACATTATAATGCATCTGCCATGCATTTGCCCACTCACCCAGCCTATCCAAGTCACCTTGCAGCCTCCTAGCATCCACCTCACAGCTAACACTGCCCCCCAGCTTTGTGTCATCCGCAAACTTGGAGATGTTGCATTCAATTCCCTCGTCCAAATCATTAATATATATCGTAAATAGCTGGGGTCCCAGAACTGAGCCTAGCGGTACCCCACTAGTCACTGCCTGCCATTGTGAAAAGGACCCGTTTACTCCTACTCTTTGCTTCCTGTCTGCCAACCAGTTCTCTATCCACATCAATACTGAACCCCCAATACCGTGAGCTTTAAGTTTGTATACTACCCCCTGACTAAAGATATTCATCCTCACCTCCTTTTTAAAAGTGCCCATTAATTCTGAGACTATAACCTCTGGTCCTAGACTCGCCCACCAGTGGAAACATCCTTTCCACTTCAACTCTATCTATGCCTTACATTGTCCTGTAGGTTTCAGAGGCCCCATCTCCATGTTTAAGAAAGAACTGCAGATGCTGGAAAAAAATCGAAGGTAGACAAAATTGCTGGAGAAACTCAGTGGGTGAGGCAGCATCTATGGAGAGAAGGAATAGGTGACATTTCGGGTCGAGATCCTTCTTCAGACTGATGTCGGGGGAGGCGGGAAAAAGAAAGGAAGAGGCGGAGATAGTAGGCTTGTGGGAGAGCTGCGGAGGGGAAGGGGGAGAAAGCAAGGACTATCTGAAATTGGAGGTCAATGTTCATCTACGGCATCCAAAGGTCTGTCCACAAATTGTGGAGTATTTAAAATTGGGGCTTTCTCAGTGGCTACAACTGGAGTAATGCTAATCTCAGAGGGTTGTGGGGCTGGTGAATCCTGCAGAGACAGGGAAGATTGCAGACATGAAGATTTTGGAATGATGCTTGAACCGCATCTTTTGCTTTTGCCAGGAAGATATTAACGATGACACCTAAATAAGCGTCCTTTTTGTTTCAAATAGCCCATTGCCCACTCTCCTCCGTTCCCACCCCTAGCTTCATCTTGTGGTGTTGGTCTCTGCATTTGTTAATTTGGTTTGATGCAGGAGCTTATGCTCAAAAGTAAAGAATAGGAATGATTACCTGGAGGGAATCCTGTGGAAGGGTTATTTTTCATTTTGATTCTAATTGTTACCAACCATTTGTGAAATTGTACGTTGCTCAGGTTGGAAATGATTCTTCAGACATTATATGACGTAACTGAAGTGAGACCACTGCCCCAGTAGTAGTGAGAGCTTTCGCAGTTCATAAGAGCAGTTAGAGGAGTGTTAGCCATCGATGCTGATGGTCTTGTAAAACGCAGATTTTGTACAATGGAAACTTTTGAAGCAAACCAGCTAACGTTCAATGTTTTCATGGTCAACCTTTTTACTCTAGATTGCAGCTCTTCACAAACGAATCGGGGACATTGTGGAAGTTGCCGCCATGTGTGGGGTAAACATCATCTGCTTCCAGGAGGCTTGGAGTAAGTTATCACTTCTTCACAAACGGTCCAATGCAGTAAGATGGGCTGACCCAGTACCCACCCAGCATGCCGAGTTACTGCTTGTTTTGTTTAACATCCATCTTTGCAATCATAACCCGAATGTGGACAAGAGATCAGTGTACCCTTTGACATGAAGGTGATATTTGACATAGTATGAGAACAAGAAACAATGGTAAAACTGATGTCATGTGTCCTTGATAGGACAATGAAATTCTTGCTTTGCTTCAACACATAGTAGGCATTTACTACAAAACAGATCAGTGTGTCCATATACTATAATATAAATATATACGCACATGAATAAATAAAATGATAAAGTGCAAATAACAGATAATTGGTAATTAATAATCAAAGTTTTGTCCAAGCCAGGTTTAATAGCCTGATGGCTGTGGGGAAGTAGCTATTCCTGAACCTGGTTGTTGCAGTCTTCAGGCTCCTGAAGGTAGCAGGGAGATGAGTGTGTGACCAGGATAGTGTGGGTCTTTGATGATACTGCCAGCCTTTTTGAGGCAGCGATTGCGATAAAGCCCCTCGATCAGTCAGCGCCGATGATGGACTGGGCAGTGTTTACTACTTTTGGTAGTCTTTTCCCCTCCAGCCACAGGACATCACTGTAGAACTTCTTTTGACTGGTGTTCTGGGCACCAACATCTTCAGCTGTTTCCATCATGTGCTTTCCTCAATATTATGTCAGAAGTGGGGAAGTTTGTGATGATTATGGTTCTGATCCATTCGTATTGTTTAATAACAAAGCATTGCAAGCGTTAAGACCTTGGCAGAATTTAGCCTTGAGCTGAATCCACCAGAAAATGGGGTATGGCTGAACCTCAGGAGTATTTTCCCTCGGACAGTTACTGGGGCTTCCACTCGGGTTCTGCTGAAGGGAGTGTGGGATTTCTACTAACTCTCCTTCAGTGAGGAGCAATGCTTGGCGAGGTTCGTGGGCAGTCTGGGAAGTGATGAGTTCCTTCACCTGATTTTACTGGGGTTCCTGTAGACTCAAAAGACTTAGCCGTTCTCTGTGCTGAATGTCGTGCTGAATTGCCCAAAGCTCCATTTTAAATGGTCATGGGCCAAAGATTCCCATTACTAGGAGGGGATGTTGCAATTTATTTCCCAGAGATAATTTGAAAATATCCTTGACACTTGAAAATTAAAGAAAGTTGAGGTCCTGGAAATCGGAAATGAAATAAATAGCTGGAAACGCTCAGCTTATCAGGCAGGGACCCTGGGAAGGTTCTTCTGGATACCAGCCAATTACAGCACAATGTTGATGCAATACAACTTGTTGCGTGGCTCCACAATGTCTGTGCAGTAAGTCCGAGGTAAGGTTTTGAGTGCAGAAGTAAGAATATCTTACTACAATTATTAAATTAAAAAAAAAAGCTTTGGAATAGTGTATGCATTTTTGGTTTTCTTACTTAAGAAAGGATACTTGCTATTGTGGGGCTGATTCCTGATAAAGCAAGACTGTCGTACCAGCAGAGCCTGAGGCACCTGACCTGTATTTATTAAGTTGAGAGGGGATCCCATTGAAATGTAGAACATTTTGACAGGATTAGGCCAACCGGAGATGTTTACCCTAGCTTGGGGGTTTGGGGGTCACGTGATAAGGGTAGGACATTTAAGACTGGGATCAGGAAAAAATATTTCACTGAGAGATTGGTTAATCTGAAGGTGGCGGAGGCCAAGTGTCTGAATTTATTTGGGAAGAGTATTTCAATTTTGAGGGAGGATTGGAAAGGTTGGGTTTGTTTTTCTCTGTTAGGACCTGAAAGAGGTATACAAAATTATGAGGGGCATAGACAAGGAAGATGGTGATAAACTTTTCACTGTAATGAAAACAAGTTAAACGTTTTCCCTCTGCTTTTATGTGAAGGGTATTAGAGTTTGAGGGGATCTGCTGAAAAATCTTTTCCCTTGTGGCAATTGGAATCGGGAAGGCAAGGTTTCTGTGAATGCGACTGATTCTGAGATAGGTCAATCTTCAGACACAGAAGGCATCAAGGAGTTTGAGGAGGGAGCAGGTATAGGGTACTGGGACAGAGTCGCCACAAATGACCTGCTATATCTCCACATTTGTCAGCCTGATATTCGGATTAGTTTCTGCCTCTGCTGATAATATATAGTGAAAATTGACAAAGATATGTGTGAAATAATGGAGTGACAACTGCAAACCAGTTGGGCAAAAAACCATTTATTAAAAAAAAAACGGAATTTCATTGATGTAGCCAGAATTCCACGAACAGCACCTAACCTGCTGAGTGATTTTTTTTCAAACTCTCAGTAATTGCAGTCTTTGATTTCCCCCCCCCCCCCTAGTGAAATTGTGTTGCATTCTGTGGTTGGTGTAACTGACCTTGTAAATCCCTCAGTGTGAGCCTGTATGTCTTCCCTTCCATTACTCGGCTGCAGGGCGAGCTGAACACCGTCCTGTTCCTGGGAAGGCACCTCTTTAATCAGCTGGTTTAACAAGCAGATGGTCTCACCTGCAGCCTGCCATCAGTTTTGTTTCAATTCTCAGAAAGCGACACAAATTGGAAACTGCTGGTGATTGTACATTCTGTTTGTTCTCACCCTCAGGCCCATAATTTGAAACTTTTTTTGTTTGATTGTTCTCATAATCTTTTGCAAACCATTCAGCTGGATCACAGCATTGCAGGTGATTTAATGCTTCTATGACTAGATTTAGAAGGCATGGGAATGATAAATGAAACGTGTTCTTGTCACCCATGTGTATATTGTCTATTAGTTTATTTTGGGATAAGTACCAATTTGTTTTAATGTCTGTAACATTGAAAAATGGAAGCATTAAATCTGCTTTCATGGTTTTGAAATCCACACTACTTTTCCAGTAAGCATTGGATTGACAGCTCAGTTGTGTTTGTCCAATCCTTTGAATGAATTTAAGCAGCCCTGTAAGATTTGCACTTATTGTCCATCCTAACTGCCCCCGAACTGAGGAGGCAATTAATGATCGGCAACAGTGGTTGCTCTGGAGTTGTACACTAGACTGGATAGTCGGACTGAAGAAGGGTCTCGACCCGAAACGTCACCCATTCCTTCTCTCCAGAGATGCTGCCTGTCCCGCTGAGTTACTCCAGCTGTTTGTGTTTATCTAGACTGGGTAAGGATGGCAGAGTTCATCACTGACCCATGTGCCTATTTTTGCAGCATTCTAGCTGATGTGAAGTTTGTGCTACAGAAACTGTCTCAACTTTAAAATCCTGGAGTTGGTTAATTATTTGAGTTTAAGTGGGCTAGTTCTTGTGTAGTGGAACCTGTATCCGTGGATCATCAAAGATACACACAAAGTGCTGGAGTAACTCAGCGACTCAGGCAACATCTCTGGAGAAGAAAGGATGGGTGACATTTTGGGTCCGGGCCATCAGTAGGTAACTCTGACTGCTTGTCTGTATAGGGGGCATTTTCTGTTTGTGTTAACATATTACCAGATCAACATTTGCGAATGTTCATTTAGTTTTATTTGAGTTTTTATTTTTGTATTGGATTTCCCATATGTGCTCATCTGTGCCAAATCTAGGAACTCCAGAGGTTTGAATCTTTGGTGTGGAACAACAAGTAGCTGCAGATTGCCCCTTGAGTTGAGTTGTCCCACTGTGTGGCTCGAACAGATATTGCAACGTTTCACACAGCGGGACAAATCTGCCTGGTTGCCAAAACTGCTAAGGAGGGAGACTTTCACTGGTCTGAGAGCTGGCGATAAGCTTGGTATTAACTGGCTTTTCCTCTTAAACAGCTTACTGGAATCCCTGGGTAAATCTCACCTTATCTCTATGAACAAATCTGAAAACGGTCTGAAGAAGGGTCTCGAACCAAAATGTCGCCCATTCCTTCTGAAAATGATATCCTATTTCAATGCTGGAGCTCAATGCAGTGTTTTGTTTCTGTTTTGTAGCTATGCCTTTTGCCTTTTGCACCAGAGAAAAGTTGCCATGGACAGAATTTGCTGAATCTGCAGAAGAGGGGCAAACACCCAGGTTTTGCCAGGAGGTGAGTGGTTACCTTAAATTCATCCACCATTTTATCCAAGCTGCACACTGCCACCTCCAATACATCCATGCCCACGTATCCCTGGAAATGGAAATGGTGGTGGGGGGGAATAATGTTTTAACTTAACAACTGATATTTGGAGTAGCTGGTCAGTTTTGATCTTAGCAGTACTTTGTAACTGTGATTATGTAACAAAGCTCCTTTTGGGGGGAAAAAACAAATTTACCTACCAAAGCCAAGAAGTTCCAGGATGTAACTATTTCCCACGTAAACCAAGCACTTATCTGCTGGACAGCTGTGATCCCTGCTCTCCTGCATTCTTTTAATACCTGGACTGCTCACAGTAGTCTTGGCAAAGCAGTGGAAAGATACCACCAGCACAACATCTGCAAAATCCACAAAATACATTGGCAGGATAAGTGAACCAAAGTTGGTGTCTTCTCCCAGGCCAATGTCCCACCACAGAGGGTCTAATTGCACTTAGTTGCCTTTGTTTTTTTTTTTGGGGGGGGGGGCACATGCTCAACACAAGGCTTCTAAATCGGGCACTCCACTTGGAGTGTCACGGGAAGGCATTGGCAGGTGAACCAAGGAATAGATTCAAAGTGGGAGGAAAATAACATCCTCCCCAATAAAGGCACAGTGGGTTGGCAGGTCGTGTACTATCCCTCAGCTCCAGCACCCAGTTTGATCCTGGTCTCCAGCACTGTCTCTGGGCTTGACCACAAGTGTCTTTCTACGTCCCAAAGATGTGCAGGTTTGCCACGCTGTAATCTATGCTCACAAATTCAATAGTGTAGGTAGCTGATGGGGGAATTGATGGGGGTTGTTAATGTAGTTGGGAATATGCCTCCGTCAAATCTGTATCTGTCTTTGGTGACATTTACGGCTGAGTTTTAAGTTTCAAAGATATAACATGGAAATGGGCCCTTTGGCCCACTGAGTTCACGCTGACCATCGATCACCCATTCACACTAGGTTGATGTTATCCCACTTTCACATCCATTCCCTCCCTGCACACTGGGGGCAATTTACAGAAGCCAATTAACCTACAAAACCACTCATCTTTGGGATGTGGGAAGAAACCGGAGCACCGGGATGAAACCCATGCAGTCACAGGGGGAATGTGCAAAATCACACCCGGCTCCCTGGCACCATGAGGTAGTGCCTCTACCAGCTGTGCCACTGTGCTGCCTGAGTGGGGTCCTTCCTCAGTCATATTCTCATCAATGTTTCCTGATGGTCTTGTTAATCATTTTGAAAGCGGCACTATTTGTTTTCCTGTTGTGCCCTGGAGCATTTTGTGAACTTTGCTCGTATTTAATGTTCATAACATCCAGCCTGATGTTGCACATTGGGTTCAGAAATGGGAGCATCAGCCTCGGGAGATTCATGAGCTACAGTGTATTGGAATGTATTTTATTTAATCAAACCTGGCTGCTTGTAAAAAAAAAAAAAATCCAGGGAGAGGGAATAAGTGGGGAGCTTTCTGTACAGAAACAAAGTTTAAGAATGGTTGAGGTGAATAATTCAAGTTTGTATCATCCTGCCTGATGTTCAGCAAATACAAGAATGTGGAAACCCTGATGCGTTGGACTGTATTTGGAGTATTGCGTGCAGTTCTGGTCATCCCATTACAGGCACGATGTGAAGGCTTTAGAGAGGGGATAGAGGAGGTTTACCAGAATGATGCCCGGCTACAAGGAGAAGTTGGATAGACTTGGATTATTTTCTCTGGAATGTCGGAGGTTGAAGGGAGACTTGATAGAAGTATATAAGATTCTGAGAGACAGAGAACGGGGTAGACAGTCGGAACCATATTTCCCAAGGTGGGAATGCCCAACACGCAAAGGCATAACTATAAAGTGAGAGGGGGAAAGTTCAATGGAGATTACAGTGTAATTTTTTTTTTACACAGTGTGATGGGGGGGCCTTGAACATATTGACAGGTGTGGTAACGGAGGCAGATACGATCGTGGAAGTACACGGAATAGAGGGATATGGATCATGTTCAGGTGGATGAGATCAGCCGATAGGCCATGTGTAGCACTAACATTGTGGGTCGAAGGGCCCGTTCCTGTGTCTATAGTGTATTGAGGATACCTTTGTCCACTTGATGTAGACGTTGCCAAGTGATTAATGCCCTGAATAGCTCTTCTAAAACCGAGTTTCTGTAGGGCCTTTCAGTAGGTTGGTGGATAGTGTGGAGTGTAAGGACTAGTTAATCTGCTGCAGCTTTTGTATATGGTCGCCTCTGAGTGTTGCACATTTTCTGTTGGTCTGAGAAATGGCAAGTCAGCACAGTCTAGTGAAGGTGCAGCGGTGATGAGGATATCTGGGGTTTGAGCAGCCACTTCACACTAGTTGTTTATGACTATTCACTGTCTTGCCAGGTGACTTCTGAAATCCACTCTTTGTAACAATGTCAGAGAGGGCTTGTAATCATGTACAGGATGTCCTTTATTGAAAGGACATTACTGACGCTGTGGGATTTTGCACCGATCTACCAATACCATGCATATTTTTACAGAATTTTGTTTAAAACGGATTAGTTGATCTTGCTGCCTTACAGCACCAGACACCCAGGTTTGATCCTGACTACAGATGCTGTCTGTACGGAGTTTGTACATTCTTCCTGTGACCGCATGGGTTTTCTCTCGGTGATTTGATTTCCTCCCACGTTCCAAAGACTTTCATGGAACTATGTATCTGCAACCCTACGGTTCTCTGTTCTACCATAGTGCCTAGGCCCCTCCCTTGTGCAACTTCTGCCATAGTTTGTCTTACCAAAATGCAACACCTCACACCTATCTGCATTTATTGGAGAACCTGCACATCCAGAAATGAATCTCTTGGTTTTGCCAGGCTTTGCTCACAAAGCTTACTGCTACTGTATACATCAAATCTTCCATGTAGGTGGCTGGACACTGAGGTACTCTGGACACTAAGGCAGTGGTTCTACTGAGAACAGGCCTGGCACCTACAGCTTCACAGTGCTGGGGATTAATGCTGAGGCTACCTGGGGCTCCTGTACTCATCACTCTTGAAGATTCTTGGAGCTGATGAGCAAAGGATCAGACCTGGCTATGAGAATATCCTGGCACTCTTGATAAGAGATTTCACTAGATGCTGTGGAACATTCTCATGGTGATGAATAAATGAAGACAGATTGGGTGACGTGGGGCTGTTGGATGGGTGCAGGGGGGGTCAAAGGGATGGAATGATCCAGTAGTTGATGTGATCTGTGAATGTACCACGTACGGCTGTCTATTTTGAAATAAGTTAATGTTATGATAAATCTCTCTTTGCCACAAAGCTACTGGATCTGTGGATGTAGTTGAAGGACATAAATTGTATCTCTTCTCCCACCAGCTGCCTGATTAATTCTGAGCACAAGGACATGCGTTATTGTGAGATGGGAAGTGAATTAATCTCTGATTAAACTGTCGGGTTCAGCAATGGGACAAATCCATCATCAGGCTGTGTCTGAAACTGCCGGGCAGTGAACTATAGATGGTGTCATTTGGTTCCCCATTGCTCTGTACTTGTGACTGTATCGAGCACGCTGCATTCCTGTATATTTACTCAGTTTGCTACTTGCTATTATCATGCAGATTCATATTTTGTGAAACTTCATTCCTTAAAATAGTGAAACCTTTAAGATTCCCCATGATGAGCCCCTGAGTATAAGTCACGATTCCAGTTGGATTCTGGCAGAGAGCAACAGTAGTCCAGTATAAACACCAATGTTTTCTGCCCTACCCTTCTCTCCCTGGGATAGTGTGCTGCTGGAGTGAAACTTGGTGGAGGCAGAGTGTGAATATACATCGGATGAAGTGTGAAAAGCTGTAAAATGCAGAACTCTAGGAATTGCCCAGCTGCTGTTTCAGTGCGAATGGAGATAAAAAAAGGCAGCCAATTTAATTGATGAGTGACCTGGCTGGTTCTGATTCAGAGAAATCTAGTTACCTTAAGAGAGTGGTGAATCAATAATGTGCCCAGATGAGGTACTGTTCTCTAACTTGTATCGGGCCTTGTTATCACAAGCCAGGAGGCCACAGACTGACTGGTTGAACTGAAATGAAGATTTAAAGTGTCGCTTCTGTGGAATAATGCAGATGTTCGGCAAATCAGTTTTTGCTTTGTTCCTTCCTTGTAAAATAAATTACATGAAATGCAGCTTAAAACAAAGTTGTTTTCCATATTTCCCAGTTTTGTTGAAGGTGCTTTGACTGGAAATGATTTCTCTTTGATCATCACCTGATCTACTGAGTGTTTCCTGCATTTTTTAATTTGTTATTTCCACATTTGCAGTTTTTGTATGAATATTTGGGTATTGTGGGAGCTCTTTTAGGCAGAAGATAACTTGTTTGGACATTGCTAATCTGATAAAATGCACATGCAGTGTATTAAACTGCACTGAATTATAGAGAATGAAGACACTAGAGATAGCAAGTGCTGGAATCCTGAGTAAAAAGCTGCTGGTAGAATTTAGCGAGTCAGGCAACATCTTTTGGAGGGAAATAGACAGGCTGTATCTCGAAACTAAACTATGTTTCGGATCGGGACCCTTCATCAGACTGAGTTAAAGAATTGGAGAGTTTTCTGCTGAAATATCACTTCAATTATTTTGACAGGTATCATTGGGGCAAAGGTGTTGTTTTTACAATGGAAATTTTAACTAATCCGCATGTCTTCCATGAACCAATTTTAAGGTATTATAGACCTTTCCTCGTATGAGACCATTTGTCTCCTCTGCAGAAGTAATTTATTGGCACAGGCCATCGTTATAGTAACTAATAACAAAGTGTGATCTGGTGTTTTCTGTGGAGCTAGTGATTGGCTCCTGCTGTGTGAGATGATGGGGAGGCAGTGTGTAACTTGCCTCCAGTAGCGGGCTCATTATCACCTGTGACCTGTGGCTGAAGGGAACCATATCTAAAGGAAGTGGAAACTGACACATCAGTTTCAAGATTCAAGTCTAGGAAGGAGAAGACTCATTGCAATCCAATTAACAAGATGTTTTCTTTCCTGATGCAAGATGTGGTGTTATCAGGTCACTCTGGCCTTCATCTTTCACCTGTGAATATGGAAACTGAAGTGGCAGTAACTGGGTGCAAGGCTGTTGTCCATCAGTTCAGTGTGAACCAGTGTAATTGTGATATGCTGAATACAAGTAACCCCTGAGACCCATGCAAATGTTCAGTGAGAATTTTCCATCTGAGTATCAGCAGGTTACTTAAACGGGTGTTTCTGATTGCATTGCCCAAAACCCTGTCCAGTTCGCACTCATGCAGACGTGAAAATTCACACTTCCCATTTTCCTTGCTCATTCATGGTCTCTCGCTCATTGGCTATGTCTTAATGTTCATTGTTCCTACGACCCACCATTAATATCATGGGAGTAATAAATGACCAGAAACGAAGCTAATGCACTGCATAAACATTGTGGTGTATCTATTGACTGTATCTATGACTAGCATTAAGGTTGGTTGGCTTGTGGCAAATGACTCACTTCCTCATTTCCTTTCAAGGTCTTTCCAATATTTACAAGACTAAAGTTAGGAGCATGTTGGGGTAATCTCCATTTAATTGAATAAGTGCGATTGCAACAAAACTCAAACCTCAGAACCAACTGGGAGGACACTTGATAGACAGCCCGCCTCCCTAACTTGTCACTCCATTCATCAGCAGTGCATAAAGTGTTCCCTCTACACTTGCACCGCAATTTCTCAACTAGGCTATGCAGCCATTCACGTAAATGGCTCCCACCTACCTTCTCGAGCAATTAGTGATGGATAATGACTGTTGGTCACGCCCTTTGCTCGGAGCCAAATGAAAACACAAAAGTGTGTAGGGAGCCTCCTTTTTCAGAAAATGAAATATTTGTGTGATTGCAGTTAGATCTCTTGGCTGTAAAGGAGATTAGAAACTAACTTGTTAAATGTAAACTAAATGTCAGGAGCATGTTTTGTGGAGGCAAGTGGGGGTGGATTTCCTTTATTGCTTTGTCTATGCTGGGCTAATTGCACACTTTATCCACATTGCTCGCTCAGAGTCTGGGTATTGATTTTCCAGCTCCTGTTCGTTGCAGTCCAAATCCTTTTACATGTAGCAGTTCAAAGATGTAAATCCATCATTAAATACAAAGAGAAAATGTTGAAATGGACAATTAACTCTTCGGCTTCCAAAAGAGAAAATGGCCAGTGAATGTTTTAGAGGAATTGTGCATATATCTTTTTATTTACTTTTGTTTTGGGATCTGGGCCTTACTGTCAAAGTCAAAGTTTATTCCCTTCCCCGATTGCCAGACCATTTCATCTGCCATTTAGGGATGGCACACATTGTGTTTGCTGTCTCATTTAGACCAGACACAAAATACTGACGTGACTAATGGGGTCAGGCAGCATTTCTGAAGGACATGGATAGGTAACGTTTCTGGACAAGACCCTTCTCCAGTCTGAAGAAGGGTCCCAACCCGAAACGTCACCTATCCATGTTCTCCAGAGAAGCTGCCTGACCCGCAAGTTACTCCACCACTTTCTTTTGTGTAAACCTGCATCTGCAGTTCCCTGTGTCTACAAATAGATGAGACTGAATAAGCGCAGCAGATTTCCTTGAAGGACATTGAATCCAATGATTCACGATTTTGTGGTTTTATGGTCATCTTGACTGATTATTTACTGCCAATTATTTACTATCCAATTCCGCTGCTGCTGAGATGGGGCTTGAACTCTGATCTCTCAATGGTTTGTCCAGGGTTGTACATTATTGTCATTTAATTCAACATTTTCCACCATTGTACTCCAGTCCACGAGTAGTTGCTTTTACATTTTGTCGGTCTCAAATGAAGAATTTGCATTGAATAAGCTGTTCATTGGACAAAGGACAGCAAAGTAATAGGCCCTTCAGGCCACAATGTGTCTGCTGACAATGATGCCAAATAAATCTAACATCACCTCTGTCTGCATTCCCTGCCTATTCATGAGCCAGTCTAAGTGCTTCTTAAATGCTACAATAGCGTATTTGCTTCTCTCACCACCCCTGGCAGTGTGTTTCAGGCACCCACTACCCTCCAGTTTAAAATGAGAAGAATTGCCTTGTACAATTTTAAACTTCCCCTCTCACCTTAATGCTATGCCCTCTGGTATGTGTCATTTCCAGCCTGGGGGAAATGTTGACTATCTACCCTATCCATATCTCATAACGTCAGATGCTTGTAGCAGGTCTCTCGTCAGCCTCCACGAACTCCAAAGAAAATAATCCAAGTTTATCCAACCTCTCTTGATAGCTAATACCTTCTAATCCAGGTAGCATCCTCATAAACCACTTCTGCCCTCTCCAAAAGCTATAAGTGACCAGAACTGCACACAATACTCCAAAGGTGGCTTAATAAAAGTTTTGGGAACACTTGTGTAATGTGGCTTCCAATTTTTCTATCCAGTGCCCTGGCCAATGTAGGCGAGCATTTTGCATAGCTCCTTTGCTATCCTATCCACTTGTGTTGCCACTTTCTTGGAGCTATGGGCTTGCACTCTAAAATCTCCCTGTACATCAATGCTGCAAAGGATCCTACTGTTTTCTTTAAACTATCCTCTTGCATTTGACTTCCCAAAGTGCAACACCTCTCATGTCCAGGTTAAATTCCATCTTCCATTTCTCTGCCCATATTTCCCGCTGATCTTTGTGTTGTCTGCAAAATTACTATTCAATCCATATCATGGTTAAGGTGACTTAAAACAACCAAATTATTATAAAAATTCCACTGGTTCATTCTAGGTCTTTCTGTGTGTGGATTTCTGCCTTTCCTCCAACACTGTCACTGTCACACGCCAGTGTGATTTCTATAGAAATGGTCATAGGATTGGAGAGGGTGCAGAGGGCATTCCCCAGAGTGCTGCATGCTTGGAGCATTTTGGTTATGAGGAGAGGCTGGGGAGGCTAAGTGTGTTGTCCCTGGAGTAGAGATGGCTGCGACGGGATATGATTGTTATTTTAAATGATGGGTCAAACATGGGCAAATCGACAGATTTTACTTAAACAGTCCCATGATCTTTGCACAGGGAGGACGTACTGATTTCCTGTTTCTGCGCATTATCCATGATTCTCCCACTTGAGGCTGTTAAACTGGTGCATTCCATGGATGGATTTGAACAGTTGCTGTGGCAGCTGTTCACTTCTGTTTCTGTGTGATGTTTGAACGCATATCAAAGGTTTATATTATGGAAGTTTCCTTTTCTGACTCACTGGGTTCAGGTTCTGCCACTCTGAGAAGAAGCACTGGGTCATAGTGGATTTGTGCAGCTATTTGGGCAACTGTTAGTGAAATCATATGAGAGAGAGAGAGAGAGAGAGAGTGCCAATCTTTCAGAAGGATAGACTGTGACTGTTTCTGAGTAAGTCAAGAATGTACAAGAGGCTGTAAATTAGATAGAGGCAGTCTGCAAATCCAGAGTAGCAACACAATTGCCCCGTAGAAGCAAAGAGGCAGAGTGTTGCCCAGCAGGTTCTGGAACGAGCAGCTACATCAGGTTCTCTATAGCATCGAACTTCAGCTTACCTCTTGATGGACCAGACCTCTGCTAGTAAACCTGACCCCTGAGGGATCTGACACTTCCCTTGGGTGTGTTTCTGGGAGTGGCAATAACTCCTGAGCCAGATGGTTTGGAATGCTGCTGGGTCTGGTGCACTGACAAGTTGTCTTCTACAGGCTATTTGAGTGCACCTGTCAGACTTTCCTGGAGACTGTTGAGAACTCCTGAGAAGGATACGGAGGTGAACGGGCATCTCCTAGCTGCGCGATGTGTTTTTGTTGCCTTCCCACAAGTGCTGAAATCAGACTTAATGTGGAGGGTGTTCATAGTCATACCTCAGCCCTGCTAGGTTGGAGTGTTCTGTGATATCTTGTACTATGTATAGTGGCCTGTGTTGCCTCTGCACCACAAGGTCCCATCATTCCCACCCTCCTACCAGAGCTGATGTTGTCTTGCATTGTCCCTGCTCCACGACATACTTACTGTGAGACTCTCGTAAGTCAAACATACCTGGCATAAGTAAAAGTGGAGACTGGTCACTCTCGGCCTCCCCACTGTCACATGTGCCTGGATAAAGGATTTCCTCACCAACCGGCCCCAGACTGTGAGACTCGGCCCCCACCTCTCCTCCACTCGCAGGTTGAGTACCGGTTCCCCACAGGGCTGTGTGCTAAGCCCCCTCTTATACTGTCTCTACACCTACGACTGTAGTCCGGCCCACAACAACAACCGCATCGTCAAATTTGCTGACGACACTACTGTGGTCGGACTTATTTCGAAGGGAGACGAGGCAGCCTACAGAGAGGAAGTCCTGAAGTTGACAACCTGGTGCTCAGAAAACAATCTGGCTCTGAACACCAGGAAAACAAAAGAGCTCATTGTCGACTTCAGGAGGCACAGCACCGACTTAGCCCCCCTACACATCAACGGCGAGTGTGTGGAGAGGGTCAACACCTTCCGGTTTCTCGGTGTCCATATCGCTGCCGACATCTCCTGGACGGACAACACGACAGCGGTCATCAAGAAGGCTCAGCAGCGGCTGCACTTCCTGAGGAAGTGAGGAAGGTCCTCAGGAAGCACAACCTGGACTCTAACCTGCTGCTGACCTTCTACCGCTCGTCCATCGAGAGCCTGCTGACATACTGCATTACAGCATGGTATGGCAGCTGCACCATGGCAGACAGGGAGAGGCTTCAGAGGGTAACCAGGACAGCGCAGAGGATCATTGGCTGCCCTCTCCCCTCCCTGATGGACATCTACACCTCCCGCTGCCTTAGCAGGGCAAAGAAGATCATCAAAGACAGCTCCCATCCTGCGTTTGGACTGTTCGACCTGCTGCCCTCTGGAAGGCGCTATAGGTGCATCAAATCCAGGACAAACAGACTCAGGAATAGTTGCTTTCCGAGAATTATATCTACCATAAATTCAAATTCACACATGCACTGACTACACCGCCCAACACGGACTTCCATCTGTATATATGTATATATGATATATGTATATATGTCCCCCCCCCCCCCCATCTCCCTTCCCTGTTATTTTTTCTGTTTCTTGTTTGTTGTGCTAAATTGTATGTATGCACTGAGTACGAGCAGCTTTCAGTTTCACTGTACATGTATAGTGACAATAAATGGCATATCTATATCATATCTAGACACAAAATGCTGGAATAGCTGAACGGGGCAGGCAGCATCTCTGGAGAGAAAGAATGGGTGACGTTAACCCATTCCTCCCCAGAGATGCAGCCTGTCCCGCTGAGTTACTCCAGCATTTTGTGTCTATCTTTGGTTTAACCCAACATCTGCAGTTCCTTCCTACACATAAGTAAAAGTGGAATAAGTCAGTTGCCCTGCTTATAAAGATTGTAACGGCCAGGGAGATGTAAACTTGAATTGAATTGAATACATTGTATTAGCCAAGTATGTATATATACAAGGAATTTGCCTTGGTGCTTTGCTCGCAAGTAACAACACGATCTACAGTAGACAATTAAAAATACAAATTATCATTTAAACATGTGACCGAATGCCTGAAGTAAACCAGGAATTCTGGAAATGTTCAGCATCAAAGACAAGCAAAGTAGAATTAACTTTTTGGACTTTCATTGGCTTGAAACCTGGTTCTCCTCACATCTTTTGTTTAATGTTTCCGTCCTGCCCTCTCTTATTCCCTCTTCACTTCTCTCCCTCTCTCCCCGCAGCTTGCAAAGAAGTACAACATGGTAGTAGTCTCTCCAATCTTGGAGCGGGATGAGTCTCATGGCGACACATTGTGGAACACTGCAGTGGTGATTTCCAATACCGGCAAGATTCTTGGCAAGACCAGGAAGAACCACATTCCCAGGGTTGGAGATTTTAATGAGGTGAGAGCAGAGTTAAGTGTTAAATGTTTCAATGTGTAAAGTATGATGACTGCAGCAGCTGTTTTCTGGGGGATGTATTTCTGGTCTCTTTAGCTAGTGGGTGGCAGCATTCATGTAATTAATGAGATTGTGCTGTCCAGTTACCCTGAGGCTAAAGGGCCTGTCCCACTTGCGTGTTCTAGGCACGCAAATTACGTAACCTCGTGGTCGCGTTGAGCGGAGACGGTCGAGCGAAGGTCGGGCGCGATTACATGCGTACGCACAGGCATCTGGAACACGTGACGTCATTTGAAGATGCAGCCTGGAGTAACTCAGCGGGACCGGCAGCATCTCAGGAGAGAAGGAATGGGTGATGTTTCGTGTTGAGACTCTCCTTCAGTTTGAAACTGAAACGTCACCCATTGCTTCTCTCCAGAGAAGCTGCTGGTCCCGCTGAGTTACTCCTGCATTTTGTGTCTATCTTCAATTTTCTTGGCCCCGCTCTGGGAATAGAAGTGGGGGCGGATCCGGACCACAACGGCCGTGAGCGCCAGGCCGAGTTCGGCAATCATTTGCCTGCGTCTGCTGCTGTTGAAGGTGAGACGTTGCATCGTGCCAGGGTCTTGGGCCTGTCCCACTTTGGCCTTCAGTTCCTCGACAGCCTGTTGGCGTGCAAAGATTTAGTTCACTGCAAGAATTTCGGAGCCCCGCGCGATGTCGGGACCGCACAACTCCATACCCCTCCGCGCTTCTAAGTGGGACCGGCCCCGCGTGGCCATTCATTCAGATTCAGATTCAATTTTAATTGTCATTGTCAGTGTACAGTACAGAGACAACGAAATGCATTTAGCATCTCCCTTGAAGAGCGACATAGCAAACGATTTGAATAAAAAAAAAAATAATAAGTGTCCGGGGGGGGGGGGGTGATTGGCAGTCACCGAGGTACGGTGACTGTACCCCTCAAGCGACCACGAGGTTGTGTAATTTGCGAGCCAAGGACGTGTAAGTGGGACAGGCCCTTTAGACGCCCCCTTCAATGTTGAGCTGAGCTAACTGAGGAAGAGAGCTCCTGCTCAGTGTTGCAAGGACTTGCTATGATGATAGTGAGCTACTGATATAATCTCTGTCCTAACGAAGGGACCTTGCTCATGGTTGTTGTCCACTGATTACATCAGCAGACTAGGGCTATGGGTCTATTTATTATTGTCAACCATGCAGTGAAAACTTTGATTTGCATGCTATCCAGGCAGATTATACCATATGTGACTACAATCAAGCCATACACAAATACAACACATAGTACAAAGAGAAATATAGAGTGCAGCACCGTATTAAATCTACAGAGATGGTGCAGATAACCTAAACGTGCAAGGGGTGCAAAAAGATAGGTTAGCAGATCTCCTCTTTTAGCATCTAATAAGTCAGTTCAGTAGTCTGATAACGGCAGGGATGAAGCTGCCCCTAAAATGAAATCTGGGTTTTATATGGCACTTTTCATGTTCCCTGAGAGGACCTCTCCA
Source organism: Leucoraja erinaceus (assembly GCF_028641065.1). Classification (NCBI taxonomy): domain Eukaryota; kingdom Metazoa; phylum Chordata; class Chondrichthyes; order Rajiformes; family Rajidae; genus Leucoraja; species Leucoraja erinaceus. Next base: position 19,593,768 of record NC_073401.1, read on the forward strand.
TGTGTTCACTTGTAAGAAACACAGCAACAATCTGCCTCTTCAACGGTCCTATCCACCACTGCATTTCCCAACTTTTCCGTTGATCTGTGTTTTCCTGCGTCTTTCGGCAACCTTCTTTGCTGTGATTCACCAAGTTGCAAATTTACGAATCAGACCACCTACATTTTAATCCAAGTATTTACATATTACAAACAACAAACGCTCAGCCATACAAAGTCAAAGTCAATTTTATTCGTCACTTGTTTATACATCACGTTATATTTTTCCACCCCTCAACCGTTATCCTCTTGCTATTGAGGGAGTGCAGCGTAGGTTTACAATGTTTATTCCCGGGATGGCGGGACTGTCATATGCTGGGAGAATGGAGCGGCTGGGTTTGTATACTCTGGAGTTTAGAAGGATGAGAGGGAATCTTATTGAAACATATCATCCATGCCTTCATCTCCTCCTGACTGGACTACTGCAACTCACTTCTCCTTGGCATCAGCTCCACCTACATCAACCGACTCCAACTGGTCCAGAACGCAGCCGCCCGACTCATCACCCACACCAAATCCTGGCATCACATCACTCCAGTCCTCAAACAACTCCTCTGGCTTCCCATCTCCCACCGGATCACCTACAAAATCCTGGTCCTCACCTACAAAGCCCTCCACCATCTGGCCCCCCCATATCTCACTGACCTCCTCTCCCCCTACCAACCCTCACGGTCCCTCAGATCCACCATCAGCCGGTCTCCTCTCCATCCACAAATCCAACCTCCGCAGTTTTGGGGACAGAGCCTTCTCCAGGGCAGCTCCCAGGCTCTGGAACTCCCTCCCCCAACTGATCTGCAATTCCATATCCCTCACCATCTTCCAGTCCTGCCTCAAGACCCATCTCTTCACCTCTGCCTATCCTTAGCCCCACGTCCCCCTCCCTTTTCATCTGTGCTTGAATTGCCTCATATTGTGTTTTGAATTGAATTCTGTCTTTAATTTGTGTACTAGTCATGTCTCTACTATTTATTTCATTCCGCTTACATGTTTTTCCTCTACTTGCTAAATTTTTGTAAGGTGTCCTTGAGACTCTTGAAAGGCGCCCATAAATAAAATGTATTATTATTATTATTATTATAAGATTATTAAAGGTTTGGACACGCTAGAGGCAGGAAACATGTTCCCGATGTAGGCGGAGCCCAGAACAAGGGGCCACAGTTTAAGAATAAGGGATAAGCCATTTAGAACGGGGACGAGGAAACACTTTTTCTCACATTGAGTTGTGAGTCTGTGGAATTCTCTGCCTCGGAGGGCGGTGGAGGCCGGTTCTCTGGATACTTTCAAGAGAGCTAGATAGGGCTCTTAAAAATAGATATGGGGATATGGAGTGAAGGCAGGAACGGGGTACTGATTTGTACGATCAGCCATGATCACATTGAATGATGGTGCTGGCTCGAAGGGCCGAATGGCCTACTCCTGCACCTATTGTCTATTGTTTCCTGTAACCAAGCTAATTTTGGATCCAGTTTGCCAGCACACTTCAGTTCCCTTGTGGCTTTATCTTCTGGACCAGCTTAACATACTGTATCTTGTAAAAATCCTACCAGTCTATGTAAACTACATTGATTGTGGTTCCTTCATTGATATTCTTCATTACCTCCCCAAAATATTTTCAGCACAAAACCATGCTGACTACTCCTAATCAGTCCTTGCCTTTCCAAGTGAACATAAATCCTGTTGTAGGGAATTGCTAATTGTGGTTTGTGGATTTTGGAAAATAGATTAAGGACTTGGATTGCATAGAACAGTTCTGGACAGGAACAGATCCTTCGGCCAAACATGATGCCAAGCTAAACTAATTTCCATTGTCTACATGTGATCCATTCCCTGCATATCCACGTGCCTAGCTAATGCCAGCAATTCTCCTGTTATTGTTGTGCTAAGTGACCACCTAATTCATTGAATTTTCTACATGGTATCAGTGTTACATCTGCAGTTGTCTGTATCTGGTTTGTCTCCTTCTTCATAGTTAGCCTGTTTCCAATCTATGGATGGATCTCAGTAAATCCTGATAATAAATAGCAGTGCCTCCCAAATCTCCTCAATGGATTCTTATAACATCACGAAAGAGTTCCAAATCAACATGGAATGCAAATATCCTTCAAACTCTCTCTCTCTCTCTCTCTCTCTCTCCATATTTCTGAAGAGTCAGTGATTTTAAGGCATTACGTATGAGGAATTTCATTACGGAGAGTGTATGTTGTTCTCCTCCAACTCCCTTTGCATTGTCTGAAGGGAAACTTGTTCAGTGTGGTTATTGTGCAGAGATCTCTCCTAGGGGTGAGGTTCCCACACTTGGGAATGAGGCAGAAACCTCAACAAGGTCCTGTATCATTGTACCAAGACATCTTTGCTTCTGAACTCTAATCCTCTTGCAGTGAAAACCACCATATTCTGTTTTGCTTTGAACTGTTTATTGTACATGTATGTTTGTTTTTAGTGACTGGAATACAAGGACATGCAAATCTAAGTAGGCATCAGCATTTCCCAGACTTTATAACACAAAATAACACACAATTTATTTAGTTTTTCCCACTGATTATTTCACATTTATTTAAGACTGCATTTGCCAAATACTTAAGACAGACACAAAATGTTAGAGTAACTCAGCAGGACATCTCTGGAGAGATGCTGACTGTCCCACTGTGTCCCACGCATTTTGTGTCTATCTTCGGTTTAAACCAGCATCTGCAGTTCCTTTAATAGACAATAGACAATAGGTGCAGGAGTAGGCCATTCGGCCCTTCGAGCCAGCACCGCCACTCAATGTGATCATGGCTGATCATCCCCAATCAGTACTAGGTTCCTGTCTTCTCCCCATATCCCCTGACTCCGCTATCTTTAAGATACCTATTTAGCTCTCTCTTGAAAGTATCCAGAGAACCGGCCTCCACCGCCCTCTGAGGCAGAGAATTCCACAGACTCACAACTCTCTGTGTGAAAAAGTGTTTCCTCATTTCTGTTCTAAATGACTTGCCCATTATTCTTAAACTGTGGCCCCTGGTTCTGGACTCCCCCAACATCAGGAACATGTTTCCTACCTCTAGCGTGTCCAAACCCTTAATAATCGTATGTTTCAATAAGATACCCTCTCATCCTTCTAAACTCCAGAGTATTCAAGCCCAGCCGCTCCATTCTCTCAGCATATGACAGTCCCGCCATCCCGGGAAATCTACAACTTCCTACAACTCTGCGAAATACTTGCCAACTCAAACTGTCTGTTGTCTTGAAGCCTTTTGTCACACTCCCCAAAACACACTCAACGTCACCCAGATCTGAGTTGTAAAGAAATATTAAAACTCTTCCATTCTACATCATTATGAATAGCTGAGGCCTAGTTGGCCGATGACTTGCTATCTGTCCCAAGAAAACATTTCCTGAGGATTTTGGGAGTGCAAACTATGTTGATATCTATCATTTTTCACCATTAGCAGACAAATTACAGTAAAATGAATACTGACCGAGTCCAGGACAAAGCATTTATCACAGCCATTATATACAACTGTCATTAAACATTGTGAAGCCTAAAGATGCAACAGGAACTGTCAGTTTTAAGAGCTCTGCTATTGCAGTTTATTAACATTGAGAACTGGAAGGCTGCCTAATGTGTTTTATTTATAGTCAAGTCAAGTTTATTTGTTACATACACATACGCGATGTGCAGTGATGCACATCTTTTGTATAAGTCATTAAGGACCAGACCACATGCGCACACTAGACATTAAGTGAGGTAGGAAAAGATAACAAGACAATAGTGTTAGATTCTGAATCTGAGTGAGAAATAGCCCATACGCCTCTGTAAATGTAATGTATTATTCATTATTTGGAGTATAATGTGCCGTTTAACCTGGAGTATTGAGTGCAGATTTGGTCCCCTAATTTGAGGAAGGACATTCTTGCTATTGAGGGAGTGCAGTGCAGGTTTACAAGGTTAATTCCCGGGATGGCAGGACTGTCATATGCTGAGAGAATGGAACAACTGGGCTTGTACACTCTGGAGTTTAGAAGGATGAGAGGAAGTCTCATTGAAACATATAAGATTGTTAAGGGCTTGGACACGCTAGAGACAGGAAACATGTTCCCGATATTGGGGGAGTACAGAACCAGGGGCCACAGTTTAAGAATAAGGAGTAAGCCATTTAGAACTGAGACGAGGAAACACTTTTTCTCACAGAGAGTGGTGAGTCTGTGGAATTCTCTGCCTCGGAGGGCGATGGAGGCAGGTTCTCTGGATGCTTTCAAGAGAGAGCCAGATAGGGCTCTGAAAAATAGCGGAGTCAGGTGATATAGGGAGAAGGCAGGAACAGGGTACTGATTGGGGATGATCAGCCATGATCACATTGAATGGCGGTGCTGGCACGAAGGGCCAAATGGCCTACTCCTGCACCTATTGTCTATTATACTATGCCTTGTTTGAGACATTAAATGTGGTCTAGCTTGATAAGTTTGCATCAATATTTTCTCATGCATATTTTCTATTTGACTGTGTAATTTCCCCTTGGTTATTTATAATTCTACCCAAAATTGTGCTTCAGTCAATAATATGCTAATATACATAAATGGTTCCTTTTGAACAACATTTTGACCCAAACCTTGAGCAATACTCTGTGCCTGATATGATCACCATCTTAGTTCAGAGTGGAGAATTGCAGGGTTTAGATGGACACAAAATGCTGGAGTAACTCAGCGTGACAGGCAGCATCTCAGGGGAGAAGGAATGGGTGACGTTTCGAGTCGAGACCTTTCTTCAGACTGTACATACCAGGGCACGGGGTGTAACAGTAGATGAGAGGAGACTCTGCCAGCTGTTGACACTATTTGAGTTAATAGATTTGTGATTAAGCGAGTGTTTAGTTAAAAGCCTGTCATTTAGCAGCATAACAAATGTTAACTCGGAATAATGGAAAGATACAGCATTGAAACAGCACTTCGCCCTCTGAGTTCATGTCAACCAACAACCACCCATTTACCCTAATCCTACAATCCTGTTTTATTCTCCGCACACTCCCATCAGCTATTCTCCCCACCCCCCCCAGGTTTTAACACTCACCTGACACAGACGGCTGTGGAGTCCAAGTCAATGGATATTTTTAAGGTGAAGATTGACAGATTCTTGATTAGTAAGGGTGTCGGGTTATGGGGCGAAGGCAGGAAAATGGGGTTGAGAGGGAAAAATAGATCAGCCATGATTGAATAGTGGAGTAGACTTGATGGGCCGAATGGCTTCATTCTGCTCCTAGAACGTATGAATTATCTTTGGGATGAAGGAAGAGACCAGAGGAGCTGGAGGAAACCTACTCAATTACAGGGAGAAGGTGCAAACTCCACACACACACAGACACACACACACACACACACACACAGACACACACACACACACACACACACACACACACACACGACGCACACACTCACACTCACACGCATACACACTCACACACACACACACACACAAACTCACACTCTTTAACTTGGGTCACCGGAACTGAGGCAGAGTGGCTCTACTGTCTACACCACTGTACCACCCACATCTTTGCCAGGAGTTATTCTGTAGTCTTCGTTGGCAGCTGCTCAGGGAAAACATCAAACCATTTGGACAATTTCTCCCATGATGCTTCTCCCTTCAGGGAGCGACTGTATTTGTGGTAACCATTGTTCACACACAGCCCACCATACCCTGTCTGAACTGTGTGCCAATTACCATGGATAAGCCAATGGTCTGTAAACTACAGCTGTGGTCTAATGCTGTATTGTGAGCGGGCCAGGCAGCACCTCTGGAGAGAAGGAATAGGTGACGTTTCGGGTCTCGATTCTGAAGAAGGGTCTCGACCTGAAATGTCATCCATTCCTTCTCCAGAGATGCTGCCTGTCCCGCTGAGTTACTCCAGCATTTTGTGTCTACCGTCGATTCAAACCAGCATCTGCTGTTCTTTCCTACACTGTATTGTGAGCTGTGTCTTTCCAAACCATCCCACCAATGATAACTAAAATGATTCACTTTGCTTTGAAAAGAATTGGCATGTATTTTGTGAAATTAAAATGTTGGATAAATAGACTACGATTGACCTTGTACGTGGGATCAAGCTTCCTGCTTCCAAGCTCTCTCCAAAGAAAGCTAATGATTTCATGTATTAGAGTTTCTCTCCAAGAAATACCGGCTGCAAGATGTCTTGGAGAAGCATCTGGACCTCTTGCACAATCACCGTGTCCATGAGACTTTTGAAACTTGAAGACATTAAAACCAGTTTTCTGGACATTGAATTTTCTGTACTAAACTTTAAAACTGGCTTAATCGGTCTGATGAAGGGTTTCGGCCCGAAACGTTGCCCGTTTCCTCCACTCCATAGATACTGCTGCACCCGCTGAGCTTCTCCAGCATTTTTGTCTACCTTTAAAATTGGCTTGTTATGCTTTGATTTATGTTGAGAAGTTGTTAAGTCTATGAAACAAACTAATCCTTCTGTGTGAAATCCTCTGGATGAGTGTGAAGGACAGTGCTACCACTGCACAAGATAACTGCTTGACAACTGTAGGTCTGCAGGAAGTGATTTCGATGCTTTTATCTCTATAGTGGACTTTTAATTTGCAAAATGGGTATCAGAATTTTGCTAAAAGCCTAGAGTGGGAGGGGAACTATATATTTGTGAATCCATAACTTGTTAAACATCCTGTATGATTCTTCAAAAATGTGACTTTATTTCCACAATCAAATTTACATTCAGCCCATTATGTATGTGTGTGACCAGCCTGACCCCATCTCCCTGCATAGCATCTATACCTTGTAGGTCACAACTCTTCGAGTCCAGCCCCTGGAACAGTCACCCTCATTACGAAAGGGCTGTGTTTCCTGAAATCCTGTCATACAAAATCTTGTTATTATAAATACACAATGACCACACACGCAACCATACATATACAATTAAATAAAGACGCATTTATTTACAAGGCATGTCTAAATAACTTGGGAAAGGAGACTCCAGGACATGTTTCACTGCAAGGATTTTTTCACACGGGGCTTAATAATGTGGTATAACATTTTTTGAAAGCATTCATGGGTTCTGTCTCAACCACCCTTTTTCAGATCGTGACTTCCAGATCTCTGTAACTTTAACTTTTCCCCTCTCCTCGCTCATATTCTTTACTAATTATGTCAAATGTCTGCTCGTGGCTTAGACTGCTCAGTCGAAGGAACTATGTCCTTCACATTTGCTTTAATCGAGGCCCATCATAATTTGAAACTTTTCAACCTTCCTCTGATCCAAATAAAACAATCCCAGCCCATCTAATCTTTCCTCATAACTACTAATTTTCCCTTTTATTAAATACTCTTCGACAGCCTCTTGATTTTTCTTGCATCTTCCCTGTAATGTGGTGACCAGAACTGTATGACTGTGTGCAGTGCTCATGCTGTGTGACTAATGTTTTATACAGATCTAGCATGGTCTGCCTGCCCTTCCTTTCTCTCCCTTGTCTACTGAAGGAAAATATCCTATGTTCCATGCCATATCCTCGCATTTATTGTATCCTTCCTCCCGTATGCTTCACCTCACCAACTGCTTTACTTCACTCTTCTCTGGATTAAATTCTAGTTGCCATTTTCCTTTTGCCCAATTGACCAAACTCTATATCTTGCTACCGTTTCATACCTGCCTCTTTTCTTGCTAAATTAATTGGCATTTCCATCACCTGCAAACTTTTTTCTTCTCTCCTACATTTAGGTTAAAATCATTAGTAAAAACTATGCAAAGCACCTCCAGCATTCTCTTATCTTTAGATTTGCAGCATCAGCAGTTTTCTGCTTTTTATTATTTTTGACTGCTCCCCGTCTAATATAAATGTAGGTTTCTGTTGTCCCCTATAAATTGTGTCATGAATTTTCCTATGCCCAAAGTAAAAATAACCAGCCGGTAACTAAAAAGCAAGATACTGTAGGAATCTGAAAACAAAGCAAGTCCTGGAGGTAGTCAGTGGTCAGGCAGCTCCTGTAGTGATGAATAGGAGTGTTATGCTGGCCTGTACTGCAGGGGTTCAGGAGTAAGGAAGTATGGTGAGCTCTAAGCACAGTTTTGGTCTCTGTATTTGAGAAGGATGCTTTGCAGATTCACTGCCCAGTATCCTCATATCCTCAACGATATCCCAGTTTCTAGTGCTGCAATCAATGCCCTGTGCCACCCAGTGGATCTTGACGGAGTCTACTGGGGCAGTGCCGTCTCCTGCAAATCCACCCCCACTCTGTGTTTGGTTAAACTCGGTACAACGTGGATCCTCCCCTGCCATCCTGCTCGGCCCCAGGGAGAAAGGTAACACGTTTTTGTTACTTTAAATTGATTTTCACTGGATAACAGTCTCTGACTGCTAGCGAGTACAGTGTGCCATTGTTGGCCAAATGCCAGTGTTGTGTTTCCAAACTCCAGTGTGGCACAGAGTGGTGGATCCTGAACTGTGGATACTTTAATCAGCAATAAGCAGGGACTGGAACAGCCAAGTAATTAATGTTGGGTCGAAAGGCAGCTGTAGGAACAGGTCCAGTGCTTTCCCTCACTCTCGTAATCTCACAGAGCTCTGTTTCAACAAAAATCATAACTTTTAAAACATGTGAATAAAGAATTCTTTTGAGTATAAATAAAAATGGAAAATGCTGGATATGCTCAAATTAAAAGGTCCCTGACCTGTGACGTGAACTCTTGCTCTCTCGCAGCAGAAGCCCAGTGACCTTGTGAGGATGTTCATCATTTTGTCTTTAATTTCCATTTTGCTTTTGGATGAAAGGACATTTTCCTGTAAATAAACACAACTAGAAATCTAATAAGCAAAGCAAAAGTCGGAAATAACCTGGTGGGCCAGTCCGAATTCTTCCCATTTATTCTTGCTGATCCAAAACAACAATGGTTCCAGAGTGTTTATTTGTCATGTGCATGGGATGTAAACCAGAACAACAAAATGTGTACTTACTGCAGCTTCAAATGCATATTGCAGCAATAACAATAAATATACAATAAATTATCAGTTATTCTAAGTCCATGATAATGCACAAGCCAAAGTACATAGAGCAACTGGAGTTGTGCAAACTGTGCAGTGGTTCGAAGCTGAGGCAGGGTTGCGCAGGGTACTTCAAGCATCTGATGGTTGATGGGAAGAAGCTGTTCTTGAACCTGTGCTTCTCAGACTACTGTACTTTCTTCCTAATGGTCATAGTGAGAAAGGACTGTGAGGTCATTGATATTAGCTGCTGCCTTGAGGTAGCACTTACTGTAGATGCTGTTGAAGGTGGGAAGGGTCAGTACCCATGATGGACTGGGCACTGTTCACCACTTTCTGTAGCCTCCTGCATTCTTGAGCGTTAGAATTACTGAACTAAGTTGTGATGCAACCAGACAGCGTGCTCTCCACCATCCACATGTTGAAGTTCAATTCAGCAACATCTGAGGAATCAAAGGTATTGGTAAGCTTTCTTTGTGATTGCTTCAATGTGCTGGGTCCAGGACAGATCATGAGATCGTCAGAAATCGGAGAAGGTACAAATTGAAGCTGTTTTTTCTCAGCAGAAGGAATTTAAAACAGCAAAATGTGGCACGGTTGCAATTTCAAGATTCAAGAGTTTATTGTCATGTGTCCCTGATAGGACAATGAAATTCTTGCTTTGCTTCAGCACAACAGAATATAGAAGGCATGACTACAGAACAGATCAGTGTATCCATATACCATTATATAAATATATACACACATGAATAAATAAACTAATAAAGTGCAAATAACAGATAATGGGCTATTAATGTTCAGAGTTTTGTCCGAGCCAAGTTTAATAGCCTGATGGCTGTGGGGAAGTAGCTATTCCTGAACCTGGTTGTTGCAGTCTTTGGGCTCCTGTACCTTCTCCCTGAAGGTAGCAGGGAGATGAGTGTGTGGCCAGGATGGTGTGGGTCCTTGATGATACCGCCAACCTTTTTGAGGCAGCCACTGCAATAGATCCCCTCGATGGAAGGGAGGTCAGAGCCGATGATGGACTGGGCAGTGTTTACTTCTCCTGCTTCTCATTCTCTTCTGCTTCTCCTACAGAAGGTAGCAATGGGTCTTCCATGAATTGCTGGCCTGGTGTGCTGATAGTGGTGACAGGTATATTTCTTTCTTTACAGTCTACATATTACATGGAAGGGAACACTGGTCACACAGTGTTTCAGACTACATTTGGACGGATTGCTGTAAATATCTGCTATGGTCGACACCACCCGTTGAATTGGTTAATGTACAGCATTAATGGAGCGGAAATTATCTTCAACCCTTCTGCTACTGTGGGGGAGCTGAGGTAAGAGAATGGTATTATGTCATTTAATTTTACAAACTCATTAGAGTGTTTCAACCAAGTAAACCATGGTTTAAAAGAGCAGTTTGCTTTATCTTTTTTCAAATGTGCTGGCATTGGGCAAAAGACATGGGGTACTTTTCCCCCCCGTGGTGCCATTCTTCAGATACTTTACACCAAACATCATGTAAAAATGAGTCATTTGGTGGTGAAGGTGTGCGCTGCTTTCTGATGGCCCCTGTTACTAAACATTGACAATTTCAGGTTGAGAATAAGGGATGGGAGTGTGGTGTGAGTGCAGGAAGGAAATCACTTCATGTTAATGCTCCGCTTCAAATTACAACCGCATCTAGACTAATGAGCCTGCAATGCAAACCTAATTAACCAAATAAAGACCTTGTTGGAAAGCTATGCAAGATACTGACGGAAGTTGTCCTCACCAGATGGAAGCTTTGTAATTCAATCTGAGCTTGTCGTCAGATTTAAATCCAGCTCAAAGCACAATATTTATCTCTCCGTTTCCGGTGAATGTTTGAGAGCAGATTCATCATTGGCGGTTAATCGATCAGAGTTTGGAGCACTCACTGAGTGGGAGTGAGCTATGTATCATGGCAGTGAGGGGGGGGGGGGGGGGGGAGAGAGAAACCTACAGCATTGGGGTAATTGTGTTGCTGAAGGGAGTGACACTGAAGAAGTAGTGCCTAGTGCTTACTGTTCTTGGAGATCACAGGACTGAGGTATGGGCTGGAGTAGACTAACGTGAGAGGGAGGGAGTCATAATGCCAGAGATTCCTACACTGAGTCAAGCCAGAAGAGGAACCTCGAGGGTCAGGGGTTGTGGTGGATATATTGTTGTTCCTTCTGGATCCACAGAAATCTTAAAAACATCTGGACTGTTTTTTGAGCTTCATGTGAACAAGGAATTCCATTGCACCCTGGTGTATACGACAACAAACAAATCTGAATCTGAGGAGCCAGTGGAGGTCACTTTCAGTGAAGATGGGTAGAGGGTGTTCCGTGCATGCTTCACCCAGACGTACCTTCAGTGTGAGCTCGGGTCTGTTCGCTGGCATTGCGCCCTGATTGGGGGACAGTCACCCATGTGAAAGTCCCGTTCCCCGTGGATGCGTCGGGAGCAAATACTAAATGTTCTCTCATGTTTTTCAGGCTGTTGTGATCTTGCTCGGATTGGGTGAGGTTTGGCAGCCTGTGAGGTGTCGCACTTTTGGAGGTTGAATATCTGGGGAAAGTAAATAGTTAATGGCACGCCCCTTGACAGCAGTGATGTACAGAGGTCCAAGACCATAATTCCATGATAGTGGCAACACAGGTAGATAGAGTGGTAAAGAAGGCGCATGTTCTGCTTGCCTTCGTTGGTCAGGGCATTGAGTAAACAGGGGATTAGCTACAGGGAAAGGTTGGGCAGACTTGGATTGCTTCTCTGGAACGCCAAAGATTGTAGGGAGACCTTATAGAAATAGATAAAATTATGAGATGCAGAGATAGGGTTGACAGACGGAAACTTTTTCCCCCAGTATGGAAAAAACATACCACAGGGCATAGCTTTAAGGTGAAAGGAGCAAATTTCAAAGGAGATGTGCAGGGCAACCTTTCTTTAGACTGGTGAGTGTGAGGAACACACTGCCAGGAACGGTATTGGGGGCAGAGATGAAATTGGCATTTAAGTGACTATTAGGTATTTGCAGGGAATGGAGGGATATCTCTCCATATCACTTAAATGCCACGTTCATATCTACCTCCAACACCTCTCCTGGCAGTGTGTTCCTGGTCCCACACATTACAAACTTCTCACGTCAAGACTAGTTTAATGTTGCATTGTGTTGGGGCATGGACATTGTAGGCCAAAGGACCTGTTCTACCGTTCTATGGGTGGGACCCGTAAATATCAAGGTCATTTCATCTTGCTGAGGTACCAGAACTTACCTCTGTTCTGTCTGAGTCTTGGACAATACTGCCCTCCACAGCGTCAGTCCTATATTAAACTTCAGTTCTGGACGTGCCTTTCCAGTAACAACCCCACAGCAGAAGAGTCCAGATCCAAACACACCCATCACTTCCTTCTAAACTGTGGGATGTATTTACTTACTAAAGGCATGAAGGACTCTGCTAGAAATGCAGCTGTTGCTGCACAGCATGAGACTCACTCTGGGAATAAAATGCTCAAGGACTGTGAAGGATTAACAATTTATGCTAGAGTTGAAAAGTGCATTCAGGAACGCAGTTCTCTTTCTGAAATTTTTTTAATTGAACAATTATGGGGAGAAATTTGATTGTGCTGATGGACAAATTAATTTGAACTGGAGCAGAACTGTACCGTTGTCTCTGCACACATCACATTGTGGCTCCAGCCTTTGTCAGCCCTGTTCAGCATACATTTGCAGGCTGTTACTTGCACAGCTGCAGGAGAGGGGCACAGACTGAAGCCATGGCCAGCATCTCCTACAGGGAGGGAAATGTCGGAACCAAGCCTTGCAGACCAGGATCAAAGGTGGCAGTCAGATGCCACTAAATGGCAGAGGGAGGTTCTCCAGGGGGCTGGGGGCACCACTGTGACCCAGTCTAGTCTCGGCAGCAGCTGGTTGGCACGGTTATCTACAGGTTTGAAACATGGGTGCAATGGTAAAGGAAGTTTAATGATCGGGATGCATACATCACCAAATCAGTTGGGCTTAGCGCAGAAAGGGTGACCACAGAAAGGGCGACCATTTTGTGTGAATTTGCGCTCTGTCCACCACAGCCATTTACAGTTCCTGTTTGCCAGTCATATTAATTCCAGTTCCCATTTTCGCACTGACCCGTCTGTTCTCAACCTCCTCCACTGCCAGGGTGAGGCCAAATGTAAACTAAAGGAAGAGGCTGCCTGGGTAGTCTACAACATGAAAATTGAATTCTCCAATTTTGGGCAACCCTCATCCAATCTGTCTTCTTCTCTCCTCCTATCTACCCATGTCCCCTCACATGTTCTTTACACCCTCAGTTCCCAGCCCCTTGTCACCAAGTTGGTGATATGCCCCAGTAACACTCGGGCCATCAAGACCTACTGGATCTGTGGATTGCTAACCATTTTAGCTCTCCTTCCTATTCTCATACTGACCTTTCCGTCCTGGCCCCCTCCATTGCCAGAGTGAGACCACACGCAAGCTGGAGGAACTGAGGTCACGTTGAACCTCCTCTGCCACTTCTTCCAATTTGGACAGGTCTTCTGTCCCCTCCTGCATTGGGATCGTGCAAGGTTAACTTTGGTCCCTATGCTCGAGGTCAGACTGAAGGTCAGTGGAACACAAAACAAACCCTGTGTAAGAAGGAACTGCAGATGCTGATTTAAACCGAAGATACAAAAAGCTGGAGGAACTCAGCTGGACAGGCAGCATCTCTGGATAGAAGGAATGGGTGACGTTTCGGGTCGAGACCCTTCAGACCCTGTTCCAGGTCCATCCGTCACCTCTGTCAATCGTGTCCCACCACTGGGTTCTTGTGTGCAAGTTCCTTCTAAGCCATTGAGGGCCCATTGAATGGTGGGAATGGCTGGTTACTGTATTTCCCGGCAATGAAGACGCTATGTTTTACCCGAAAATAAGGCCCGAAAATTTACCTGTGTCTTGGAGACTGAAGGCTCAATTGTTAGCCAAGAAAGATAGACTTGGGCCAAATCGCTTTTAAAACATGGGTGGGGGTGGGGTGGGCGACACAATGAGGCCTAACACAGGGGTTGGCAACCTACGACCCGTACTCCAAACTCAAGCGAACCCAAGCGAGCAGACCTGGGAACTGCAGCCATTCGCGGCACACGCTGCCAACCTGGGTGTCACAGCCAAACCTGGGGCAAGCGAGATGACCTGGGCGCTACAGCCAATCCCGTGGCACGCTGGCTCTGGAGGTGTGTGGCGGTTCTTGATCAAGTGAGAATAACAGAGCGAATAAGAATGTTGCTGCCTTGTCACGCGCACAAAAACAGTAGGTATTAGTTTTGAAATTCTCGTAATCACTATTTTTGACCTGGCTTGGAGACCGGACAGTGAGGGGACCAGCTCAAGAGTCCCGGTGTGCACCCGTTTTTCAAACCATCTCTCCACCTGCCATCACCCTCCACCCTCCACCCAGTCAGTCATTCTGGATCTTGGGCAAATTGAATTGTTACTTTCTTTATTTTTATTTTTTATTTTTTGGAGCGTGAGAAATTCTATGCCCTGCCCGCCTTTTTTCAAAATTTAGCAACTCAAAATGTGGGTACGTCTTCAATGCCGGGAAATACGGTAATTGCTTACTCCTGCACTCTGCCAAAGGTGGAACAGCAGCAAAGACCCCGTGGAGACGTTGGGCCAGGCAATCTTCATCTTTTATTTATTGAACGGAATCATTTTAGTGTCTTAACCTTTTTTTTCTTGTAAACGTTGCAGTGAACCATTGTGGCCCATTGAAGCCAGAAACGCAGCTATTGCCAACAGCTGCTTCACCTGCGCCATCAACCGAGTGGGAACCGTGAGTAGCAGCCGTGGTCTAGCTGGGCTGAGTCAATATCTCGTGCCCAACCTGCATAGCTGAAACAGATCGGTCTAGGAACGGGATGCCAGGGTGCTACTTTCACCTCCTCTCGCACTTTCCTGCCATGGATAGCTGTCAATGAATCGCTGTAGGAGTTCTACCTCCCCAGGGTCTGGACCTTTAATGGGGAAATCAAATTCTGGGAGCACATACAGAGTAAATGGCAGGGACCTTTGGAGCATTGACATGCAGAGACCATGGGCTGCATGTCCACAGTTCCCTGAGAATAATTAACACGTGAATGCAGTAATGAAGAAGGTATTCGGCATGCTTCCTTCATAGACTGTCGTTGAGTACAAGAGCTGGGACATGGTGTGACAGTTGTAAAACACATTGTAGATGCCTCACTTAGAGTACTGAGTACCATTGTGGTCCCCACGTTACACGAGGGATGTTGTAGCAATAGATAGTATACAGAAAATATCCGCCAGGATGTTGCATGGAATGGTGGGCTGTAGTTATGGGAGCTGGGATCGATGCGGTCCATTCTCAGTGGAGCACAGCATGTTGAGGAGAGACCTTGGAGGATATAAAATTATGAGGGCATAGTCAGTATAGATGGTCAGGGTCTTTTTCCTAGGGCAACAGTGCAGAACTAGAAGGTGTAGATTGAAGTTGAGGGGGAAAATATTTAAGTAGGTTTTGCGCACAGGCCATTTGGAACAAGCTATCAGGAGGTGGTGGAAAAGGAAACGAATAGAAGATATAAATAGCATTGGGATCGATTCTTGGATAGGGAAAGAGCAGAGGGACACTGGTCCAGTGTGAGTAAAAGGGATTAGTGTAGATAGACATCACGGTTGGCATGGATGAGGTGGGAGGGTCGGCTTGTGCGCTGCATGATTCCCACAGCGGAACAGGAAGGTGATATCAACACACAGGGATAATCACTAGACAATGACCTGCCAGCGATCCCAGTTCTCGCAGTGGATCTTATGAAGAACCACCACGTTACTACCCGCTTGTTGCTGAACAACTTGGCATCCCCTTGAACCCGCGTTGGCAATCAGCCAGGCATAACCAGGTTATGGGAAGCCCCTTATTTCAGTTCCTTCTTTCTGTCACTGATCACTTTAGCCAATATCCTCCTTCTATCTCTTCTTAAGGCATGGAGGACCTCCCTCCTACTCCTGCTTCTCATGACTGAGGAGGAGGCCATCAAGTCTATGCCAGCATTCAGAGCAATCAGGCTCTGCATTCTGAAGCCATTTTTTGGGTAACTTCTCATTCTAAGTCCCATTCCCCCACTTATTTCTCTGTAACCTATTCCCTCTTGCATGCTCATTAACTCTCATAGCCCCCACCCACCCTGTCCCCACAGTTCTACCATCCACCAATAATAGGTGATTTACATCAACCTACCAATCTTTTAACCAACGCGCCAAGTTCATTAACTATTCTGCCGAAGCTTTCATTCAGCTTCCAAAGTTGGGGGTGGTGAGCAGGAGTTGGAGGAGACGGGCCCTTCATCCTCTTACTGCAGCTGTGACTTCAGTCCGCATCCATTTAGTTTCAGCAGGTCTCACGGATTGCCGAAATTGCACTTGTGCCTGCACACTGGTGCAATGAGCAAGGTGAATAATATTGCCCATGTATTGCAACTGGATTCATGAGCTGCACGCATGAAATTTTGCATTCAAGCCATTGGATTAAACTCCCTTTATGCATCACAACTCCAGTGCAGTTGCATTTCTTGGCTAGTATTTGGTTGTTATGTTCCTGCTGTTTGTGGGGCCATGCCGTAACCAATTGCTTCTGTTTTTCCTATATTACATCAGAAGCTAAACTTAAAAATCAATTCACTGGCTGTAAAGTGCTTTGGGAATTCTTAAGGTTGTATTGTGGGGGCAGGCTTTCCTTGGCATGGAACTTCATACGGATTCTCTGGAACAAGATCAATGATGTGGTTCTAAGAGAAACAACAGACAAATTCCCCAGAGCCACATATGTTATTTAACTCCCCTGCTTTTCATAAGTGTGGGAAGTTCTAGGCTAACTTTTGACCCCAGGACTCTACATTCTGAAGATTTTTTTGGATGGCTTTTCATTCTAACCGTCTCCTAAGTTTTTTCCACAAGTGAAAGCTATTCCTCCTGTGGGACCCAAATTGACTGTGGTAAGCATGGGAATAAGATGCACTAAGTCTGTCACGTACAGCACTCACTACAGGAATATGTTGTTAAAGCAGCAGACGGCTTGCCCTTAAGTCATGGAACCTGCTTCATAAATTTAACTTATGTAACTTATTAATGGTAAAATATAAATTGAAATCCCTGATGTTTAGTTTAGGTTTAGGTTCATTCTTATCACATGTACTGAGGTACTGTTTGATGAAAGTACTCAGTAAAAGGAGGCATTTTCTCAAGCCAATCCTCTGCTCCTAATCCATCCGCTACCCTTGCTCAGCACACACCCACCATCCAAAGCTCAGACATGTCAGTCGATCCCCGTGAATCCAAATGTTTTTAAGGCACAATGGCTGGGATTTGTACCTCCCTTTGTGTAACAAACTGTTTCCACATTTTCCGGCCATGTGTCCCCTTCAACCATATTTGAGATCCAGAACCGGTGTCTGTGACGATACCACAAATAATATAGGAACTAATGGGCCTGTCCCACTCGGGCAACTTTTTAGGCGACTGCACGAGACAATGCCGGGTTGATGATTGCCGGGTAGTCGCCTTCATGGTCGCGAGGAGTTCCCGCATCTTGGGAACTAGTCGCGGCCTCATTATTTGTGTCTATCTTCGGTTTAAACCAGCATCTGCAGTTCCCTCTTCCACGTGGATTATACAGTTAGTGGCTAGTATGGTATAATGCACTAGATATAGACACTGCCTAAGTTTATGTATGTGTTGATACTGATTATACCACTTGGTACGACTTGCTACACCTTGTACCTGACACTGCCATCAGTCGAGAGTTAATGCTTTCAGGAAGAGCTGCACCTCTGCTTTTTGCATTTACACCCAGCGACACTACAGAGACAACAGACATCCACAAACTCAGGGTGTCAAACATATCACACTGACTGCACGTTCCTGTCGTATAGTAAACAAGGACATTTTAGCAGTTTAAGACAATGGTCTTAAATTTGCTTACTGCCTTGTCATGTCAATGAAACTGCACTATCAGTCACCCAAGTGCTGCTCATCAATGTGCCATAATGATCAAGAGGTTCATTTGCGGATCACAGAGCAGTAATACCAGGTTTCAGGTACAGCGTGATGCACTCCATTGTTTGCAGGTTTTTGTAGCAACAGCACTGGGTCTCAGGGCGTAGCCACTGAAACATCCAGGAGCATGCTGTGCTCTCCAAACACAGGGGATCATTGCTCCAGTGACTGGGAGTTGTGATAACAGGAAAAAGCTGGATAGGTAAGCATCATCAGGTGGCACACTCTTGCAAGGGGCCAAAGATAGATATGGCTAGGACTGCAGATGGACTCCACAGATAGACTGCCAGGACTGCAGCCGCCTCTCCTGATGGGAGGTTGCCAGTGAGATTTTGAAAGACATGAGTGCCTGCACTTTGGGAACCTGCAGTTGAGGCAAATGTTCATACCCATTCTGGAGGCTCTGGGCTGAAGAGAAGGTGCAGTCTCCATGAGTACGTCGTTCGTAGCGGAATGGGACATGCGGCAAAGATCCTCCTTGACCTCTATCAAAGCTGACCAAGTACCGCTGTGAAGTTATATCGGAGTTTCCAGATTGCAGAGAGGATGAGTTCCAGACCCAGTGCCTTTAACAAATGTGGTTTTGAAGACAAGGTTGGCTGTGTACAAGTAAATAAGAGCTTTAGGCCACTCTGGAGATGAGCTTTCGGCATTGGACTGTCGCAGAGGTCACTTAGGAAAGTTTTTGTGCTAGGGCCAAGGCAAGATAGGCAAACAGAAATCGACCAAAACTGTCAGGACTGCAGAATTTCTTGCCAGTGCTGTTTGTGTGGTTGCTGTTGAGCAAGCAATGAGTGCCTGCACTGGTTTTCAAGGTGGTTTTCAAATGTTCATACCCTTCTGGAGGCTTGTGCAAGAGAAGGTGCCTCTCCTGGAAGTCGTTTGCTCGCGGAATGGACCATGGAGCATAGGTTCCTTGAGGCAAACTAGCAATTGCTGCTGAGCTGTGAGGGTACGAGTAATGCAGAGAGGATGAGTTCCATCACCAGTGCCTTAACAGCCATTCGCACTTCTTGCAAGTCGCATGTGTAGCATCCATGCAGCAGCCTCTAGGCATCATGAGATCTGTTTCTCCATTGGATGTTGCACCGCCTCACTTAGGACCTTTAACCTTGGAAGAGGCAAATGGGGAAACTCTCCAAAATGTCAGGAGTGCTTTGACATCAGCTTGTGCGCCGTGCATGGTGCTTGAACCTGCGGCGTGTGGGGCTTCCGGGAGTGTTTGTTATCGATCAGCTCCGCGAGTGAATCTGACCAGATTGGATGCATCACTGAGGTTGGAACTCTTCTCTCAGCTCTGGTGAAATGCCGGCAGGAGCTCTGCTGGGTGATATGAGACTTGTTGGTTGAGCCGAGGATGATACCCATGTCTCAGCAAGGGAGCAGTCTTTTTTTTTTTTGGCTGTAATTTCAGTTGGTTGATTTTCAAAGCTTTTTAATATGTTGAATGGGACCGTTATTTGAACTACAGGAAGGAATGGCTGAGTAAGAGAGTCAATGCAAGGAAGATAAACAGGAGGATGAGGTCAAGAGTGTCCCACAGAACAAATACAACAGCATTTGGATGTCACATTACAGAAACCTTATCAAATCGTGTTTCTCACAGAACCACGAGCTGATACTACGAACAAGAAAGGGATATGTTTCAAGCATGGACCTAAATTAGTAAAAGTTGAAGAGACACTCCAAGGTTTAGGTAGGAAAGAACTGCAGATGCTGGTTTTAAATCGAAGGTAGACACAAACTACTGGAGTAACTCAGTGGGACAGGCAGCATCTCTGGAGAGAAGGAATGGGTGCTGTTTTGGGTCTGAAGAAGGGTCTCGATCCGAAACGTCACCCATTCCTTCTCTCCAGAGATGCTGCCTGTCCCGCTGAGTTACTCCAGCATTTTGTGTCTACCCCCAAGGTTTAGGCTTAGTTGAGGTTTCACCATGGTTGATCAATCCAGATTGAGGATGATCAAGAAGCAAGAATTAGGCTCTCATTGCCGGGCACTTCAGTGGCACAAATGCTTCTTGCCAGCCCTGTTTGATTGGTGTCTGGGTCTTGCTGCATCGAGGCTGTGACTGGAATTGACCAATGTGCAGTCATGACTGACTATCCCCAATTTTGATGGCTGGTCATTTGTTGAAACAACTAAAGGTGGGTCCGTCTTAGGGGACTGGCCTGAGGAACATCTGTGGCAATATCCTGGGAATAGTATGTTTGATTTCCAACAACAAAAACCATCTTTCTTCAAATTCGTTCAAATTCATAAGACATAGGAGCAGAAGTAGGCCATTCGGCTCATCGAGTCTTCCCCGCCATTCAATCATGGCTGATCTAACTTTCCCTCTCCACCTCATCTCCTGCCTTCTCAGTGGCAATGAATTCCACAGATTCACCACCCTCTGACTAAATAAATTCATCCTCAACTTTCTAAAGGTGCGTCCATTCTGAGGCCATACCTTCTGGTCCCAGACTCTCCCACTAGTGGAAACTTCCTCTCCTGTATCCCGGTCTTTCACTATCCGGTAAGTTTCAATGAGGTCCCCCCCCTCATCCTAAACTCCAGCGAGTACAGGCCCAGTGCTGTCAAATGCTGGCTGTTGGGTCTGACTCCAAACATTGGGGTGTTACTCCTGTGATATCCATTTAATTCGTTTTACAGGGTCTCCTTGATATCACACCCAGTCAAATTCAGCTTCAAGGGTGAGGGCTGTCACTCTCACCTCCCCTCTTAAATTCATGCACTTGTTCCACATTTGTACAAGGCTGTGCGAGTTCCCTCACGATGAGAACGATGACCTCCTTCTCCGCAGAGGATTCACTGTGGTGATGTTGTAGTTAATGATTAACGCAAAACGCTCGGCACTGGGACAAGGTACAGCTGGATTGCATTAAGGGAGTTCAAACCCACGTCCCACACGCTTTCAGATAATCCTGCGGCCTGATACTTGTGGGCGTTTGGATTTGGGTTCACACAGCAAGCACTGGACCAGAATCCAGACACTGGTCGGCTAGGGTCTCTGGGCCTGGGGATTGCCAGCCTGGGAGTAGATCTGGGTTTGTGTGTTCATGTTGGTCGGATCATTTTCATCATTGCCCGTGCCACCTTCTCGTTGTGCTCGAAGGCAAAGCTCCTGCCGTAAGAGGAAACATCTCAGAGAGGCGGGGGGGAAGGAGATGTGGAACTGCAGCCAGTTGTTGAGGACATCCTTGAATGCCCCGTTGAGAAGTGTGC
The DNA here is from genome assembly GCF_028641065.1 of Leucoraja erinaceus. Lineage (NCBI taxonomy): Eukaryota > Metazoa > Chordata > Chondrichthyes > Rajiformes > Rajidae > Leucoraja > Leucoraja erinaceus. The sequence continues at coordinate 19,615,070 of NC_073401.1, forward strand.
AGATGCCCAGAGTGCTGTCCGCACCACCTCCATGTTCCTTGTGGTGTTGGAACCAAAGATACTAGAGGAGCTCCTCTAGTGTCTTTGGTTGGAACATACGTGGGGCTGCAGCGCCCCCTGGTTGGAGATTTTCATTCTCATTCATGTCAGCAATGCCACAGAAAATTAACCACGAGCATTACATCCCAATCAAACCACAACGATGACTAGGCTGTAGTATAACACTAGCCTAAGCATTTCACACGATTGTCAAACTATGAAAAAAGATCACCTCTGATTATTCATAGATATGATCGCCTGCTAAACAATATTTTTTTTCCTTTAGTTTATTGTCACGTGTGCCGATGTACACTGAAAAGCTTTTTTGTTGCATGCTAATCAGTCAGCAGAAAGACAAAGATGATTACAATTGATCCATTTACAGGGATAGATACATGAACAGGGAATAACGTGTAGTGCAAGGTAACGCCAGCAAAGTCCGATCAAGGGTAGACCGAGGGTCACCAAAGACGTAGATCGTTGTTCAGCACTGCTCTCTGGTATAACAATAGAATATTGAATACACACAACATTTCAAGCTAGCATAATTCTTGAACTGTCCAGAACTGAAAACAATACTTCAAATGTTGCCGAACCAAAGCTTGATAAAGCTGCAATGTGACTGGCCAATGTTTACAATTGGTATTGGCTTATTATAGTCACGTGTACTGAGGTACAGTGAACAGTTTTGGCTGCGTGCAATCTGGTCAAATCATACTGCACTTGAGTCCAATCATGCCGTACACGTACAACAAAGTGCAAAGAAACAATATCCGAGGGCAGAATATAGTGTCACAACAGTTATAGTGTTACAGGTATAGAGTAAAAGGGCAAGGTCGGCAATGAGGTCTGGAAGATCAGGACTACATCCTAGTCGTCATTAATGCCTACCCTTTTGTGGGGTACATCGAACAATCCCTGTTCCAGGCGTACACTGGTCCTATCCCCGAACTCTATCTCCGTTACATTGACAACTGCACTGGGGCTACCTCCTGCACCCATGCACAACTCATGGACTTTATTAACTTAACTAACTTCCACTCTGTGCTCAAATTCACTTGGAACATTTCCAAGACTTCACACCTTCCCATTTTCACCGCTTTCTGCCTTTGCTGAGAGCATTCCCACCCCAACTCTCTTGTTCACTCATTCCTTCCCACCCAAACCATCCCCTCAGGGATACAGACAGGGATAAGGGTGATGGTTGGTCGGTGGGCAGAAGGACCTGTTTCTGCGCTGCATCTCTAAACTCTAGGCTGCTCACCCATCGGAATTGCACCTTATCTGCTCTCCTTCCCTCCCAGGAACAGTTCAAGAACGAGTTCACTTCTGGTGATGGCAAGAAGGGTAAGCAGGAACACTTTCTATTTCATTTGTAATCTGATGCCTTTATTACTCCAGCTCTTGATCGGTAGCTCGCACCAGAAAAAACTTAATGTCTTGAAAGGACTGGCTTCTTGACACTGAACTTTGGGACACAGGTCACGACTATTCCATCCTCCTCACCTGTCCAAGCACTGAGTCTTGTTGGAAGCTTCCATCACTTACCTGTAGCTCTTTCCTTTACCCACTCCCAGCTCCACTGGCTCTTTACCGATGTTGGTATAAACTACTCCAACCTACAGACTCGCGTGAGGTGCTAATTTGGCAGCCGAAGCATAAGCTGATCCTGAATCTCGGTCTCGGATAACTTTTCCCCAGCCAGTGTGCATCCACACCTCCCAGTCGCAACAGCAGGCTGTCTGGCCCTGGTTGAAAGGCAGTCACAGCGGGGAGGGACAAGGGGGAATAGTTAGTGTTTTGGTGAAGAGTATCTCCATTGTCTGAGTGAGGCCAAACGCAAATTGGAGGAACAGCACCTCGTATTTTGCTTGGGTAGCTTATAACCCAGCAGTATGAATATTGATTTCTCTAACCAAGTAATACCCTTGCATCCCCTTTCTCTCGGTCCCTCCCCCACCCTAGTTGTACTAATTTCAATGTCATCCTGGTGAGTTTCATTGTCTGCAACTTATTTTCACCGAGCCCACAGCTAAGAATAGCATGTTTCCTTTATCATCATTACTTTTTTGCATATCCTTCATTCATTTGTTCTATATCTCCCTATATCAGTGTCTATATCTGTAATTACCCTTTCCCCTGACTGTCCGTCTGAAGCCGAAATGTCACCTATTCTTTAAATGCTGTCTGACTCACTGAGTTACTCCAGCTTTTTGTGTCTCCTATCTTTGCTTACGGACGATGTCTATTAGCAGTTCAGTCTCGGATACAAAATATTGATTAAACTGGCATTTGATATTCATGGCTGGCAGTTCTTGGGACGGTGCTTCAGGTGTATTGTCCGGTCAGATGCTGCATAGTTGTATTAATCCATTTTTCTCTGTTCCCTTTTGAAAGCTCATAAGGACTTTGGACATTTCTACGGCTCCAGCTACGTTGCTGCACCTGACGGTAGTCGGACTCCTGGTCTGTCCCGTACCAGGGACGGGTTGCTTGTTGCTGAGCTGGATCTCAATTTGTGCAGACAGACAAGTGATAAATGGGGCTTCAAGGTAATTAGAAGCGGAGCTACTTCCTGGTGCTCTCTCTTTCTCTGTGACCCTTTCTGCTCTCCGCAGAGACCCTTTCTGCTCTCCGCTCTCCTCTACAACTCCTCAGTTCACTCATCACTTCCCACCCAAACCACTCCCTCCCCACATCCTTTCCCATACAACCACGGGAGATGTAACATGTGTCCCTATACCCCCTCCCTCGTATCAATCCAGGGACCCCAGTACCTCTACCAGGTGAGGCAGTGGTTCCCATGCACCTCCACTAACCTCATCTACTGCATTTGGTGCTCTCGACGTAGCCTCCATTACATCGACGAGACCAAGTATAGACTAGGCGACCGTTTCATTGAACACTTTCCCTTGGTCCGCCTATGTCCACACAAGCGTAATGACCAGCCCCCTGTTTTCACCCTGGGCACGTTACAACCTTCTGGCCCAGGTCATCGAACTCTCCACTTTCCGATAATTTACTCTGTTTGTATTGGAATTGCTCATCTTTGCTGTTGTCCACCTGTGATGTAGGCTCAGAATTCCCCCTTCATTTGCAAACCCTGACTATTCGGTATAACACATCACACCTGCTTTATCACCTTCTACATCGTCTATTAGCTGCTCGGCTCCACACCAATCCCAGTTCCTAAGTTATCGCAGGTATTCTTTCCCTGCCACTTCTTTCCCAGTACTCATGGAAACATTCTCTCTCCACAGATGCTGCCTGACCTACTGTGTTTCCTGTATTTGTTTTGTTATTTTAGATTTCCAACATATGTGGGTCTTTCTCGTGGCCTGCATTATCCACTGCACTCTCTCCACCAGTATTTTTGCTGTCCTTCTCATCGGCACAATATGCCTCCCAAACCGGGATGTGACCTGTGACACTGTCACATTCAGCTCAAATCAATCTACTCGGTTTGAAATGCCCCAGTCAGTTCCCTTTCTCTGCCCTCTACTCACGACCCTTCTCCTGCTGCATCCTTACTTTTCCTCTCTTTTGGTACTGAAGCAGTGTTCTTGACCAGGGGTGGGGATGGAGTGAGCCCAGATTGGGGCGGAGAATTGAGCGAGCCCAGACGTGCAGGGGTAGGGGCGACATTGAGTGGAGGGGACCTGGCCTGCTACAGAAAACGCTTTGTAGGACAGGCTAGTTTGGTGTAGCCTCTGTCCCAGGGCTTGCTGAAATACCCCCTCCTGAACAAGTCCTGTATTCCCAACCTGCCCAGCACACAGAGACTGGTGCTCAGAGGTACTTGTGGGAGCTGGAGGTTGTGGGGTATGCACGCTGTTAATTGTCCGGCAGGATGCCACTGCAGCGAGCTGACAAAGAGCTTCATTGGTAGCTTGAGACAGCCTTGCATTTGGATGAACATGACAAGGGTGGTAATTTCTTGCTGGGGAACTTGTATTCCTAACCCCTTTATTTTAATTTTCATCCTCAGATGACTGCGAGGCTGGAGACGTATGCGGACGAGCTTTATCAAGCAGTGCAGTACAACTTCCAGCCCAACATTGTCACTGAGTATTGACACAAGCTGGAGGCCTGGACCAGAGGGGCAGGGTTTAATCAGCTCAGCTTCCTTCCCGTCTTTTGCCCAAGGTCACTCACTATACTTCGGTCACTTTGTCTTGTAGAAAAAAGCTATTAAAAAAAGAGCTGCCAACTTGAAAGCACCATTTGGGCTGTTCACTTCATCTCATAGTCAGTCAATCGATCTATCGCCTAAAGTCTGACTCTATCCAACAATGGTGGTGTTGTCAGCGAATTTAAAGATGGAGTTGGAACTGTGTCCAGTTACACAGTCAGAGTCATACAGCTGGCCATTTGGCCCAACTTGCCCACACCAGCCAACATGTCTCAGCTGCACGAGTCCCACCTGCCTGCGTTTGGCCCATATCACTCCAAACCTGTGCAATCCATGTACCTGTCTAACTGTTTCTTAAACGTTGAGATAGTCCCTGCCTCAGCTACCTCCTCCATGCACCCACCACTCTTTGTGTGGAAAAAGTTACCCCTCAGATTCCTGTTAAATCTTTTTCCTTTAACTTGGGCAAGAGTGTTTTAGTGTCATATGTCCCAGATAGAACAATGAAATTCTTACTTGCAGCAGCACAACAGAATATGTAAACACAGTACACTGATATATAATATGTACACACAAAAAAAACCACACAATAATAGTGTAATAATAGTCTAGTTCAGAGCTTGAGTTTGTAGTGTTTAATAGCCCAACATCTGTAGGGAAGAAGCTGTTGCCGAACCTGGATGTAAAGGGCCTGTCCCAGTTGCCTATTTTTTCGGCGAGTGTCGGCATCATTGACTGACGTATCAGGTCACCAAAAAGTCGTGGCGTGACGACGTATATTGACGCGCGGTGTCTCAAGTGTCGCAACACTTTTGTCGCCACTGGATTTTGAAATGTTCAAAATCTCGCTGGCTGGCAGTCACCGAAAAAAATCGCCAAGTGGGACAGGCCCTTTAGTTTTCAAGCTTCTATACCTTTTTCCCAATGGCAGGGGTGAAATGAGTGCGTGGCCAGCATGGTGTGGGTTTCTGATGATGCTGGCTGCCTTTTTGAGGCTGTGACTCCGGTAAATCCCTTTGATGGGTCCAGGAAAGATCTTTGGAAATATACATGCCCAAATATTTGAAGCATTTTGACTCTCCACCATAAACAGGATTGTGGGTCCTCATCCTTCATCTTCAAGGGCAGTAATGGCTGGTCATTAAGATCCAAGTGAAGATCAGGTGATGCAAGGGGCCAGAGAAATCAGAGGCAGAGTACTTGCATCTCATTTGGGGCAACAAAGAATTGTGATAAAAGATGAGAGATTCCATTTTAAAAATTGACTCCATGTTGTTTTGTGAAAGGACATCAATGGGGTCCAGGATCTTGAGGAAGTGTCCAGTATAAACGAGCCCCATTTGTCCTGCTGAAATTGAGACCATCAGCATATAAATGATTGAGAAATCCAGCGGGAATATTTATCAAATCACCTTTTAATTCAACCCACGATATTGAAATAAACATAGACATACAAGATGGAGATGCTGGAATCTTGATCAAAAAAACAGTGCTGGGTGAACTCAGCAGGTTAGTCAGCATCTGTGGAGAGAAATGGACAGGCAACATTTAGGGTCAGGAATCTGAAGAAGGGTCGAGACCCAAAATATCATCTGTCCACAGATTTCCTCCACAGATGCTGCCTAACCCACGGAGTTCCTCCAGGAGTGTGTTTTTTTGACAGTGAAATAAATGTAATTATAAACAAAAAACTAAATCACAATAATAAAGGAAAATGTTTCTTGGATAAATGGCATCAATGCAGCCATGGAACCAAATCTGAAAAATTCATCTACAACCATCATTTTAATCAAGGTGTATCCTGTGTCTCTTGACAAGGCTAGGTCACGTTAGTGGTTAGACAGGACCTGCCAACAACAGCACCTGCCAAAACGAGGCAAGGACTGGCAGGTGGGGAATGTGACAGAATCGCAACAGTGGTGGTGAGAATGGCACAGGTTATGTCTTCTCTTTGTGAAGTGGAAGGAGATATTCTTTACTGAACTGATTTGGACATATGGGAATGCATCTTATCAAGCATTTTATATCTACCAGAAAGGTGTAGGACGTAGGGGCCCCTGTCCCAGGTGAGACTCACTGCCTCCTCTTCACACCCTGGTAGCCTGGACCGGAGACTGCTCTGGATGGGCAGCCATGTTCAGCAGGGGGCTGTCAATGGCCATGGCTCTGCAGTTCTCCATCATGTGTACAGGGTTGACACAGGGGCAGTGTTTTCCTGTTGACTAGTTACTCCGGTGGCTGCGGAGTATGACGCAACAGTGACAGGGGCGCCAGCCCAACGAGAGGTCACCTGGACAGGACGAGCGCAGCAGCCAGCAACAGATTCTGTCGACCACATCACACCTGGACCCACCAGTCTTTACCTTCCCCACAACCCCCAAAGCAAGCAGCTGCATTCCAAGCATGCAAAATCAGTGTTTACTAGTTCTCAAGAGATTTCCTTCTCAGAATGAAAGATTACAGAGCAAGGAAATAGGTTTGATTCTGGCCTTTCAAACCGACTTAGCTCATTGGTTTGTAAGCAGCATGGCACAGGATCAATGGAACCCGATGCTGAAGCAGGCGGTGAGACACGGGCGAGATGGGTCGTTACTCTCCTCGGTGCCATGTCCTGGGATTCATTGGCACGTTTTGAATAGAAGAGAAGGAACTTCCAAAAGAGGGTCATGTAAAGATCCCATTCAATCCATGAGGGGAGCAGTGTTGGGTATTGTGCAGCAGTGGGAATTGGGCACACTTGTGCAATGCAGGCAGGCACCACCACGTTCCTACATCCTTGGAATGCTCTTAGAGCGAGGGTCATGTGGGCCGCACTGCAATCAGCTGTCCTTGTAAACAAACAGAACATCCTCGTCCGTCCCGTAGCTGTGGCGGGCCTCGTTGAAGTTACTCACGGATGTACAGCAGACTCCTGTGAAGCAGAGACAGGAAAAGGGTTTGAAGTTAGAAATTGCTACAATGGGAACCAGCTCTAATCCTTCCCCTTGTTGATGAGGGAGGTCACACTGCAAGCAGAAACCTCTCAGCCAGGCTAGAAGATGGCCAGCTTCAGGAAGGTTCTGCGATGCGGGCAATGGGATGAGAGCCCAGCAGACAGTGAGGGACAGTTGAGGAGCAGAGTGCAACCTCTTCCCCCACAATGAGAATCGCTGAAAAACCCTGGACTTAGTGAAAGGAAGACAATTTTGAACCATTAATGTTCACCAGATACCATCACTAAAAAAGATAGCATCCTTGTTATATTTAATGTCCAACATCTCATTTGGCCAGTGTCCAATTGGATGAATGGATCCCAGGACACGCTCCAGACGGTGAGTTCTCAATGTCCTACACAAGGAGGAACACCGATGCACAATTCCCTTCAATTTTCCCATCAAACTCCCCCCAAAGCACAGGCTAATCATTTCCACATTTTATTCCCCGTCATCTCGGGCATGACCTTGGAATGACAACGTGGTCATTGTGCGCGGCCCAGGTTGCATAGACCTGTCGCCAATATATGGTCCAGATCCTCCCACCCACAGCTCCACTTACTGTCAGCATATGCTGGGTTGTTGTAGAAGATGCAGCCTGAGTTCCTGTTGTAGCCACACACCACAATAAAATGTCCCTGATAGTCCGGCTTCCTGCAAAAGCATTTCTGTCCAATGGGAAGGAGGCAGCAGAACTTGAGCGGAGCGGAGCAGAGATCACAGACCAGTAGGATGGCGTTGACCAGGACCACCACCACGTGACCCTGCGCCAGGTGCTCCTGGATCTCCTGAATGGTGACTGACCTATTTTAGGGCAGAGAGAAATCACAACAGAAGGTCCAAACCAACCGTTGAAGCCTAAGACAATCCATGATCACCAGTGGCACAGCCAGTACATCGCCCAAAGATAGACACAAAGTGCTGTAGTAACTCAGTGGATCAGGCCCACCATCTCTGGAGAAAAAGGATGGGTGACATTTTGAGTCGGAACCCCTTCTTTTGATTATGTATGGGGTGGAGAGGAGGGTGGGGTTAAGACTGGTGGCAAGAAAAAACCAGGACCAATCTGGGCCAGGCACAAATGACCAAGGAGTTGCTATCACCCACCAAGGGATCCCACCACTCATCACATCTTCCCGTCTCCACCCCTTTCCACCTTCCACAGGGACTGTTCCCTCCACAACTCCTTGGTTCATTCATCCCTTCCCACCCAAACCGCCACCCCCCCCCAGGTAATTTCCCCAGCAAATGCAAGAGAGGCAACCCATGTTTATACCTCCTCCCTCAACTTCATCCAGGGTCCCCAACAGTCCTTTCCGGTTAGACAGCGGTTCACCTGTACCTCGTCTAACCTCATCTACAACATCCGGTGTTCCCAATGTGGGCGCTTGTACATCAGTGAGCCAAAACGTAAACTCGGCAACCATTTCACAGAACATTTACGTTCGGTCTGCCTAGAGCTATGGGATCTCCCGACTGCTAACCATTTTAACTCCCCTTCCCATTCCCATACCGATCTTTCTGTCCTGGGCCGCCTCCATGGCCAGAGTGAGATAACACGCAAACTGGAGGAACAGCAACTCATATTTTGCTTGGGCAGCTTACACCCCAGCAGAACGAACATTAAACTCTATAATTTTAAGTAACTTCTTACTCCCCTCCCCCCTTGCCCCCTTCCTCCACCCTAGTTGTTTTACCAGTTCCACAGTGCTTCATGTTGTTTGCTGCTTGAGATCACACCTTCCCTAGCAACAGTGACCATACCAGGCACCACCCTGTCAGAGGTCATTTGTGGCTGGCCCTGATCGGTCCTGGTCTTTTATCATCTCCAGCTCTTTAAGTACCCCCCCCCCCCCAACCCCTACTTTCAGTCTAAAGAAGGGTCCCAGCCTGAAAAGTCACCCATCCTTTCTCCCCCGAGATGCCCTGACCCGTTGAGTTGGTCCTGCACTTTCTGTCCATCTTTGGTATAAACCCACATCTGCAGTTCCTTGTTTCTACAGTACATCACTCAGTTTAGTGGACCAGAATCTATCAGCCCAGGAAAGGCCCTGGTCACCTCTCCCCACAGACTCAGGCTTCCAGTCATCATTGACTCTGCTGTGAGAGACGGCACCAGAACAGCTCCAGCAGGCTCCCAATTGATCTGGTGTCTTCTGTGCTCCACATTTAGCTTTCCCCAAAGACCACATCCCGCCCAAATAAAACATGTGGTCAATGGGCTAAAGGGCTGTTTATCATAAGAGCAAATGGTGGATGTTCTTACTACAATCAGTGAGAAGCAGAGGTGCAAGTATGTATTGGCTAGTCATAATGCACCTACCTGATCAGTGCACAAAGTGCTTTCTGTTTATTGCAAGGAATTTCCTTTGATATCCAAAATGATGCCAGGAAGTTCTTGAAAGATCTTATTTTTTAAGATGGATTTTCTTAATTGTGCAAGAAAATGTAAACACTCAGAGAAGTAAGCACTTGGGACCATTATCAGTTTAGTTTATTGCCATGTGTACCGAGGTACAGTGAAAAGCTTTTGTTGCATGCTAACCTGTCAGCGGAGAGACAACACACGATTATCATTGGCCCATCCACAGTGTATAGATACATGAGAAGGGAATAATGTTAGAGCATGGTAAAGCCAGTGAAGTCCAATTAGCAGTTAGGATGCAGCTAGTGCTGAGAGATTTTGGGCTGCCAAGCAGAAAGTGCAGCAAACGCAAATTCTTCTCGCAACCTTGGGCCCCTGAGTGGGAGATTTAAACACAGGTCTGGTTTCGACTTCATTTGTCATGCAGTCGTCAAACTGCTATTCCGTGCACAACCTACCTCTTCTCCACATTAACACAACTGGCTTCTGCGCAAGCAAACAGCTGATTTACCCGGTCCTCTTCCGTGTCGAAATGCTTCCGATAGAACGACTGCGGAAAGGAAGAGGCAAGGCTTAGATTACTGAAGACAAACCCTGGGCAGGAAAATCAAAATAACTGCAGACGCTGGAAATCTAAAATGAACGCTGGGAACACTCAGTAAATCAGGCTACACCTGCAGGAAACAGCGTTTAAGTTTCAGCTCAAAGTGAGTATCGCCAGTTTTTGCCCAGACATTGGGTTTCACCCATAAACCGGGTGAATGCAATAACATGCAGCAAAGGTCAGGCAATAGCTTGTACCCAGGTGCAAGGCATGGAATCCTCTGCCTTATCCCTAAAAGTAGAGGTGCATGAGAATGTTCCTCAATGAAACACCAATGAACTGGACATTATTCAAGCATCCTGGGACCGCAGAGTGCAAGATCATTGGAAACTATGGAAAAAGCCGGATCAGGGAAGGACTCAAGCTGTAGTTAGGGAAAGAACTGAAGCTCAGATATACAGGAGCCATCTCTGTGCTCCCGTGGACTGGGAACAGAAAGAGAGAAGCACACACATTTAGAGTTTCATTAGCACTCGTCTTTCTCAGCATTAAGATAGCTGTGTGATTAAGATCTTATTCTGGGATGACGTTTATCCTGTAACAATAGGTTTGTTGCCATGGTTAATAAAACAAAAAGATTAAGAATGGAGCAAGCCCAGTCTCTGGGCTGGGCCATGATTGTAACTGGTTGTTATTCAGCTCCTACAGGAAACCAGTGTGTGAACATGGGGCAAGACCACCATTCCCATGGTTGACCGATCTGTCTTTGAACGTAAAACCAGCCGAGCAACTGGGCCGCAGGACACAATGCTGTGGAACTGTGTGGTTGAGGAGGAAAGAAACGCTCATCCGAATACACCGTGGGAAGAGACAAAACTATCATGGTGAGAAAAGGGATCGCTGGAACACAAGATATATTCAGTGCCAGCAAGTGTAATGGGGAGCTCACCTGGTATCGATAGCCCTTGTCCACCCCTAGGGTCTGTGTGCAGAACCTGTGCATGACACCGAACTGCTGCATCAGGTAAGCCAAGTCAATTGTCCAGACGCTTTCACTGAACTGCAGTCTCCAGCAGGCAGTCTGGAACTCCTCTTCACCCACAGGGTGGAGGTACCTTCACAGAGGAGAGTAAAGGTTACAGCTAGGTCATAAGTGATAGGAGTAAAATTAGGCCATTCGGCCCATCAAGTCTACTCTGCCATTCAATCATGGCTGATCTATCTCTCTCTCCTAAACCCATTCCCCTGCTTTCTCCCCATAACCTCTGATATCTGTACTAATCAAAAATCTATCTATCTCTGCCTTAAAAATATCTACTGACCTGGCCTCTACAGCCTTCTGTGGCAAAGAATTCCACAGATTCACCACCCTCTGACTGAAGAAATTTCACCTTCCTAAAATAATGTTCTTTAATTCTGAGACTTATGACCTAGACACTCCCACGAGTGGAAACATCCTCTCCACATCCACTCTATCCAAGCCTTTCACTGTTCTGTATGTTTCAATATGGTCCCCCCTCATTCTTCTAAACTCCAGCCAGCACAGGCCCAGCGCCGATACGCACTCATCATAGGTTAACCTACTCATTCCTGGAATCATTCTTGTAAAACTCCTCTGGACCCTGTCCAGAACCAGCATATCCATCCTCAGATACAGTGCCCAAAATTGTTCACAATATTCCAAATGTGGCCTTACCAGCGCCTCAGCATTACAGCTCTGTTTTCGTATACAAGCCCTCTTGAAATAAATGCTAGCATCGAGTTTCTTTAGGGTCAGTGAGGGCTGACGTTGAACGAGTCTGTGTGGACCTTTCATATATTTAAGGAAATAAATATGATATGATATAGGAAGAGGCCACACTGATTTGACTGGCCACACTGGGGTACTGATTTTGGATGATCAGCCATGATCATAAGGAATGGCGGTGCTGGCTCGACGGGCTGAATGGCCTACTCCTGCACATATTTTCTACGTTTCACACAGCCCATCAGGTTTAGCTTCCATTTTCCTTCCCATAATTTATTCTCTCTCACATGCCATCTATTCCCCTCAATTCTCCTGCCACTCATCTACACACTGGGGGCAACACAGCATCCAGTTAATCATCCTTCCTTGAGATGTGGCAGGGAAACGGAACACCTGGGAAGAACACAAATAGTCACGGAAGAATGTGCAAACCCCACATAGACTGTACCCGAGGTCAGGGTTGAACCTAGGGCGCCGGAGCTAGAGGTAGCAGCAAGTCTTTTTGATAGGAACCTGCACAACAGGCTGGCCAATAAAATAAAACTCCATGGAACCCAAGATAGGGTGACATATTAGGTTCAAAACTGACGCAGGCAGGGAACAAAGTGGAACAATTAATGGGATTTTGTGACCAGGCTCAGCACTTGGCCCATGCTTGTGTATCATTGTTATTTGTAAGAGAATAAAATAAGAGCCTACAAATGAGGTTCAGGAGGTGGTACCCTGCCCTCGAGCTGCTAGCCCCTTTACTAAAGTCAATCAGATTGCAATGTCAACTCTACAATCCCGTTTACCTGCGAAAGGCTTTCACTTCCCCGTTCATCAAGAAGCCAACTCTGCTGTCAAATAATGACAGAATCTTTCCAGCAGACCGAGGATGATTTCAACAGTAGACAGATCAGTGTTTGAAGAGCAGTGATCTGTAGGGCCAAGGCCCTTATGCAGCAGGGTGGGATCTAATTTAGTAGCCAACAATGGCCAAGTGCATCCTGTGCCATACATGCAAGAGGCATTTGATCAGTGAACAGGGAGCAACAAGCTAAATAGTAGGTGGTCAATGCTCATTTGCATAGTATATATTTTTGCATGTTTGCTGGCATGGCTGTAATAAGCCATACATAACAAATTATATTCATCTTTTCTATTCTTTGTATTGTGTAGAGCAGAAAATTAAAAAATATGCATTGCATTCACAAGACTTTATAAATGGATGAAAAAAAAGATTAAACCACTACATTAGACAGCTGGGCACATTTTAAACTCTGGCATCATATTCTATGGATTGCGAGAGACGGAGGAGAAGTGTTGACAGCAATAACACAACTGAATTATGTAAACAGCTGAACAACAGAGAGCAGTGAAACCCAGCTCCAGACCTGATGCAGGAAGCTTGCGAGTGGATAACTAAACAGGGTAGAAAGACCTCAACTCAACCTCAAGCACTGAAAGAGCAGAGAAAGACTTATCCAAAGCAGATAGGACATACTGTTGAAGAGAACTGGTCAGCATGGCCTCCTGTCCAACCCAGCTGACAAAACAGTGCAAGGCATCATTAGCAGTGGCAACCTATACACTGCATTGGAGAATTCTACAGCTGGGAAGTGACCACTGGCACTGCGATGCTGGAGGAGCTGTCAAGTTAACTCCACTCTTTCCTCATAGATCTGCCATTTGTTTCCCCTTAATGTTCATCCACTTTATTGACAGTTATCACTGATTCCACACCCACCATTTCATTTGGGCAAGTGTTTCAGATCACAAGCGAGCTGTGTCCTCAGCCCACACTGGCTTCTTTGCAAAGTTATCTCCTCCAGCCATTGGAAGATGATTTATTGTTTATTACCAAATGATTTGGTCATCACATCTTAGGAAGGATGTTGAGGTTTTTGAGAGGACTTTGAAAAGATTTACTACAATTGTCCCAGGGAGAAGGGATTTCAGTTCCAAAGTTAGACTGGGAAGGCTCAGCATGTTCTCCTTGGAGCAAGGAGGGTTGAGAGGAGACTAAAGAGACTGCAGATGCCGGAACCTAGAACTAAAATGCTGGAAGTACTCAATGGGTCAAGCAGCAGCTGTGGAGGCAAAGGTGCAGGTCAACATTTCGGGTCCATCGGATCCTACTTCAAGGTTGAGAGAAGTTTTGACTGAGTTGGCAAGATGATGGTGGGCTTCCACTGTAGTAATGGAGCAAAATTGCTCTCGTTTGCAGAGAGATTCAGGAACAATGGAACAAAGTTGATAGGCAGGGCAGCTGCATAAACATATGATGCAGTGAGTGGTTTTGAACCTGATCGTGCAGCTTGAAAGACTGTGTCCTGTCATGACTTTCAAACGGAAAGCGGATGGGCATAAGAGAGAACATCTCCAAGCCCAGGAGAATGAACAGAAAAACACATCCGATAGATTGCTTTAAAATCAGACAGCGCCGGACACATCAATCCCATGCCTCTTTCAAGGATGTAACAAACACTCTTCCAGCTGAGAACTTTAAATAAATCATTGGCTTTGATTAACAACCTTCCCACTTTGTCCTGTCATCTTGCAGGATTTTCACACCGCCCCAACTCTGTTCCTGCATCACACTAGGTCCAGGGCTGAAGAAATGTCATTGACCTGTAATGTTGACTGGCTTTGCTTCCCACAGATGTTGATCAACTGACTGGGTTCTTCCAGCATTTCTGTTTTTGTTTCTATTCCTGCAACTTATTTTACATTTCACTATTTGATGAACTGCCTAGTGCATTGTTCCTTCCAGAATAGATCAATACACGTTTATAAGGTGAGAATTTTGAAGTTATGCCTATGTCCAGATTAGGTGTAGGTTATTAACAATTTTTTTTAAGATGTGATCATCACATTGCCCTAGCCCCAATCTGAAAAACAACCACATACTATCACTCCCAAATAAAATAATTAATAGCTGGAACCACTCATCAGGTCAGGCCACACTGTCAGAAGAGTAACGGTAGCAACATTCTGACAAAGTGTCTCCAACCTGAAACTTTAACTCTGTTTTTCTTCCCACCAATGTAGCCTGAATATTTCCAGCATTTTCAGTTTTTATTTTAAATTCACAGTATAGAAAGATTTTTATATTTACATAATTTACATTCCCTTTATGCCTATTTTTTCTATTTACCCATTCTTAGTCAGGAGATAGGGAGAGTAAATTGGGAGCACTTGCCCACATCAGACATGCGGGAGTTATTTAAAGGCCAGCTGATGAGTGTTCAGGACTGGTATGTTCCAGTAAGGAGGAAGGATAATGATGGCAAGGTGAGGAAACCTTAGATGACCAAAGTAGTTGGAAATTTTGTTAAAAAATAAAAAGGAAACCTATGCAAGGTTTAAGATGAAATCAGACAAGTCCTTTGAGGAATATAAAGCAAATAGGAAAGTACTCACGAGGGCCATTAGAAGGGCCAAAATGGGCCGTGAAGTGTCTTTGGCGAGTTGGAATAAAGGCAATCCCAAGGCTTTTTACAGGTACATTAAAAACAAGAGGGTAACCAGAGAAGATAGGACTGCTCAAGGATGAAGGAGGTTGTTTGTGCTTTGAGTCAGCATGTAGAGGAGGTACTAAACGAACACTTTGCATCTGTATTCACCAAGGAGAAGCATGTGGTGGACAGTGATATATATCAGTGTAGAAAATACTAATTTGACAGGGCAGTTTGAGATTAAGAAAGTGTTGAGGCTTTTGAAGAGCATTAAGATGGCTAAATCCCCAGGGCCTGATGGGATCTGTACCAAGTTATTAAGAGAAGCTTAAGAAGCAAATGCCTTGTATCTTCTCTAGCCACAGACGAGGTCCTGGAGGACTGGACAGTAGCCACTTTGTTCCTTTGTTTAAGAAGGGGAGAGAATCTATAGAATTATAGGTCGATGAACCTCAGGTGAGTGGTAGAGAAGCTATTGGGAAGGATTCTTCAGGGTAGGATTTACTCGCGTTTGGAAGAGAATGGGCTAAATTAGGGACAGTTAACAAGGCTTTGCACGCAGCAGATCATGTCTTACTCCTTTTTCGAGGAGTGACGAAGGTGGTTGATGAGGGTAGAGCAATGCTGATGACCTCTTCACATAAAGCGCATAGAATAAACAGAATACAAATGGTAACAATAAATACGAGAGCAAAGCAGCAGAATGGTACAAGATGGTGCAAAAATCCAATATGCAAAAGAATATTAAAGTGCAACAGCCAACTGAGGGAGAATTGAGAGCAAGAATAATTGGCAACACCTTTGCGAAATGAGTGTGAAAGAGGTGATTGGTTCAGGAGCCTGATAACAGTGGGGAAGATGTTTTTTAGTTTGGATGTCCGGGTGCCAAGCTTGATAAAAATGGTGGAAGTGACTAACCTGGCGTCACCCTGACCACACCATGGGTTAGCGAGCAGTCTGCATTGTATTACACTCCACGGATTATGAATCCCCACAGGTAAACTTCCTGCCCCTGCTCCTTACAAAATACTCTATATTTACCTGCATTAAACATCAGTCTACCCTCTTGCACCCTCCCCTTCTCCCATACCCCGCCCACCCTCACCCACTCCACTTCCCCCATCACCACTCCATCTCTCCAACCCTCCCACCTATCTACCCTGGTACAGAACCAGTGTGATGACGATGGTACGGAAGACTAATACAGAACCAGTGTGAAGACGATGGGCCGATTGGCCTCCTCTAGTCAATGGCTCTACTTACTGTAACACCATCCTGGAGCAGGCAAGCCCACAGTCCCAGTGAAATGATTGCTGGATCACCGGAACATTCAGCTGCACCAGGTCACCTGGAGGGCCACAGAAGACAGAACTTGAGAAAAGCAGCAGCATCGACTAGGCTGATCCTGAGCTTGCACTGCCAATTCAGGCCAGGAGCTGCACACCATGCATGCAGCCTGAGTCTCAGGCTGCAACAGTCATCTCTACAGACTGTGGAAGTGCTGCTGTGCTGCAGGACCTGGGCGCTGGTCCAACCTCAGGTCCTGCTCACTGACCCGTGGCCTTTGTATTGCAGCAAGGCCCCAGACGAACCTCCGCAACCTTCAGCCTTCTCACCGAGCCCCCAACTTCAGGCCTCACGCACTGACCTCTGGCCCAAACCTCTCAATTCAGCAAACAAGGACAAGCTATGTGTGATATATGTAAATGATCTGGACGTAAAAATGGACGGGTTGGTTAGTAAGTTTGCAATTGTCACTAAAATTGGTGGAGTTGCGGACAGTGAGGACGGCTGCCAGAGTATATAGCAGGATATACATCAGCTCCAGAAGTGGGCAGAAAATTGGCAGATGGAGTTCAATCCGAGTTGAGATGCTGCACTTTGTGAGGACAAATGTAAGGGGACCATTAACAGTTAACGGCAAGATCATTAACAACATTGATGTACAGAGGGATATTGGGTTTAAAGTCCATAGCTCACTAGAGACAGCAACACAAGTAGGTAGAGTGGTAAAGGAAGCATATGGTAGGTCTGACTTCTTTGGTCATGGCATGAGTACAAGAGCCAATATGTTGTACCATTACAAAACTTTGGTTAGGCTGCATTTGGGATGTTGTGTACAGTCAGGTCCTCTCATTACCAGAAGGATGTGGAGGCTTGGGAGAGGATACATCAGAATGCTGTCTGGACAAGAGGTCATGACTTTTACGGAGGTTGGACATCAGTGGTTGAGGGGAGACTTGACAGAAATATATAACATGACGCTAGACATGGAGACATTATCAGTACCTTGTTTCTCAGGGTTGACACTTCAAAGAGCTTTAAAGTGATAGGGGCAACTTTTTGTATACAGAGAGTTGTGGGTGCCTGAAACCCGCTGTCACGGGTGGTGGTGGGGGCAAACAGGACAGCGGCATTTTAGAGGCTTTGAGGGAGACACATGGATATGCAGTGGATGGATCATATGCAGGCAGTTTAACTTGGCATCATGTTCGGCACAGACACTGTTCTAGTTCTAGTGACCTTCCGCCGGTTTCCCCCTCCATCCACTCACTCACTGGTCAAGATGTCGGGCTCACTGGGCTTCATTGTGACGGCTGCAGCTTCAGCCCCGCCGCCCCCTGGAGGTCGCTCACATCCAGGCCGGGGCTGGAGGAGCTCGGCGACCCGGGCCTCCCGCCGGCAGGTTGTGCAGCGCGGACCCGTCCCTGTACCTGTCCCCCCCGCCGCCGCCGCCGCCCGCGGCAATGCCCGAGGCGGAAGGGAATGTGTCAGGGACCGCGGCAACGTCACGTCCGGCGGCAGACTTCCGCCGCGGCGCATTGTGTGTGAGCTGCTGCTGCCGCAAACATGTCGATTGGCGTCCCCATCAAAGTGCTGCACGAAGCCGAGGGCCATGTGGTGACCTGCGAGACCAACACCGGGGAGGTGTACCGGGGCAAGCTGATCGAGGCTGAGGACAACATGAACTGCCAGGTGAGGGCAAGGAGCAGGAGGGAGCGAGCGAAAGTGCGGGAAGAGGAGAGGCCGGGGGGAGGGGGAGGGGAAGGAGGGAAGGAGATGAGGAGGAGGAGAGAGAGACGGGGGAGAAGGATGGAGGAGGGGAAGGAGGAGGAAGAGGAGGGGGGGAAGGAAGAGTGAGTAGGAGAGGGAGAGGGGAGGAGGAGGGAGAGGAGGAGAGGAGTGAGGAGGAGGAGCAGAGGACGGGAAGAGAGGAGGGGGGAAGGAGGGAAGGAAAGGAGGAGTTGAAGAGTAGAGGGACCGATGGGGGAGGAGGAGGGGGATGAGGAGGAACAGGAAAGGGCGGGAAGAGGAGGAGGGAGGGGAAGAGTAGTGAGGGAGACGGGGAGGAGGGGGGAGTGAGAGGGGGGAAGAGCATGAGGGAGGAAAGGTAGACAAAAATGCTGGAGAAACTCAGCGGGTGCAGCAGCATCTATGGAGCGAAGGAAATAGGCAACGTTTCTGGCCAAAACCCTTCTTCAGACTGATGAGGGAGGAGAGGACGGGAAGAGAGCGGGAGAGGCGGGAGAGGGACCGAGGGGGAAGGAGGAAAAGGGTAGTGAGAGGGGGAGGGAGGGGTGGAGAGAGACTGGGAGAGGGTGATGTCTGAATGCAATCAATTCCTGTGGTGAAATGTTTTCCCATTGCCACTGTACATGCTACGATAAGGGTTCCACAAACTGGCACAATAACATCAGATGGTCCAACACAATCGGGCGGCACTGTACTGCAGCAGTAGAGCTGTAGTCTTACAGTACACACAGGGTGGGGGGGGGGGGGGGGGGGGGGGGGTGCACATTCTGGCTGGCTTGTTTGCCTTTCTGAAGTGGGTTGTGCTCTGATCCCATTGCCTGTACTGACCCAGTCTCCTTCCCTCCCCAGATGTCCAACATCACCGTCACTTACAGGGATGGGCGTGTGGCACAGCTGGAGCAGGTGTACATCCGTGGCAGTAAGATCCGCTTCCTCATCCTTCCGGACATGCTGAAGAACGCTCCGATGTTAAAGAGCATGAAGAACAAAAACCAGGGCACTGGGGCTGGCCGAGGAAAGGCCGCCATTCTCAAAGCTCAAGGTTGGTGCGCTACCAGCTTCAACCCTCCCTTTCCAACCCAGGTCACAAAACTGATGTGATTTTCCTGGCTACTGTCCCTGATATTCCTCCAGCAGCTTCAATTCAAACCTGAAAAGTCATTGACTTGTTTCCTACCTGTCCCTCTCTCCACAGATGCTGCCTTACCTGCTGCGTGCTTCCAGCATTCTGTTTTATTTCATATTTTCAGCATCTGCATAAACCTATGTGACGGTTTGGGTTGTGAGGACGAATAGAGATGGAATGTAACAGGAAAACTAACGCATTTGGTAGAAAAGGCAGGGTATTTTGAAAGATTGAAAGGTTATTAGTGTTCAGTGGAAACTGAGCATTCTTGTACATGGATCGTTGATAATTAAAATAGGGGATAGCAAGCATTTGGCCTTGAGAACGTGGGACTTTTCAAGAAAGGAATTGAGGACAAAAATGGAAGTGCCTTTTGGGGTCCCGGTAAGATTCTGCTTGGATTATTGAGCCCTAGCCTCCTGCCTAAGAAAGGATGCATTTCCAAAGGTAGGTGTGCACTGAAGGTCCACCAGAATGATTCATGGGGAGCATTGGTTAATGCGGAGAGATTAGGCAGAGGGGCCTGACAAGTTCAGATGAAGGGAGGTGATCTGATTGGAACTTACAAAATTCTTACAGGGCATGACAAGGTGGATGCAGGATGAGGATGCCCCTGGCTAGGGTGTCTCAAAGTAAGGCAATTCAGGGCATAGATGAGAAATTTCATCTGAGGATGGTACATCTCTGAAATTCCTTTACCTCGGAGGGCTATAGAGGCTCATTCAATGAGGATTCAAATGGGAAATGTGGGTAGTTCTGCTATAATGCGTGCTTCCACATCACAAATGGAATATAATGCAATTGATGAATTAGGGAACACTATTTCTATCATGCCAGTTGAATTGGCTAGGACGAATTTTCAATCAAGAGCCGGAGAACCACTTAAAAGTTACTTTAGAAATTGGCGAGCAGAAAAAAAGCTGACTTGGGAAAAAAATGTTGAAAAATATAACTGTAACCTTCCAGCAGTAACCAGACACTGTTGTTTCCTAACATAGTTGCAACTGTCACCATGGGAGGCCATTGATGCTGACAAGCAATCGCCTCTATTGACACTTGTGCAATGATACCCTATTAAAAATGTTACATACAGTTATGTTACATACATACTTTTACTTAAAGTAACAAAAGTAAACAAACATATTGAAATTGCCCTTTAAAAAAAAAATCCAGCTGGGAAAAAAAACATTGTTATTGCGAGTTTAAAATGCTTGTGCTCCGAACCCCCTTTCCCCAAGTAAGGCAATTATTTTTGTAACATGATTTTCTACAATATGGGGTTTCTTGGGGGCACAACTATTGTGTTAGAGCAGAACTTCCTGTTGATGCTAAGAAAGCTGCAGGATGTGACAGGACTGTTGGACAGGCTGCCTTGAGGGAGATCAGCCTGCTCCTATCTCTGGGGTT
This sequence comes from Leucoraja erinaceus, assembly GCF_028641065.1. Classification (NCBI taxonomy): domain Eukaryota; kingdom Metazoa; phylum Chordata; class Chondrichthyes; order Rajiformes; family Rajidae; genus Leucoraja; species Leucoraja erinaceus. Next base: position 19,635,875 of record NC_073401.1, read on the forward strand.
TTTGTGAAGGCTTCTGATTGCCACTCCAGGTCTTGGTTGGCTTGTTGTCAGCAGGGCAGTTGCTGTGTGAATACTTGTTGACCCTCTGCATGAAGCCAGCGGAAATTGAAGGTTTGACTCCTTGTCTGATTGTTTCTCTCTCTCTTCAGTGGCTGCGCGAGGGAGAGGCCGTGGTATGGGACGAGGGAACATCTTCCAGAAGAGGAGGTGAGGTCCTCCTCCCGCCTCACCGAAGGATTTCCAGGAGCTTTATGTATTTGTTGTTTTATAATTCTGTATACGGAGTCCATTGTGTTGTGGCTGGTTGACAATAAACATTTTCCATAAAATGTGTTTGGTCCTGTGTAGACAGTGATCTTTTATCCTAGGATTGCCTCCCTCAGTGATTGGGCTGAGTTGCCTCTTCCTTCTGATTTGGCCCACTTTTTCTTCACAACTCTTCCTTCATCACAAAAAAAACTTGAGGGCATAGATTTAGGGTAAGGAGGAAGTGATTAAGAGGGGATCTGAGGGGCACTTTGTTCACCCAGAGTGGTGTGTGCCAAGAATGCGCTGCAATAGAGCATGGTTAAAGCTGGGTCGCTGACAGCAATTGGGACGTGTCTAGATGAGATGACCCTTCTTCCCAACGTCCTACTGACCAAAGTACGGTCATGGTCAAAGAAGTATGTGAAGATGTCCAAGAGCCGACACCTTGCCTTCAAAGAGACTGGATGTACGTGGGAAATTATCTCCATATTGAACAGAAATTGTTTAGAAAAACGACTCATAAAGCTATAAAACATGGAAATAGGCCCTTCGGTCCAACTGCATGCTGACCAAGATGCCCCATCTTCACTAGTCCCATCAGCCCACATTTGGCTCATATTCCTTAAAACTTTACCTGTCCAAATGTCTTTTAAATGTTGTTAAACTACCTGGCTCAACTACGTCACCCGACTGCCTGTTCCATAATACACCCTGGTGTTGAAAGGTTGCCCCTCACTAAATCTTTCCCCACTCACCTTAAACCTGTGTCCTCTGATTCTTGATTTCCCTACTCTGGATAAAAGACTACATTAATTCTATTTATTCTCCTCTTGATTTTATACACCTCTATAAGATTACCCGCTCATCCTCCTGCACTCCAAGGAATAAAGTCCTAGCATGCCCAATCTCCCAATAACCTGGGCCTTCAGATCCTGGTAACATCTTTGTAAATCTTCTCTGCACTCTTTCCTGCTTAACGACATCCTTCCTATGTAATTGTGTCTAAAACTGAACAAAATACACCAGACTATTTTGGGGGGAGGGGATTCAAAGGATGGATACTAAAACCATTACAGAAACATACAGGACAGCTCGCCCATGGTGACTATAATGCCTATCTTCAGTAATCCCATTTTCCTGCAATAGGGAGGTTGCACGGCAGTTGGGTCAGGACCCGTGACCCGTACTGTTGCCACACAACGCCAACTGGAGTACATGCGATGAACTGCAGGTAAGCACTTACCATTGTTTCCAGCGTAGCGGGCCTGTTAAAAAACGCTGAAATGGTAAATTTTTGCGCTGTAAATAATTATGGAAATCGGGGTAAGCATGAGGGACATTTATCCTACTTCTGAATTCCAAAAGTGATAAATCTGGCTGTAAAATTTAAAATTCGCCCACCCATGGTTCTCAAGTGGGTTTTTACATGCAAAAAGAAAATGCTTCTGAAGCAAAATTTATCATTAAAAAAAAAATCGCAAACCATACGTGGGTTTTGAATTACATTTTACTCAGATGCAAGCCAAGGAATATCTTTGAAAGGGAGTGGGTGTTTAAGCTGTCAGGACATTTTATCATTTGCCAAAATATACATCTCAATACATAATGATAGAAAACTTACTTTTCCACACACCACTGGAGATGTTTTAATGATAAATTTAACTTCAGAAGCGATAAAATTTACAGCCAGATTTATCACTTCTGAAACTTTTTAGATACCAAAGGAATCAAGAAAAAACACAAATAATGCCCTACTGTTGATGAAATGCAGTGAGCAAATGCGATAATTGCCAATATTTTCAATCTTGATATCTGCACGGTCAATGTTCGCCAACCACTTTAATTTTTGTTGCCCCTTCAGCTCTCGTTTCTCTACTGTAATTTCTCCTCACTTTTGGAATTCTGCAGTAGGGTAAATGTCTCTCACGCTTATCCCGACTTCCACAATTATTTACAGCGCAAAAAAATGACCATTTCGACGTTTTTTAACGGTTAAGAAAGTACGCGTTTCGTGTATTAACAGTATATGCCGGAAGCGGCCATGTACACCACATGGATTGAGCTGCTCCGTGTGTCAAGCTCTTTGACCTGATGACCTTACGTGCAACCTCCCTATAGGCTTGTGTCCAAAGGTACTATAGGAGCATCTTTGCTTGTGTCTCTCTATACCTTTACTATCCAGGCATATGCCCAAATGCCATTTAAACTTATTTTAACTGCACCATCAACACCTCTCGATGCCCAGCTCTCTCTCAGTGAAGAACTTGCTCCTTCAGGTCTTGCTCCTGTTTTCAACTTATTCACACTCTGGGACAGGAGCTAGTGTCATCTGATGGAAAATCAGTAGCTGGTGCACATCTGATCCACGGGGCGGAGAGAGCGCCACCAGCCGGCGGGAGGTGCAGGCACCGACTGTAGGAGGTGAGGACCAAAGATCATAGTGCACCGCCCGCCGGCAGGGGGTCTGATCCCCGGGTGGAGGGGCGGAGACAGCGCCGCCCGCCGGCAGGAGGTCTGATCCCAGGGGCTGAGAGTGCGCCGCCCACTGGCAGGAGGACCGCGCCGCCACTCCTCCGCTCTCCGCCCCCGCCTGAGCCCGGCAGGCCGCGCGCCGCTCGTGTGGCCGCAACATGGATGTGAACGTGACGGACAGCGAATGGCGGACCATTGCTTTCCGGCAGAAGGTGGTGGCGCAGATGTGAGTGCGGGGACGCGGCGCGGTGCGCATCGTGCTCCCGGCCGGGCACTGACGGCGGAGAGAGGGGGGTGCGAGGCCTACCCGGCCTGCAAGCCGCGGGCTTTCCTGGCGACTGGTAGCCGTCAGCGTGATGGGTTGAGGCCGAGGGGGGAAATCCACGCTGACGGGCGGGCGAAAGTCCCGAGATAAAACGGCGGGAGCTACAGATCCCCGTTCCCATCACAACCCCCCCCCCCCAGTCCCATTCACACCCGTCCCCGTCCCCTTCACCCCCCGTCCCCTTCACACACCCGCCCCCGTCCCCTTCATCCCCGCCCCCTTCAACCCCCCCCCACCCCCCCCACCTCCTCCGTCCCCCTCCCTCACCCGCCGGCCCCTTCACACCCCCCAGTCCCTTCACTCACCCCCGTCCTCCTCACTCACCCCCCCCCCCCGCACCCCTCACTCAATCCCCGGGCCCCTTCACTCAACCCCCCCCCCCCCCGTCCCCTTCACTCACCCCCGTCCCCCCACTCACTCCCGTCCCCCCACTCACTCCCGTCCCCCCCACTCACTCCCCCCGTACCCCTCACTCAACCCCCCCCAGCCCCTCACCCACTACCCCGTACGCTCACTCACCCCCCCTTCCCACTCTTCCCCTTCCCTCACCCCCCCCCCCCTCTTCCCCCCCCCCCCTCCACTTGACTTACCTCCCCCGTCCCCCTCACATCATCCCCCGCCCCCCCCCTCACACCCCCGCACCCCTCACTCAACCCCCTCGGCCACCACCGTCCCCCCCCTTCATCACCCCCCACCCGTCCCCTTCACCTCCCCGCACCATCCTCCTGTCCCTTCACGTCCCCGTCTTCTTCGCGTCCCCGTCCTGTCCCCTTCATCCCCCCCCCCCGTCCCCTTCACCCCCCGTCCCTTCACAACCCCCGTTCCTTCAGTCCCCCTCCCCCTTCACCCCACCTCCCCCCCCCCCCCCCCCCCCCCCCCCCCCCCCCCCCCTTCACCCCCCCCCCCCCCCCCATTCACTATCTACCAATCTTCATCCACCCTACTCCTTATACCCTCAAAGAACTTGAGCATATTTTTCCAAACAATTTTTTATTTGAAAGGAACCTGGGCATCCTTATTCATAAGTTGCTGATAGCTAATATTCGACTGGCTATTGAGAAGGTACTTAGTGTATTGGTATTTTATGCATTAGGATTTGTATTTAGGCATAAAGAGCAAAATTGTACAATGTTCCAGTTGGATTACTCTCTGTTGCCAAACCAAGTTTGACACTTTTATATAAGTTGGTAAGAGTCGTTGGAGACATGCTGGATTTCCTCAGTCTGCTGAGGAAGTAGAAGCATTAATGTGCGTTTTTAGATATAGCTTCATTGTGGTTGGTCCAGGACAAATTGTTGGTCTTGGAATTTGAATCTCTCCACCATCTCCACTCTGGCACCATTGATGCTGATAGGGGTGTGTACACCATCTAGTTTTCTGAAGTTGATGACCAGCTCCTTCATCTTGCGGACACTGAGGAGGAGGTTGTTGTCTTGACACTGTCGCAATTAATTGGAAGATACAGCATAGAAACAGGCCTTTCGGCCCACAGAGTCCACATCGATCATTGATCACCATTCACACTAGTTCTATATTATTCCACCTTTGACACTGATGCAGTAGCTCTACCAGCTGGGTCACTATGCTGCCTAGCTGCACAAAGCTTTATATCAGCCTCCAGCACTCCATCTCATCATTGTTCAAGGTCTGTCCCACGATAGTTGTACCTCATCCAAACCTGCAAATGGAGTTAGAGCAGAATTTGGCCGCACAGTCATGAGTGTGTAATGAGTTTCATAAAGCGCTAAGAACACATTTTTGTGGAGCCCCTGTTGTGATTTGCATGGAGGATGGTTTGTTGCCTATTTTTACTTACTGTGGTCTAAGGGTTAGAAGTCAAGGATTCATTCGGGATGAGGGGGGGGGGGGGGGGGGGGGGGGGGCGGCGATGCTGACTCCTAGGTCCAGGAATTTGAAGATGTGTTTGGTTGAGATTGTGGTGTTAAAGGCAGAACTAGAGTCATTAAATAGGGTTGGGACAAAGCCTGGCAAGTGATAGCGGATATAGATGAGATTGGATTGCCAGAAAGTTGGACAAAGGACAGAAATGAAAACACAAAAACCTATAAGATGATAGAAGAGGCATAAAATGTGAAGGAATATTGGTGAAAGGGGTGGGGGAATGAAAAAGGGAGAAATGGTGTGCATCTGGGTGGGACATAGGAAGGAGATTTGGGAGGGTGTGGGGGGGGGGGGTGAATTGGGATGTTTGTAGGATAGGTGCCTAAAATTGGTGAATTCAATGTTCATACTGTTGGGTAGTAGGCTACCCAAGTGTAATATGAGGTGCTGTCCGTTTAGTTTGCATGTGATCTCACTCTGGCAATGGAGGAGGCCCAATACAGAAATATCACTATGGGAATGGAAAGTGGTGTTAAAGTGGTTAACAACCAGGAGATCCAGCAGGCTGTGGTGGACCGAGCACACATTCAGTGAAATCGTCACCTTGTCTATGCTTGGTCTTGCTGATGTAAAGGAGGCCTCTTTGGGAGCACAAAATGCAGTAGATGAGGTTAGGTCTGAGATGGATGTGATGGAGGAGGTATAGAGACAGGTGTTACATCTCCTGCGGTTGCAGAGAAAGTACTTGGGTGGGGGGGGGGGGGGGGGGGGGGGGTGGTTTGGGTCGGAAGCGATGAATGAACAAATGAGTCGTGGAGGGAGCAGTCTGTGGAAAGGGTTGGGGATGGGAGGATGTGACTAATGGTGGGATGATGGCAATATCAGAAACTGATGTATTGGATGCAGAGGATGGTGGGATGAAAGGTAAGGACCAGGACAACTCTATCCTTGTTCTGTTGAGAAGAAGTGAGAGCTGACCCACTGATACAAAGGCAAAGAAGATGAGGGGTCCATCTATGACAGCAGGTGGGAAACCACATTTACTAAAGAGGACATATTGGAAGTCCTAGAGTGGAAAACATCTTGGGAACAGATGCAACGGTGAAATTGAAAGCAGAGGATGGCGTTTTTGCAAGAGGTGGAGGTGTAGTGCGGTGGGAGACAATGGGTTATAGCAGATATCAGTCGATAGGTTGTCCCCTGTGATGGAGACAGAGAGATCAAAAAAAGGGAGAGAGTTGTCCAAGATATCCAATTTGAGGGCAGGGTGGAAGATAGTGGTAAAGGTAATGAATCAACTGGTTCTGTACGAGTGCAGCCCTATTGCAGTTATTATAGCGGAGAAAGAGTTGGGGGTGGTGTCAGTGTACCTTTGGAACAAGAACTTTCGACGTAACCGGGTTCTCCTTGTCCATTTCTGTATTCCCTTTATCCGCTCCAAGCTCACCCCCTCTGAACGCACATCGTTCAAATATTGTTATCAAACCCAACGGCAAGGGAAGTGTCGTCAAGAGTCTGGAGGCTGGCTTCCACCATGCTGAGGCCAGGTGCCATCTCCTAGACACTTCCTCATACCCCACAGGCAAACACCAGCCCACTCCTAAACTGTTACTGATCTCGTCCCCTCTGATGCGATCTCTCCTCCACAGCCTCCAGCCTTTTAGTTCCCCAGACCTATACTGCCCATTTCTATTTCCTCCCCAAAATACACAAAACAACTCTCGCCAACTTCTACTGATGCACTGTGGAAAAGCATTTTATTGAGATGCATTACGGCATGTTTTGGGAACAGCTCCATCCAAGGCTGCAAGAAATGACAGAGAATTGTGGGCGCAGCCCAGACCATCACATAAACCCTTCCATTGACTCCGCCTGTACTTCACGCTGCCTCGGCAAGGTCATCAGCATAATCAAGGATGAGTCTCACTCCCTCTTCTCCCCTCCCATCATGCAAGAGGTACAGAAGTGTGAAAATGCAAACCCTCAGATTCAGAGACAGTTTCATCCCAGCTGTTATCAACCAACTGAACCATCCTATCACCAACTAAAGAGCGGTCCTGAGGTTCTATCTACCTCATTGAAGATCGGTGGACTATCTTTAATTGGACTTTACTGGACCATATCTTGCACTAAACATTATTCTCTTTACCATGTATCTGTACATTGTGGATGGCTCGTTTGTAATCATGTATAATTTTTCTGCTGACTGGTTGGCACGCAACAAAAAGCTTTTCACTGTACCTTGGTACATGTGACAATAAACGAAACTAAACATCCAAAAAATGTTGTCTTTAGTAAACGTAGTTTCCCCCTGCTGTCGTAGATGGATCCCTCACCCACGTCTCCTCTGTTTCCCGTAGTTTAGCTCTTGGACCCCTTTGCCCTGTATGAAACATGGATAGAGTTACCCGATCCTCGCCTCATCTTTCACCGCATCCAACACATTATTCTCCGAAATTTCCACCATCTTCAACGTGATCCCCCCAGCATTCTCATCTTCCTGTTACCTACTGCATTCTGCCTGCTGTTTCTCTCGGTTGCTAATCATCCTTTCCCAGTCCCATGCTGATTTTACTTTCCTGGGACTTCCATTGCCTGAGTGAGACCACACGCAAACTGAAGGAACAACTCTCCATATTCTGCTTGTGTAACCTACAACCCAATGGTATGAACATTGAAATCTTCTGTTTTAGACAACTAACTTACAAACCCTCCTCTCTTTCTCCCCCCCCTCTCCCTCTTCGCTGTGCCCCACCTGCGTGCTATCCAGTCAGCGAAAGGAGTATTCATGATTACAATCAAGCCATCCAGTTTATGTAGACACAGGATAAAGAGTATAATGTTTAGTGCAAGGTAAAGTCTGATTAAAGATCGCAACTCCATTAATTTTAAGATTTTTAAATCGCGATAGGTCTGGATGTTGGGGGATGGTAGTTGGGGGAAAGCAGATTACAGTGTCATTAATAGAGCCAGGATGTTAGGCACTAATAAACTCTGAAATAGGCAGGCAAAAAGGCATAATAAAATTACAAAAAAGGCACGAAAAGGCATTTATTGACATAAAAAGGGATATATTTCTACCACCAAAATATGGTTAAAAATGATAATATATACTATATTAAATGACCAAAGTTGCCATGGTTGCACATAATTACTCGCATTTTTTTCAAATTATCTGGTGTTAAACTATGCCGTCTGTCAGACAGAATATGCTTCAGTTGTGAAAACCTTTCTACCTCAGCTGAGGTCCCTGGTGCATACCCGAAACAAGCTACATACTCTATATTCGTGTTGATATCTTGTGCATTACAACTACCTTTGAGAACTTTAGCTATGTTTTGTATTTCTTCAAGATCTTTGTTAGCTAAAATCACACTCTCACATTTTCCGTGTATGTCTTTACCTAATTCGCCAGGAACCTGACGAATATCGTCAGTTACTTTGTTGAAAACCTGCAAGTTATTCACTAATGTTTCGCCACGTTCCTCAAGGGAAGTGGTAGCTTGTGGGAAGTTTGCAAAATTGGAAGCGATAAATAGATTTTGGAGAAGAATGAACTAGCAGGCAGCGGCATGAATGAATGAACGACCGACGGTGGTTCCCCCGGTTTCACCCCGGTAGTGGAAATCTTCTTGTAATTTATACTATGTTAATACGTTAATAATAACAACATTAACGTGTTAACATGGAAAACGTAATTGTAATCACGGTACAACCAGAGAAAATAGCACAACCTTTTAGCAAAAAGGCTGATTTAGCCACTGGATAGTGAAAAAGGCATTATCTTGGTGAAATCATCAAAAATAGGCATGAAAAGGCACATGGCATTTATGGTAAAATCCTGGCTCTAGTTATTAGACAGGAGCTAGAGAGGGTAGATTAGGAGCAGTTGTTATTGGTTAAATCCACAGTTCTGACATGTTGGAGTCGTTTAAGGCCAGCTGATCAAAGTGCAGGATCAGCATGTACTAGCAAGGAGGATGGATAAGGATGGCAAGGCAAGGAACCACAGATGACCAATGAGGTTGCAAACTTGGTCAGGAAGAAAAAGGAGGTTCAAGAAGATTGTATCAGATGGGATAATGAGATATATAAAGCGAGTCGGAAAGAACTCAAGCGGGCAATTAGAAGGGACAAAAGGGGCCATGAAATGTCATTGGTGAGTCAGATTTTAAAAAATCCCAAGGTTTTTGATATGTGCAGTGTTCACCATAATGTTTGGGACAAAGACCCATCATTTATTTATTTGCCTCTGTTCTCCACAATTTGAGATTTGTAATATAAAAAAAATCACAAGTGGTTAAAGTGCGCATTGTAAGTTTTTATTAAATGGTATTTTTATAAATGTTAGTTTCACCATGTAGAAATTACAGCTCTGTTTATACACAGTCCCCCCCCCCGATTTCAGGGCACCATAATGTTCGGGACACATGGCTTCACAGGTGTTTGGAATTGCTCAGGTGTGTAAATGCCTCCTTAATGCAGGTATAAGAGAGCTCTCAGTACCTCGTCTTTCCTCCAGTCTTTCCATCACCTTTGGAACCTTTTATTGCTGTTTATCAATATGAGGACCAAAGTTGTGCCAATGAAAGTCAAGGAAGCCATTATGAGACTGAGAAACAAGAATAAAACTATTAGAGACATCAGTCAAACCTTAGGCTTATCAAAATCAACTGTTTGGAACATCATTAAGAAGTTCTGAGCTTACTAATCGACAGATCAGAAACACTCTTCAGGAGTCTGGAGTGGATTTGTCAATGACCACTGTTCGCAGAGGACTTCATGAACGCTGCAAGTTGCAAACCACTGGTTAGCTACAAAAATAGGATGGTTCGGTTACAGTTTGCCAAGAAGTACGTAAAAGAGCGACCGCAGTTCTAGAAAAAGGTCTTGTGGACAGATGAGACGCAGATTAACTTATATCAGAGTGATGGCAAGAGCAAAGTATGGAAGAGAGAAGGAACTGCCTAAGATCCAAAGCATACCACCTCATCAGTGAAACAAAGTGGTGGGGGTGTTATGGCCTGGGCACGTATGGCTGCTGAAGATACTGGCTCACTTATCTTCATTGATGATACAACTGCTGGTGGTAGTAGCATAATGAATTCTGAAGTGTATAGACACATCCTATCTGCTCAAGTTCAAACAAATGCCTCAAAACTCATTTGCTGGCAGTTCATTCTACAGCAAGACAATTATCCCAAACGTAACTGCTAAAGCAACAAAGGGGTTTTTCAAAGCTAAAAAATGGTCAATTCTTGAGTGGCCAAGTCAATCACCCGATCTGAACCCAATTGAACATGCCTTTTATATGCTGAAGAGAAACCTGAAGGGGATTAGCCCCCAAAACAAGCATAAACTAAAGATGGCTGCAATACAGGCAATAGACAATACACAATAGGTGCATTTGTTTGGCGGCGCGACTCACCCGTTGCAGCGGCCCCCAGTCTTGTCTTTTTTTAAATTTTTTGTCTAGTTAAATGTAGTGTTGGTGTTTTTTAATACTGGTTTTAAATGTGTATATGTGGGGGGGCGGGGGAAACTGTTTAAAATCTCTTCCCTGTACGGGAGACCCGACCTTCTGTTGTCGTTGGGGCCTAGCACCGTGGAGCGGCCTCCAACCTGAATGACCCGGGGGCCCGGGAGACTGCGGAGCTGCGGACTACTCACCATTGTGGGGCTGGCTGGCCTCGGAGCGTGGGGAGTGGTGGTGACTCGCTGGGTTCACTGTGATGGATGTTTGTGTGAATTAAATTGTGTGTATGTCTAGGAAATTGTCTTTGTATGGCTGTGGAAATGGAATTTCGTTTGAGCCTCACTGAGAGTCTTTAAGAGTCCTGTCTAGCTCTCTCTTGAAAGTATCCAGAGAACCGGCCTCCACCGCCTTCTGAGGCAGAGAATTCCACAGACTCACAACTCTGGGTGAAAAAGTGTTTCCTCATCTCTGTTCTAAATGGCTTACCCCTTATTCTTAAACTGTGGCCCCTAGTTCTGGATTCCCCCAACATCGGGAACATTGGCCTGACAGAGTATCAACAGAGAAGACACCCAGCAACTGGTGATGTCCATGAATCGCAGACTTCAAGCAGTCATTGCATGCAAAAATACTAATCATTGCTTTCATTTACATGACACTTTTGTGTTCCAAACATTATGGTGCCCTGATATGGGGGGGGGTCTATGTATAAACACTGCTGGAATTTCTACATGGTGAAACCAAAATGTATAAAAATAGCCTTTATTAAAATCTGTTAATGTGCACTTAATTTCTATTACAAATCTCAAATTGTGGAGTACAGAGACAAATAAATAAATGATGGGTCCTTGTCCCAAACATTATGGAGGGCACTGTATGTTTAAAAACTCGAGGGTGACTAGGGAGACTGCTCAAGGATAAAGGAGGATATGCCTGCTTGGAGTCAGTGGGTATAGGTGAGGTGCTAAATGAATACTTTGCATGTGTATTTACTGAGGTGAAGAACTTTGAGTAGAGTGAGATGAGTGTGGAGAATACAAATGTGCTAGTGCAGTTTGAGATCGAGAAGGCGGTGATGTTGAGCTGCTGAAGAGAATTAACGTAGAAAAATACCCGGAATTGTAGGGATCCGGAAGGGAAGTAGAGAGAATCCAGGGAACAATAGGCCGGTGAGCCTCGTATCAGTGGTAGGGAAACAATTGAAGAGAATTCTTCAATATAGGATCTACTCCCATTTGGAAGAGAATGGGCTAATTGGGGATAGCCAGCATGACTTTGTACATGGCAGGTAATGTCTTACTGACTTGATTGAGTGTTTTGTTAATGTTACGAAGGAGATTGATGAAGGTAGGTGCGGTGGATGGTGTACACATTGTACACATAAAAGAGCATCTCTGGAGAACATGAATCGTTGATGTTTCTGGGTGGGGCCTTTCTTCAGACTGATTGTTGAATTATTTCAGCACTTTGTCTCCTTTTGCGTATTAAACAGCAAAGCCGTTTTTTGGTTTCTACCAAGTTTTTAAGGTGATTCCGACGTGTAAAATCTGACTTACATAAAGGTTTACAAAATGTAACCCTTGCGTATCTCGGGGAGTGTCTGCATGTAAAATTATGCGTGGCACAATTAGGGTAGACAGTCAAACCCTTTTTCCGAGTGTAGAAATGTCCAACACTGGAGGGAATAACTATAAGGTGAGAGGGGGAAAGTTTAATGAAGATGTGTGGTGTTTTTGTCCAGAGAGTGGTGGGGGCCTGGAAATCATTGCCAAGGGTGGAGGTGGAAGCAGATACTTTAGTGACGTTTAAGAGGCAAACATTGTGGGCTGAAAGGCCGATTCCTCTGATGTATTGTTCGATATTTTATGTAATACTAATATGCAAGGGCAGTTTGAGATCAAGCAGGATGTGGTGTTGGGGCAAGTCAAGAGCATTATGGTGGATTCATCGCCAAGGCCTGATGAGATCTATCCCACGTTAAGAAGAGTAAGCAAGGACATTACAGGAGCCTTAACAAAGGACTTTTCAACTTCTCTAGCCACAGGCGAGGTCTCACAGGACTGGAGGGTAGAAATGTTATCCCTTTGTTATGAAGGGAAGCAGAGATAATCAAGGCAATTATAGGCTGGCGAGCCTCACATCAGTGACAGGAAAGCTATTGGAGTGGATTCTTCATGAGAATTTACACTCATTTAAGGGAATGGGCCGATTAGGGATAGTCAACAATGGCTTTGTACACAGCAGGTCATATCTTACAAAATTGATCCAAGTTTTTGAGGATGTTACGAAGTTGATCAATGAGGGTTGGGTGATGGATGTTGTCTACATGAATTTTAATAAGGCATTTGATAAAGTACCCCATGGTAGGCTGATCTAGAAGATGAAGATTCACGGATTTCATGATGATTTGGTTGTATGGATTCAGAATTGGCTTACTTGTAGGAGACAGAGGGTTGTGGTGGAATTATTCTAGCTGAAGGTCTGTGACCAGTTGAGTTCCTCAGGAATTCGTGCTGGGGCCATTGTTGTTTGTGATGTATATAAATCACTATCGTAAATAGAAATGGGTTGGTTAGTAAGTTTGCAGACATCAGCAAGATTGCTGGTTTTGTGTTGTGATTTGTGTGGGAATGCTGTCAAAAGATACAGCGGGATATAGACCAGTTACAGAAATGGGCAGAGAGATGGCAGATGTAGTTTAATCCGAGCAAGCGTTAGGTGTTGCATTTCAGGTGGTCGAATTTAAGGGTGTACGGTTGATGGCAGGATGCTTAACAGCATTAATGTACAGAGGGAGCTTGGGGTCCAGGTCCATAGCTCCCTGAAAGTGGTATAATTAGGTAGTGGTAAAGAAGGCATATGGGCGGCTAACCATCATTGGTTGGGGCTGAGTATAAGAGTCAGGAAGTCATGATGCAGTTCTATAAGACTCCGGTTAGGCTGCAGTTGGAGTATTGTGTATAGTTCTGGTTGACACAATGCAGGAAAGATGATGGGACTGGAGAGGGCACAGAAGATGTTTACCATAGTGCTGCCTGGATTAGGTTGTAGGATATACAAAGAGAGGTTGGACAAATTTGGACTGTTTTCTCTGGAACGCCATATGTTATATGTTGGCTTTGGTGTTCACATCCAAGTTTCAGCATCATTATGGGTGGGGATGCTCTGAGAGATGCCTCATTCTGTTAACCATTAATTGTTCACCTATTGTTCACGATAGGATGTAGAAGGCAGGAGTTCAACAATGAGATTGTTTAGCTACATCTATTGCTTTGTGATGGAGGCGGGCTACCATTCTGCTTCTGGTTGGCTAACAGTACATTGTGCAAGCCCAGTTTGGACCAAATGCCCCATTTCCCACGACCACATCCCAGATTAAATCCTGCATGAAGATCTTAATTGGGATATTATAAAGCATTGTGATTTTCCACAGTAGTTGTGCCTCCCCGACTTGCCTGTTTCCGTTTAGCATGCCGGCGTTGCTGATTGCTCTTTTTCCTGTTTGCAGAGACGAAGCTATGCGGACGGCTGGAACTCCTGTCACCAAATCCAGCAAAGACATGGAGAACCACGTCTTCCTGAAAGCAAAGACCAGGGTAAGTGAAAGTCCAAAAACAGCAGATCTCAAAGAGTAAAATAGTACAGAAAATATTGGAACCCCTCAGCATGTCAGGCGAAGGGGCCTCGATCTAAAATGTTAACTCTGGTCCTCTTCCCACAGATCCTGTCTGACCTGCTGAGCATTTCCAGCATTTTCTGTTTATATTCCTTTGTTATTTATTTGTTGGTTGTATCTTAGCTGGAAGGGGTGATTATTAATGCCCATCATGAACTGTGGGCTTGGAAGTCAATTTTAGAGGGCAGTTTGCATAGCATTACAGTTGCTGTAATGCTATGTGCGATCTTGTGGGCCTGTGATGATGCTCTGCAGCCAATCCCTTTCCCTTGCCCTAATGGCTCTGTAATTTGTTTTCCATGTCTTTCTTTCTGTCTACCTCCAACATTGCCCAGATATGATCGGTTCACAAACTGGAGGGCAAATCCAGTCAGCCTTATTTTCATATTTCTATATGACATAGAAGGAGGATATTCAGTTCATTGAGAATCTGTCAGCGCTTGGAACAACCCCATCACTCTTTCTCCCTTATTTTTTCCTTAACCGTCCCATATTCCCTTCCCACTAACGCCATCCACCAATTCAACCACTCTCCTACACACCGGGGAAGCTTGCAATGGCCAATTAACCTGCCAATCTACAAGGAGGTGGGAGAGACAATCCTGACTTCTCTGTCTGATTGGAATTTACACGTTATCCCTGCGAAGTTTCCCCCTGAAGCTCTGGTTTCCCTCCACATCCCAAAGACGTGGGTTGGTAAGTTAATTGCCCACTTAAAATCATGCAGGTGAGTGATAGAATCTGGGAGGAGTTGATGAGAATGTAGGGAAAATAAAAGGGATTAATTTGGATTAGGGTAAATGGTCAGCACAATGGCAGTTGGTAAGATGCTGGTTGAAAATCAGCACAACTCTGGGCTGAAGGGCTTGTTTCTGTGATTACATGTATGGTTGAAACCCACCTTAGACTGATTCACATTTGTCCTTGTTTCTCATCCCTCCTGAACTGCCCTTTGTCCTTGTTTTGTTCCTATACCTCTGAACACCTAATAGCTCATCTCTTACTGTTTAACTTTCTATCAAGCCCCACTGTGTTGGTTACATCTTCCTCCAAAGCCTGTTGATATCCCCATGAAGATAGTCCTCTTGAGGTGGAACCTGTCCACCTTGATGCATCAGACTGACTTCAGGGATCTGAAATGGAGACACAAGTGACTGGAGATGCTGGAATCGATTCAGATGAAAGGTCTCGACCCAACATCGACTGTTCTTTTCTCTCCATGTGTACTGCCTGAACTGCTGAGTTCCTCAATCAGCTTTTTGTTTGGCCTCGGGTTGTTTGGACTTGGGTCTTTTTATGTTAGATTAACGAAGATTAAAGGCAGTACGATAGAGCAACGTGAAATAAGTAATCCCTAGTACAGGGTAGATACAATCTGGATGTTATGCCTTTATTTAAAGAGGGCTAAAAGACAAGCCAGGGTACTGGCTTGGTGCACAGGAAATTGAGTTGGGCTGAAGGGCCTACTTCCGTCTATAGAAATATGAAGTTTCCTGAAGCCAAGGGACTCTTAACAACAGGGCTTTGAACCAAGACTTTGAATAAACGGCAGGAGAAACAGTTTTAAAGATGGGAAATTTACTGCTGTTATCAGGGCACAATCAGTAATCATGCATCAAGATCAGATTGGATAGCCTCATGAAGTAAAGGGGAGAAATGGGAATGATAGGTAAAACCAGGCAAAAATCCTGGTGCCCTCTTGTTTATAGCATTTTTTAAATGCTTTGGGATTGTTCTTAATCCTACTTGATAAGGTCACTTTATGGCCCTTTTTTCAGTCCTGGTGATTCCATGTATAAGTTCTTTCCTGCTTCTTCTATATTAAGTAACTATAAGTAATAAGTAACTATAAGTAACTGCAGATGCTGGTTTACTTAAGATAGACACAAAAAGCTGGAGTAACTCAGCGTGTCTGGGAGCATCTCTGGGGGAAAAGGAATAAGTAATGTTTCGGATTGAGACCCCCTTCTTCATTCTGCAGAAAGGTCTCGATCCGAGACATCACCTATTCCTTTTCTCCAGAGATGCTGCCTGACCCGCTGAGTCACTCCAGTTTTTTGTGTCTATAAAAGGATTAGTATGCTCCCTTCCCTTTGGACTATCAAATTCTACCTTTTAAATCTCTCACATGAAGGAAGTCCCAGTCACTATTGGGGAAATTAAACTGCAATACTCTACAATACTCCTCTGCAATGCTGCTGCTTTACGTATTTTCATGATCTAGCTACACATTTGTTCTTCCATCTCCTATTTGCTATTGTGATGCTTGTAGTCATCATTGAACCTCATCATAGTGATTGGACATTTCTTATTTTGAGCTATATCCATATTGTCTCCCTGGATGAGCCCTCCAAAATGTCCCCTCAGTGTACAGCTGTAATATTCTCCCTGAGCACTGGTTCAACTCCCCCAGCTCCTGGAATATTGAGCTGATAGTCTTGCCCTTCTCGCAACCAAGTCTCTAATGTCAACGACAAGAATGTTGTAAATGAACCAGAGAAAAATCTGGAAAGGAATGGGGCAATGTGAGCACTGGCACTCTTGAAAGGCAGTTTGGGAACTAACAACATTTTGTGATGTATATCATCAGAACAGGCGGAGTCTTTGTCATTCTATTATGTGTTTCAACAGGAAGAGTATCTCAGTCTGGTGGCAAGGCTTATTCTGCATTTTCGAGACATCCGTGAGTACTCAAGAAATTTGCTCTCAACTTTCCTGGAGGAAGTGTTTTTGGTTTAGGAAATGCTTCGAGTGGAGACATGCATTGTCTTTGCTTTTAATATTTGTAAAACTGAAGATGCATTAATAGATTTGGCCATTAGATGACAGTATATCCTGGAAGTGAAAGTGGCTGATGGAAACTAACTCACTGAATTACAAATGTACCTGCCGCCTTGGTGGATCAGGCATGTTTAGTCAGTTTGATGCTTTCCCATGCTCTAATTTCTTACCTCCAGCAACTGGCCGTCTGCACTAGTGGGCGATTAGGTATAAATCCGGGATGCCTAACATGGGTGTAGAAGCTTTATTGCCTGTTTTTGCCTTTCTTCTGAAGATGCTGATTATTGGTGGGATGGGAACCCTCTTAGGAATGATTTCATTTTCGTGCCTTTTCCAAATAACTATCCTCTTGTGATCTGAGTTAGTAAATGGCAGCGATGATTGTACTCTACAGATCAACGAGATTTTCAACTTTTAAAGAATGATGGCTGGCATTTAGCAATATGTTTCACCAGCAATCCCTGGTCATGGTGTTACTTAGGTGCTGGAATTTGTCTTTGTTGAACAAATAGCAAAGCGTGTGGTGATTTTTGGCCAGATCCTGTTTTTGATCAGAATGAAGGATCTGAAATTGTAATAAAGGGAAAACGTGCAATGTCTTGATCCAGTGGTAGGAATTCAAGTTTCAAACCAGAGGTTGATCACAAAATCCAGGCTGAGCTTAATTCTGATGGACTTCCAGAGATGTTATTTTTCGGATGAAATATTAATCTTTCAGGTCCCAAATTCCTCTTCAAGTAAGGGCTCGTATTTAAATTACAATTTAAAACCATACCATCTGATCTCATTGCATGAAGAATGCAAATAGCCTGCAAAGATTCACCACCGCTGTTCAACAAGTACTTAATTAATAGATATAAGCACCATTCATGCCACGGTCTCTCAGAGCCCTATATAATAATGCAAATCAGGGGCTTTATTGCACCCATATCTTTTCCAGAGACGACCAGACATAACTAAGACAAATGGAGAATTTAAAATTAGTTAAATATTCTGGAATC
Organism: Leucoraja erinaceus; assembly: GCF_028641065.1. NCBI lineage: Eukaryota > Metazoa > Chordata > Chondrichthyes > Rajiformes > Rajidae > Leucoraja > Leucoraja erinaceus. The sequence goes on from NC_073401.1 coordinate 19,653,697, forward strand.
TACTGGTCTCAGTTCAAAAAACCATGGCACTGATAGATTGTTAAAAAATCCATATTGTTACTCTGGACCCACCTGCCAGATTGAGCAATTAAACAGTCAATGGGAAGAGCACGCTTGAAGAAGATCCCCATTATCGAAAATGGCAGGTCTTAGTTGGTGAATACCAAAGGCAGTGCATCTGTATCTGCAACCATCTCCTGCCAGAAGTGCATTAGTATAAAAGGCATTTTTCAATCATTTTCATACATTCCACGAGATGTCAAGATAGCAACCCATTTTCTGCGTTGAAGATTGCTTCAGCAATGCAATCTACTATTTCATGCAGTTACAACGTTAGCATCTATCTGGCAATCTGGAAATGTGTTTACAAAATCCAGTGTGGCTAATTATACCCAGTCTATCTATTCCCAACCATCAGCAAAATGAAGGGCTATTTATCATCCAAGTGGCACACACTTGCCAATAACCGAACGGTCACATTACTCCAGACCTCATCATGCCTTGGTTCAGATAGATAGACACCAAAAACTTGAGTTCCAGCAGAAAACAATTTCACTTAATATTAAGCTAGCGTGACATCCTGGTAAAACAGAAGTCATCAGTCAAAGGACAAATCAATGCATAGTTATACCCCTCGCAAGTTGGAGGTCCATCATCTCAGCTCCTGGGCATCTCTGCAGGAGTTTCTCTGTGCAGTGTCCTCGGCCAAGCTCCCTTTAGCAGCTTCATCAATGACCTTCCTCCCATCATATGCTAGAAGTGGCAACGTGCAGTCTATGCCTGCATGCAACAAACCCTAGACACCATTCAGTCATGGGCTAACAACCAGAATACGAATGTGGGAAATAGAAACAGGAGTATGTCATTTAGCCCCTCACCACCCTCTTCACCATTCTGTGGGACATGGCCAATCCTGTACCCCAGAGTCACTGACCCAGACTAACCCTGTAATTTTTGGTTTTCGTAATATCACCTGATGATCCCCGTCATGATTATACGGAACCCCTCAGAATTCACTGAGACAATTAAAATTCAACATCCTACAGGTGAAGAAATTCTCCTTATCACAGCCCCTTTATTTTGAGTTTTTTTTTTGTCATATCGACCCTGCCTTGACTGGAAATAATTTGGCATGCTTTAATGTTCCATTGAAGGGAGGTTGTGGGGAGCTGCATGGACGTAGGGGAGGTGAGGGGGAGGGAGGCTAGCGAGCGAGGGCAGGCGCCCCATCAGTGTGATTTATGGGGTGGTTGGAGGCCAATCGGTCTCAGCAGAGGATTGGTCAGTCTTTTCAGTTGGTTTTATTGAGTAATACATGTCAGGAACATCATGGGGCATAGTCATTTTTATGTCAGTTCAACATAGATTTTATGTATCTTCTCCCTAATTTGTCTTGCTTTTATTATAGAGATGCATAACACTTGATATCAATCTTATTAGAATCATATCAATTATTGCCATAACCCTAAATGTTAGATCTGTACCCTTCAGTATATCCCAATGTTGCACGGATCTAGATGTGTTTTCTCTTGCTCCACTTCAGAGGACAGAGAATCGAATTGTACAGCATATGAACTGTTCAATGAGTCACCATTTGGTGAAAGGTTTGCACACTTATTGTTCTGTTCCTCTGAAGTTATAGTGAAGATGCGCAATTATTTTTTTCCACTGTATAATTGCTTGATCGTTTATGTTTTCATAGATAAGAAGACTCGAGCTGGCGGTAAGTAGTGTTTTAATTCCAAACTGATTTAAGAAAGTCAGGAGATGCGTAAATAGGTGCTTGGTAATCAGTGCAACTTGGTGAGGGCCATAGGACATTTTTCCATGCTGTATGAGTTGAACTGTTATTTTTGAATTAAATGGCTCTCATTTAGATGTGCTTGCATTAATTTAACAGCTGAATAATTGCTTTCACATGCAGTTTTGGAACCCTTTGTTTTCCCACAGGGAAACTGTACACCCAGACGATCTTGGGAAAATCCAAGGAAAGGAGATTTGTTGGATTAGAGAATGGAGATGAACTTGTATGCAACTACATAAATAGATGTTGTCAAGATTTACCTCTGGGTCGGTGATGAATAACCTCACTCATGGTGGAACTCGGGGCAGGTCAAATTAGTTGTCAGCGGGGCTCTTTGTCAAGGGAGAAGTTCATTGGTCCTGTAGATACACTGGGACCCTTACTGTGAAATGTTTGTTGTGTGAGGAAAAATGTTCAACTGATGATAGCTGACTCGTCTTTTGGGAATGTGTTCACCATTTGTTGACCATGGGATGATCACAATGAATGGCGGTGCTGGCTCGAAGGGCCGAATGGCCTCCTCCTGCACCTATTGTCTATGTCTATGTTGGTGATTTCTGAAAGTCATAGAGGATGAGTAGTGGAAAACATTTGATCCAGACCTCAGGCACTATGTATATGGAGTTTGTACTTGGCCATGAGGGTTTATCCAGTGTACTGATAATTTTGCAGGTTAATTGGCTACCGTAGGGTGGGTGGGAGGAGAATATGTGGGGTATTAATGGGCATTTGAATGAATAGGTTATAGGGAATGGGATTGGTGAGGTTGCTCTGAGAGACAGCATAGACTCTATGGGAGCAATGGCTTCCTGTTTTATAAGGTAATAAAAATATGAGGTTGGTTCATCTCAATGGTCCGAGTTATCTATTGGGGGAGGCAGATGCTGGAGAATCGAAGGTTACACAAAAAAGCTGGAGAGAACTCAGCGGGTGCACAGCATCTATGGGCGAAGGAAATAGGCAATTCGGGCCGAAACTTTCTGTTTTATGAAACCCGTCTGAAGATACAAAACGTGAGAATGTCCTTCGCTCCATAGATCTGCAATTGGTTTCGGAGTTATCTATTGGATGTGAATTAGTGGGTATTCATGAATGAATGGAGAACTGGTGCTTCTTCATGGGTGATGGAGAACTGGTTGTTGGTGGGGTAGGGCGGGAGGTGGTGAAGCTATTTGCATGCGAGATTGTGATGGTTTTAAGTCGGTTATAGTGAAGTGTTGATGGTTGTCCTGGTGAGGAGGATGCCAGTCTTTTCTCTTATACATTTTAGTTATCCATCTGACCTCTGGCACTATATCTTCTCCTGTGTTATGATGCTGCTCTGTTATTCTCCCTTGTCCTTTAAAAGTTTGTTTTCCACCGGCAGCTTGGGTTCTCTCAGTTTGATTTGTGCATTTCATGGTCTTAATTTTTCAGCTATTATTCCCATCTCCAACGTCTCCTTGTGATGTCACAACCATCTGACTATTTTGCCTGATAGATATTGAACCTTTGCTGTAGCTTCAGTCTTTGGAATTTCTTCCCTCACCTGTTTCTCTAACTAATACTGTCTCCTCTTTAATTTTTAATTTTTTTAGCTCTTTGATCATTCTCCTGGTCATTTTTAGTTGTTCTTTATTGATTTGCTGTCACATTTTGTTGAAAGATTTTGTTTGTTTTTTTTTGCTATACTGAAAGCTTACTTACAAATCCAGCTTGCAGTTGTAGGTACAGTTCTGTACAACATGGGCTTCTCTGAAGAATGGTTTGCGGAAATGCCACGTAATTGCACTTTCCACTTTTCTGTGTGCTGGTGATTTGGACAAAGAAAATTTGCTTTCCTTTTGTTATTTACAGTTGGACCAAAGTTTGAAACGTCTTGAAACTTTTGACCATAACTACTGCATTCCATTTCTATTATAAAAGCTCTCAATTTAAGAGATGTGAGCATCAACATTTGAGTGCTCCTATGAGAATTCCATGTTCACATAGAAATCTCCCAGGTACAAATGCCAACCTGAGTTCAGAGAGCCCAGGACACATCATGCAGATGTTGCTAATAGGCTCAGGGTCAACAGGCTATATTTCGGAGTGCAGTTATACCTTTCTCGTACAGATAGAAAGATTAAGGGTATACATAGAGTATCAGTTTCACACTGTTTTCCTTTCTATAGAGGTTCAAGATTGTTTTTTTGCTTGTGCTGTAATGTGGGATATGATATAAGTTATCTGATAGTTTGGCAGTGGTGAGCTACTTGAACTGTTGCAGCTGAACTGTAACATTCCCATCATGTCAAATCACATTGTTGATAAACAAGTCAAAAATGGACAGGATAAGGTCACTGATTCACGTTCCATTTCAAAATTGTAAACTGGGTCACATTGAAAGGGTAGGTTCATGCAGAGAAAGACTTCAACTAATAAACTCGAAGAATAGGTTCATCAATATTACAACATTTGTGTGGATAAATGACGTTTTGCATTTTCCTGGAAAGTAAAATTACTTGCTGCTCAAATTGTTGACCTGAAAGACTGGGGGGTACACATTTGCAAATTAGAACAGAACATATTTCCACTGGCCTTGGCAAAGGAGTAATTTCACTTTATTCAAGCAATGGAAAGAATGTGAGTAAAACAAAAACTGCTGGAGTAACTCAGCACGTGAGGCAGAAACTCAGGAGGACAAGGACACGTGATGTTTGGGGCTGGGACCCTTCTTCAGACTGATTTGTAATAGTGGGTAGAGATAGATGGAAAAGCGGTGGGTGTGGGTCTGAGACTGACATGATGGGTGGACAACGTCTAGAGATGAAAAGGAAACGGGGATGTCAGATAAGGAGGGAAGAGGGATGAAATGTAAAGCCAGTGGGAGGGATAAGGGTGGAAGAGGGGGGGGGGGGGTTTAAGTTGATGGAAGAAATGGATACGTGCCAGGGAAGGTTGGGCACAGGAACGAGAGGGGGAAAGCAGGGGGGGGGGGTGTTGAATTCGTAAAATGCGTATCTGTGGAAGTTGGTGAGAGGTGTTGGGGACATCCTAAGCCTTCTATGAAAGTAGAGGCATTGGTGTGCTATCTTGGCCATTGCTTCACTATGTGTGGTCCAGGAGAAGATGTTGGTGATATTTACTCTTTGGAATTTGAAGCTTTCAACCATCTCTACTTCGGCACCGTCAATGCAACCCAGGGTGTGTGTACCACTTCGCTTCCTGAAGCTTTGCTGACATTGAAAAAAAAGTTGTTGGCTTGACACCAGGTCACAAGGACCAGAGGGCACAGCTTCAGAATAAATGATGATCAATGATACTGTACCTAGGTACAGTGAAATGCATTGTTTCGCTGCGTTTTGGTGTCGACAAAGTTGCAAAGGTTCACCGATCAGTCCTATCTACTGTCTGCCACCGCTGGCAGTAGGACATACCTTGGGAATGGAGATGAGGAATATCTTTAGTCAGAGGGTGGTGAGTCTGTGGAATTCATTGCCACAGGCGGCTGTGGAGGCCATCATTGGGTATTTTAAGAGTGGAGATTGACAGGTTGTTGATTAGTTTAGGATATCAATGGTTACGGGGAGAAGGCATGAGAATGGGGTTGAGAGGGAAAGATAGATCAGCCCTGATTGAAATGCAGAGTAGACTTGATGGACTGAATTGCCTAATTCTGCTCCTATGAATTATGAAACATCTTCCCAGAATCTGGCCTGTCAAGCCGTTTAAGAATTTTGCAAGTTCCAATAAGATTTCCTCTCATCCACCTGAACCTAAACTCTAAAGAATAGAGCCCTAGTCTACTCAGTGTGTTCTCATAGTGCAAATCTTCCATCCTTGGAACCAGTCCAGTGAATCTTCTTTGCACTGCCTCTGTAGCAAGCACATCCTTTCTCTGGTAAGGATACCAAGGCTATACACAGTCCCTGATATGGAAACATTGGGGTCATTTGAGACAGCGAAAAGACATACTCAAAATCTCTTGAAATAGATGCTAACAAATATCTCCCTATCTACGCCCTTCATCATTTTATAAACATCTTGAAGATCGCCCGTTAAAGTCCTACATTCCAGGATGGGTTTGCTCGTAGGGTGGGGGAGTCTTAAATAGAGGGGATGGCTTTCAGGTGAGAAGGGAGAAATTTGAAAGAGCAGCACGTTTTTCAACAGAGGAACAAGCTGCCAGTGAGGGTGACAAAGGCAGGTAGAATTACAACATTTAAAAGGCCTTTCGACAGGTACCTAGAGAGGAAAGGAGCAGAGAGTTTTGTGCCTAAGGCAGGCAAATGGCTTTAGAGAAATATTTTACTCCTTGTCTTAAACCTCTGCTAAAGGAAAAAGCTTCTTATCTGCCCTATCTGTGACTCATAATTTTATAGACCTCAATTTCCCTCTTGGTTTTCTCTGCTGTAAGGAAAATAAGCTAAGCCAAAGAAAACATCATAGCTGAAGGCAACATTCGGGTGAATACCATCTCCAATGCAATCACATCCTTTTTATGAGGCAACAAAAACGTACACAGTACTGAAGCTGCTGCTTAAATAATGTTTTATATAGCCTTACCATAACTTTGCTGTCACATTTCTGACCTGGCTAATGATGATGGCGCCGTAAATTATCGTTTTCTATCTGTGCCGATACCTTCAGGGATCAATGAACATGTTTGCCGAGGCCCTCTGTTCCTCACTATATCTGAAGCTCTGACTATTCATTGTGTATATTCTAACCTTACTAGGTCACTGAAAATAAATTACCATATCACTTACAGGATTAAATTCCATCTGTCCTTTCTCTGCTCATCTGATCAAGTTATTAATGTCCTGTAGCCAAAGATCACGTCTGTCGCTATCAAAAACATCAAAATGTTGTGATTTCAGCAAACTAGCTAATCTTCCCTCTGAGATTCATATCCAGGTCATTAATGTACCTAACTAATAAAACAATATTGGTCTATTGCCTCCCAACATGAGATATAGAAACAAAAAATTGCAGATGATGGAATCCTGAGCAAAAAAACAAAGCGCTGGAGGAACTTAGCAGGTCAGGCAGCATATGTGCAGGGAATGGACAGATGACGTTTCGGGATGAGACCCTTCTTCAGCCTGTTTTACTCAACATGAGATGTATTTGTTTATTCCCACTCTTTGCTTTCTGTCCAATAACCAATTCTCAATCCATCTCAGTACATAGTTTGGAGCGATATGGACCAAGCCTCATATGGACACTAGTCTCACCAACCAGGCCGGTGAGACTAGTGTAGCCGGTGGGACATGTTGCCTGGTGTGGGCAAGTTGAGCCAAAGGGCCTGTTTCCACACTGCATCACTCTATGATTCTATTATGCACATTTCAACATGCTCCAACATTGTCAATCAGCTTCCTAGGTGGGACGTTATTGAAGGCGTTCCTTGAATCTAAATGCACACATCCACCAGTATCTCCATATCTATTTGACTATTCGCATCCTCAAATACAGTAATTCTGTGTTTTTTTTCCACTTACAACTCAAGGTTAAGGCCATTGGCAAAAGAACCAGAGATGAGAATTGTTTTTGCACAGTTAACCTGGAATGGTGAGGGGAGCAGATTTAATTGTGACCAACAAAAAGGAGTTGCTTAAAGGGACAAACACTTGCAGGGTAGTGAACACAAAATCAACTCTTTCAAAGCACAGACACGGGCACAATGGGCCAAAGTTTTTCATCAGCACTGTGAGATCATTTCTGATTTTTATCTAGGCACTTTTGTTTATAGTTCAACAGAAGTTTTACTTTTGTTTTGTTTCCCTCCCTCCTAGATCCAATGAACGCTTTGCAGAACTTGCAAGGTGGTCCCACGGGGAGCTCGAGTGGGATGATGGTCACTCGTCCCCCCGGAGCCCCTTTGCCCGGAATGGCAGGTCTGGGACAGGTGAATCAATCAATATCACATCCTGGACAGCCTCAGCCGGGTACGTCTGGAATGGTGCCTCATATGCCTGGCTTCCCGCCAAGCACCCAGCAGCAGTGTGAGTAGGATTTGGAGGTTGCAAACTCCTGAAGTAGACACTTTCAATTTGTTATGCATGGTAGTTTCCTCACTAGACTGTGCCTCCCCCTCAACACCTACCCCATCACATGTTATCCCAATCAGTCAGTAGCTTAGTTCCCAGAGAATGTATCCCATTGATTTGAATGGTGTCGGGTTGGATAAGAGCATTGGCTTGAAGGGAAGAATGGTGAGAAGGAAGTAACCAAATCATTCATTTATTTTTGTCCTACAACAAGGTTGATAAATTACGTTGGATAAATTATAGCTCACATTTTACATTTTAGCTCCTTAGCTGAGCCGCCTATTTGCTGGACCTGAAGCATCAGTTAATCAGTAACATGCTATTGGGGATGGGGATCAAGTTGGTACTAATAAAGTTGGTACTAATAAATAAGTGGTACTAATAAATAAGTGGTACATGTGGTACTAATAAATAAAAATGTCAGCACATGGGTATGTATTACGCATAACACAATGTGCTTATATGAACCTGAGATTACGGTTTAGAATATGTGGAAAATGTTTCAAAATTCAGTAGGAGTAAATTATAGACCTTCGTCTGGAAATGGCAGGTTCATATTGTTGCCGATCAGATTACTCTGTACCACCACCCTTCTTCAATGAATCATCACAAATACAATGTATTGTGGTTGTTGGAACACAGAGTTACTGGACAGAGTTGAGATTGATTACGCTATGCCCAATGCTCAAAGGTGGGAGGAACATGAGTGAAATTGGGTGTTTTCCTTCATTGTGCACCTCTGGCACAATGTAGAGGCCAGCTGTGCCTGACTAGTGCTGGAGGAGTCGGCTACTGAGCACATGTGAATGTGTCAACGTGGAGTTGTAGGTAGACTGCGCTTCTTATTCCAGTGACATTATAAAGCCCCAGACAGTAGATTTTACTGTTCATATCACCCCACGCCCAATATTAGTTGAAAGTTTTCGGCCCATTTGGAAGCCTTCTTCTAAGCTTTACCCGACGACCCAATGTAGGTATCCTGCAGCAGATTATCAAACATTCTGCTCCTCTATTTGAACCTTCCAGGCTTTTGTGGGGGGGGGTTTCAGATTGTTCATGTAGCTTTCAGGGCTATTACGAGGAAATATGAGTTTTTGCATTGTACTCATACGGTGTGTAGAGAACACTGAATAAAAATGTGTGGAAAGAATCTTCAATCATGTTCCTCGATGTTTTGGAAAAGTTGATCATTTAGCCCGCTGTACTTACGCTGAATTTTTGAATGAAATGTCTATTCTTTCTTCATTGTCCTGTCGCTTTGTCTCCAAGTATTTATACAATTCACATATCAAAGTCTGCTTCTATTTCATGCATTGTAATCCAGATCACAAATATGTGTAATTTTCTACCATCTGCAGTCACTTGTTTTTCCAGAAAAATTCGCACCCAAAATGTCGTCTGTCCATTTCCCTCAACAGATGCGGTCTGTTCCACTGAGTTCCTTAACAGTTTTTACTTTGCGATAGATTCCAGCATCTGCAATCTTTTGTACCTCGGTAGCTTTCTTCTGGTTCTTTTATCTTCTATCAATCATTCATTCTGCCAGTGTTATGTTTTTCTGAAGAAGGGTCTCGATCTGTAATGTCACCCATTCCTTCTCTCCGGAGATGCTGCCTGTCCCACTGAGTTACTCCAGCATTTTGAATATCTTCGGTTTAAACCAGCATCTGCAGTTCCTTCCTACACATTATGTTTTTTGTTATTTATGCTAACCATATAACCATATAACAATTACAGCACGGAAACAGGCCATCTCGGCCCTACAAGTCCATGCCGAACAAATTTTTTCCCCTTAGTCCCACCTGCCTGCATTCGTACCATAACCCTCCATTCCCTTCTCATCCATATGCCTATCCAATTTATTTTTAAATGATACTAATGAACCTGCCTCCACCACTTCCACTGGGAGCTCATTCCACACCGCCACCACTCTCTGCGTAAAGAAGTTCCCCCTCATATTACCCCTAAACTTCTGTCCCTTAATTCTGAAGTCATGTCCTCCTGTTTGAATCTTCCCTATTCTCAAAGGGAAAAGCTTGTCCACATCAACTCTGTCTATCCCTCTCATCATTTTAAAGACCTCTATCAGGTCCCTCCTTAACCTTCTGCGCTCCAGAGAATAAAGACCTAACTTATTCAACCTATCTCTGTAACTTAATTGTTGAAACCCAGGCAACATTCTAGTAAATCTCCTCTGTACTCTCTCTATTTTGTTGACATCCTTCCTATAATTGGGCGACCAAAATTGTACACCATACTCCAGATTTGGTCTCACCAATGCCTTGTACAATTTTAACATTACATCCCAGCTTCTATACTCAATACTAACAAAATGCTTTATGCATTTTAACACCTCTACCAAGTCTTTATGTTTTTCAAAGGGCTTCAGTCTCTCCCATAAACGATTCCCTCATTCGTATTAACACTGGAGTAAATCTTCTGCTGTACCCTCCCCATGGCCTTGTGTTCTTTGCTAAAGTGTGGCACCTAATTTGAAACATGATATTCCCGCTAAGGCCCTGACTATTGTTTGCAATGGTTGACATGATTTCCTTGTCTAGGTTGTACTCTTTATTATTTTTCTATCCTTTTGGGCAGTTGCTCAGGGTTGCCTGCACACCTGCAGGCTGCTGTACGAGGGACAAGAGGTGGTTGACGGACTGATTGGCTGGTTGTTTGAAAGGTGATCAGTGCCTTCCTGGGCACTCTTTCATTGGAGTTGTCAAAGGCCTGGGATTCTCATGAGTTAATGTGAATTATGCATTTAGTGAAGAGACTGAAAATATTAGGTGTTTTTCATGTCCTCTGTGAAATCATTTATCGCATCTATGCTTGAAATAAGAGTTCCTGTTTTGCAAGTTTGGTTTTGGTTATGTCAGGGTCAGCTGGAATTGATGTCCGGGGTATTGTATTGTATTGATCAGCCATCCTCCCAATGTATTGAACAGTTCTGCAGCAACATCATTGGTGATAGTTCAAAGCTTTAAAGTGTTTGCTATAGGCAGTCTGACTCTCAAGCATCACTTTTGCCTGAGAGCTGCCTGACCCTCAGATGGTCAAAGGTTGGCCTGACATATTTGTGGTGCTCATGAATTTCATCATCCATTGCTTTGGGAGCCATCTCTCAGCAATGGATGATGAAATTCATGGTGATCTCACCCATCTTCACCCCCACATGTTGTAACACATCATCCGAGTTGACATTCTGATCTATTTTCCTATTTTCCATTTATATGCTCAACTAAGGTAGGTTTCTAATAATTGGTTGTCTCTTCTCCTTACCTCTCTTTACTTAACTAATTAAGTAATCCACACTACTCTAGTAAGGCTTATGTATTCTATAAGCTTGAAGTGAAATCCTAAATTTACAACAAATGTTAGACAGAAATTAAATGCATGATCTTTGGGCCAAACAGCCAAAGGTCCTCGGTGATGCTATTAATCATAACCGCCTTCAAGGAAGGATAAAGACTAATGTTGATCATTGCAGAGGTGACTCCCTGCTGACACCCATGCAAACATTGGCACATAGGTCCACCTCAACCGTCTCTTCCCAGCTGCCAGGGCTACATTCAGCCCATCACAAGTCACAGTGGACATGATCTTCACATTGCGATAACACAAAATAAATGCAGTGAAGAGCAACAACGAATTTACAAGGTTTTTTATCCCCTCAAGAGTTTTCAATTCTATCAACTGTATCTGTGACAGACGAATCAATCGCCAGTGAAAGATGGGGCAAGCCAGGCTGTCTCTTTATATTAATACGCAATTTATTGTCACATGTACCTAGGTACAGTAAAATGTTTTGTTTTGCATACAATCCGCTGAAATCAACCTGCAGACCTCACCTATGTCCACAAAGCATCGCCACTTTTCCGACAAAGTCACAATAAGTTCATCGAACAGTCTTATCTTAATTCTTCCTGATTTCCCCTCAAAATGTTGCACCTTACCTCTGAACAGCTTAACAGACAGACAGTTCAAGCTTTGGGAGTCTATTCCAGAACAAAGCTCATCTAATACAACGGTTGCAGACAACGCTCTCCAATCAATGACTCATTCATGTGAAGATGATCTTACACCAAAAATCCAGAAGACCAAGACACTCTACCCACTCGCCCCTATTGTACAGCACTGCTATCTAAAGGTCCATAACAAGACCTTGGGGAAAACGTGGACTATATCATGATGAATTTCAAAGATTTGTGCATGTATATCCACAGCGCTCTCTTCCACTTCATTTAAAAGAGATACATTATGTTCCTATTGCCTTTCCTCAGTCTTCCTGTTCAAATGCTTTGCCTCACACTTCTGTGCATCACGATTGTCAACCATGTGTCTGCCATGTTACCCTCTCTGCCTTTCCTTGTTGTTAACTGTAATCGGAGTTTGTTTATTTGTCATGTAGTGTGGCAGCCATTTGTTATCCATTCCCAACTTTTCCCTTGGTTGTTCCAAATGACGCAGTTGGTGACTGCATTGATGAGTCTGGAATCACATTAAACTGGATAAGGATAATAGATTATTTTCCTTAAAGGGCAGATGTTAGCCAGATGTTTTACCTGCTCCAGAACTTGCATTTATTGAGACTACATGAATTTCAAATCCCTTGTTACCATGTATCAGAAAGAACTGCAGATGCTGCTTTAAATCGAAGGTAGACACAAAATGCTGGAGTGTGAAGGATCTCGACCCAAAACGTCACCCATTCCTTCTTTCCAGAGATGCTGCCTGACCCGCTGAGTTACTCCAGCATTTAGTGTCTTGTCACCATGTTGGGATGAAACCTGTGCCTCGAAATATAATCCAGTTCTTTGGAGTTTTCAAGGTCATGTCCTCTGCACTCATAGAAATGACAGTCATTAAATTGTACAGTATGGAATCTGGTCATTCGGCGTAGCAAGTCCACGCCGGCCTGTCGTTTTAACCCTATAGTCCAGCATCTAGTTCCCAGTCCTCTGTGCTTGTGATTCAAATACCTATCTAGACAGTTCAAGAATGTATTGTATTTATTTATTAGTTGTATAGATGCATTTATTGCACTGTAATTAATTTATTAGCCCAGTATTTAAAAACATACAATGAATTTGATTTGCCATACAGTCACACCAATAAAGTAGCAAGACACAGAACTACATAAAAATTAACATAAACATCCACCACAGTGCACTGTGATGGAAGGCAATAACGTATTATCTTGTTCCCTTCTTTTCTCCCGTGGTCGGGCAGTCGAACCATCCGCAGTCGGGGTAATCGATGGACGGAGATACGATACGGAAAACTTTGCATCTCTGTCGAGGAAAGAGATTTTAAATGTTTCCCCCAACTCCCACGTAATAAAAAACAAAAGATACACTAAAACATACATTTAACAACAGACTAAAAACAACAAAAGAAGAAAAGGACGAGACAGACTGTTGGCGAGGCTGCCATAATACTGCGCCACTCAGTGGCCCAGCTTCAACCCCAGTCCAGGCACTCGCCACTCTCTGGGTGATAAAGGCCCCCTTGTATCATTCAAAGTCAATGGGACAGCTCCCTTTGCTGCCCTGCTGCTGTGCTAGGCTGTGTACTCAGTGTGGCCTTGATGCTGTCACTGCTGGGAACCCAGGTGAACCCAGTTCCTAGCATCGCAGTGCAGGTTCAGAGCTGTATCAGCTCTGTATCAGCTCCGGGTGGCAGGGGATTTTGGCACCAGTGGGGGCAGGGGGATTTTGCAAAAATTAAAAACATTCAACAGTCCTTGAGGTTTTTTAAAGTTCTATAAAACATTAGCACAGTGAAAATCAGCTCAGTAAATAATACTAACTTAAATAATAAATGCTTACCTTATTCCAAGCAGTCGATTGTTCCCATCCCCAGCCCAGGAGCTGTGAAGTCACACAGATGATGATGCTCCACTAGACCCATCTGAGCAGCTCGGGAGCACCCGCAGTCGATGATGGCAGAGTGACTGAGGCCAATGCCGTCGCTGGAAAAAGGGAATTGCACAGGATTGTTGGATGACTTCCAGAACATGCGTTGCATGTGATGGGAGATCTGCCCCGTTCATTGATGTCAAGTGCAGGAGAGACCAACTTCCATAGTTCACTTTTTGCTTTCAGTTCCAAAACCAGTTTGTATCTGTGTAGCTTGACACTTTGGGGTGATTGAAGGAGGTGGATTGAAGAGACTGGAAGCATTAGTGGCATGGGTATTGGAGGAGGGGGAGCTGCTTCCAGGGATGGTTGGGGAAGAGGGTGGGGTCAATGAGGGGGATTCCCTCCTCAGATGCTACCTCTAGCATTTTGTATTTTACTTATTTAGAATGGTTTTTGGAAGCAGACAATAGCGTAGGAATGTGATTAAAATAAAGGACCTCAGATTGTACATTGAAGGAACTTAATGATTGGAGAGGTCATTTTTTTTGTCAGAGGCTGTTTTGCACCGAGAATGGATTGTGAAAGCGGAGAAGGAATGAGTACACAGAGAAGGTGCTGCCAATGAAAATTGTCTGCCGTTGGTGATTGAAGGAGGTGCAATCTATAAGTTGGTTTCAGAAATTGGAGCAATAAGAGCATATGGGTTAGATACCAGAAATAATAATAAGAGGTTGGTGTGAAAAGATATTCAAGGAGAGCATGAGGAACTGAGGTTAGATAAGAGGGAAAAGTAGCAGCGGGTCATGTTGTTGGGATGCTGAGGCAAGAGAAAATCTATAATGAAGAAATGGTTACAGCCTGGATCTAGAGGTTAATGCTTTATTCATAAGAATAAATAGGCAATACAAATGTACTGCTTGCACAAGTAAGGCACTCTTTTTGTAGCTTGAACTGATAAGTAACAGGTTACATCATTCTCTAAACCTGCCAGACAATAACTCCCTCAAACCAGAAAGGATGTGGAGAGGATGTTTCCACTATTGGGACAGTCTAGGATCTTAGGTCATAGCCTCAGAATAAAAGGATGTGCCTTTAGGAAGGAGATGAGGATGAATTTCTTTAGTCAAGGGGTGGTGAATTTGTGGAATTCATTGCCACAGACGGCTGTGGAGGCCAAGTCAATGGATATTTTTAAGGCAGTGATTGATGGATTCTTTATTCATAATTCTTTTTTAATGAGACTAATGGAAGAAAAATATCGTCATGATGTAATTCATGTGCTCCCTTGCAGTAGTATTCATTTACAAATGGGGTTTAATGGTTGGATCACTACTGCGTCTGAGGGGTAATGTGTGTAGGAAGGAACTGCAGATGCTGGCTTACTCCGAAGATAGACACAAAATGCTGGGGTAACACAATGGGTCAGGCAGCATCTCTGTTCCTTGTTTGTTATTTGTACCTTTTCATACCTCTATTTTCCCTACCCCTGACTCTCAATCTGAAGAAGGATCTTGACCTGAAACATCACCTCTTCATTTTCTCCGGAGATGCTGTCTGACCCGCTGAGTTACTACAGCATTTTGTGTCTATCTAAAGGGTAATGTATTGTGATCCACATTCCACAGTAACTTCTGTACTGCGTCTGAAGGGGGTATTTATTTGTGTTTCCAGGAAGCAGAATGGCTGCAGATTAAATT
The DNA here is from genome assembly GCF_028641065.1 of Leucoraja erinaceus. NCBI lineage: Eukaryota > Metazoa > Chordata > Chondrichthyes > Rajiformes > Rajidae > Leucoraja > Leucoraja erinaceus. Next base: position 19,669,076 of record NC_073401.1, read on the forward strand.
GTACATAGGCCTGGAAGGTAACTGTGATCATGCTTGAGTGCTGTGTGCGTCACTGAAGATAGACACAAAATTCCTAACTTTTGATTGCTCTGTACAAACTGTTCCTTCCTGTAACACACTTTGCGTCAGGAAGCATCTCCAGATCCTGAGTCAGTTACTTTGTACAAGAGGAACACCTCTATGATTTTCCTTTACCCCAACCCCCAATCCAGAAGAGGATCTTGCCTGAAACATCACCTCTTCATTTTCTCCGGAGATGCTGTCTGACCCGCTGAGTTACTACAGCATTTTGTGTCTATCTAAAGGGTAATGTATTGTGAGCCCACAATTCCACATTCCACAGTAACTTCTGTATCACTGCAGTTCCAGGATTTTTTATGGTGCAGATGAGGTCTTAAGATTGGGGTAATAATTTTTATAATTTATTTGGTGAACCACATTGATTTCCAATTGCTTCTCAGGGGTTTTCAGCAGAATGGCTTGCTGTCACTTGAAATAAAAATTAAATTGTACATAGGCCTGGAAGGTAACCTGTGATCATGTTGAGTGCTGTGTGCGTGGCACTGTGCTCTTTTGAAGCTATTAAGCTCAACTGAAATTTGTGCCTTATAGGATTCCTAACTTTTGATTGATCTGTACAAACTGTTCCTTCCTGTGAGTAACGTGAGGCACACTTTGCCTCGTTGAAGCAGTGGCCAGATCCTGAGTCAGTCTTGCACTTTGAACAAGAGGAACAAAGTTAGTGATGTTCTCGTTTACAATCCAATCCCCCAGCCCAGTTACAGATGCAGCAGATTGCTCAGCAGCAGCAGCAGCAACAGCAACAGCAGCAACAGTTCCAGGCGCAACAGGCTGTGCAACAACAGCAACAACAACAGCAGCAGCAGCAACAGCAGCAACAGCAACAACAGTTCCAGGCACAGCAGCAGATAATGAAACTGCAGTTGCAGCAGCAACAACAGGTACTTCCCTGTCCATAACCCAGTTTACAGCACATGGCCATCCATGCCATGATGCTCCCAAATGCTCATCAGAATCATGAAATATTGCATGTGTAACTTCAAACACCCTATGGCTAAAAGGAATTCTCTTTGAGTCCTCCCGATCTACTGCCCATACCATTGTGTTGAATATAGTTTTAAAGCATTATAGTTACTGCTGTAGAGAAAGGGCAAATTTTAAAAAGTGCAGTTTGTGAGATTAGGTTTTGAGAGGACCATTCAGTGGTCTGATAACGGTGGAGAAGGAGCTGTTACTGAATTTGGTGGTACGTGTTCAAGCTTTGGTATCTTCACCTGACGGGAAGGGGTGCAGAGGGAATGACTGGGGTGGAAATGGTTCTTGATTATGTTGGCTGCTTTCCCTGGGCCACCCAAAATGTAGATGGAGCCCATGGGGGAGAGACTGGTTTATGTAACGAACTGGGTGGGGTTCATTCACAACACTGCAATTTCTTGTGGTCTTGGGCAGAGCTGTTGCTAAACAATGGAATGATGCATCCCAATAGGATGCTTTCTGTGTTAGAAACATAGAAAGATAGAAATTAGGTGCAGGAGTAGGCCATTCGGCCCTTCAAGCCTGCACCGCCATTCAATATGATCATGGCTGATCATCCAACTCAGTATCCCGTACCTGCCTTCTCTCCATACCCTCTGATCCCCTTAGCCACAAGGGCCACATCTAACTCCCTCTTAAATATAGCCATGAACTGGCCTCAGCTACCCTCTGTGGCAGAGAGTTCCAGAGATTCACCACTCTCTGTGTGAAAAAAGTTTTTCTCATCTCGTGTTGCATCTATAGACGTTGGTAAGAGTCGTATGAGACATGCTGAACCTCTCTGGTTGTCTGAGGAAATAGAGACATGGTGTGTCTTCTTGGCTTGTACTCCCTGGAGTTTAGTAGGATAAGGGGTGATCTCATCGAAACCGACCGACTAATAAAATACCTAGATAGAGTGCATATGGAGAGGATATTTCCGGTAGTGGAAGTGTCTAGGTGCAGCCTCAGAATAAAAGGATGTATCTTTAAAATGGGGCAAAGGAGAAAATTCTCTAGCCATAGAACGGTGAACCTGTGGAATTCATTGCCACAGACGCAGGTGGAGTCCAACTCATTGGGTAGTTTAAGATGGAGTTTGAGGTTCCTAAATAGTAAGGGTGTCAAAGGTTACGGGCAGGGGTCAGGAGAATGAGGGTGAGAATGAAAAATAGATCAGAGCAGACCCGATGGTCAAAATGGCCTAATTCTGCTCCTCCGTCTTCTGGTCTCACGGCCGTAGCTTCAGTGTCAAGAGTCAAAAGTGTTGTCGTATGTCCCAGATAGAGCAATGAAATTCTTACTGTTACTGCAGCAGCACAACAGAATGTAAGCATAGTACACTGTAAACAATATAATAAACAAGAGAAAAAATGTGTTCGTTCCAGGACAAATTGTTGGTGATGTTTACACCTAGGAACTTGAAACTCTCGACCATCACCACTTAGGCACCATTGATGTTGAGCTTGTGCAATACTTTGTTTCCAGAAGTCAACAACTGGCTACTTTGTCTTGCTGACATTGAGGGGGAGGTTTAAGAAGGAACTGCAGATGCTGGAAAATCGAAGGTACACAAAAATGCTGCAGAAACTCATCTATGGAGCGAAGGAAATGGGCAACGTTTCGGGCCGAAACGTTGCCGATTTCCTTCGCTCCATAGATGTTGTTGCACCCGCTGAGCTTCTCCAGCATTTTTGTGTACCTTTGAGAGAGGTTGTTGTCTTGACACCATGTTACTGGGCTCTCTACCTCCTTGCTGTACTCCATCTTGTCATTGTTCAAAACCTGGCCCACTACGATGGTGTTATCTGTAAACTATTTCATAGAGTTAGGGCAGCATTTGGCTGCATATTTATGAGTAAACACAGAGTATAGTAAGGAGCTGATGGGGGTGCTACAGTTAATTCACAGCTTTCATCTCCACCAGTGGTGAGCAAGGCCTGGTAGTGATGGGAACAGGACTATCATTATATGGCATTGGATCTGGCACTGGTGGGTATAATCATGTCGCCATGGCATTTGGAACCGATCTGGTGGATGCTGCACTGGCAATAATGAAGTAGGGTTGGTGTGAGGAATTTCTTGAGCTCATGTCACAGTGTAAAATCCTCTTTGTTCACACAGAGATTGATGCAACAACAGCTCCAGCAGCATCAACATATCCAGCTCCAGCAGCTCCAGCAGTTGCAGTCTCAGTCTCAACCCCAGTCACAAATGGCACCACAATCCCAACCACAGCCCATGGTTGCACAGGTACCTGGCCAGGCGGGCCAGGTTTCCATGTCTTCATCCTTGACGCAGCAGCAGCTACCACCGATCAAGCTTCAGGCCCAACAACAGGTAGTCATCCTTGTGTTATTAACTGGGTATCATCGTGCTGTGGACCGTGACGTTGGCATCAGGTACTGAGCTACGGGGTAGCCCTGGAGTGGAATAACTGGCATCTCTTACCTCAGTGGTAATGCAGAAAGATTTTCATTTAGTGTCAGACGATCAGCTGTTCTGATGCACAGTTCAGGTGGAGCTTTCTTGTGTGTTAGTCTCAGCTTTACCTATGGAGTGAAAAATCCTGGGATATTACAGAACAGGAGGTCATTGGTCTACTGTATCTGTTCCTGCCCTTGAAAGCTCCCTCCAAATAGCTCTCTTATGCTTCCAATCTTTCCTTTTTATTTATTTTTTTAAATCTACTTTTTTGAAACCTTTTTCTGAATCTGATTAAAGATTAATGTCAGATCACAGCAGGTCTCTAAAATATTTATCTTGTTCTTCAAGAAATTGCAGATTCATTTCCCCTACCACTATAAACAGTTTAATCCATTTACCAAAGCCTGTTAACCCCAGTAATGTAGATGTGTTCTGTTGCAATGGCCTTTGCCCTTTTCTGTTGTAAAGTGAACAATCTTGGGTTATCTACTTAAAGCCAGAGCCCTACTCAAATATGCTGCATTAACTTAGTATAAAACTACTTAAGGCATATATAATGAGTGTCAGGAAGTAGCTGATGATTTTATTTTGAGACTCTCTTACATTTGAAGCCAACATAACCGATCATGGCCGCTGAGGCCCTGCATATTGCCAGATGATCCTGCTGCTGTGAATAGCCCTGCCCATTGAATTGGCTTCATCGAGCCTCAATGTTTCAATGGCTTGTGCCATAATTGATGCAAATATGGTATTCAACATGCAATATGATCTCACCACAAAATTATTCCAGAACATGTTTCAATCTTAATTTAATTTCTGTTCCTTGATTAGCTGGATTTAGCTGGGAAATTCACAGCAGCGGAATTAACATTTCAACGTTGTCAATGATCTTGGAATTAAGCAATGCTTAAGGGGTTTACACAAGGAACTGGAGATGCTGGAATCTGAAGAAGGGTCCCGACCCAAAACGTCACCTATCCATGTCCTCCTGAGATGCTGTGTGACCTCCTGAGTTACTCCAGCACTTTATATTTTGCATAAGAGCTATCTGGTCCATTGTTCTTGTGTCCTGGCTCGTAGGAGAAATTCTATTCTGCTGCCTTCCCTCATCAGACCTGTAACTGCATTTGGTACCCTTTTGGAAGGTTTTATGGGATCTGACTAAATGTGTATTGCAGATTACATTTTGTCAAGTAAAAAGGCTATGCCTCTGTCCCACTTAAGAAACCTGTACGGAAACCTCCGGAGACTTTGTGTCCCACCCAAGGTTTCCGTGCGGTTCCCGGAGGTATTTGTCAGTCTCCCTAATGGTCTAAAGTGGTGTCCGCATCTTCTATAGAGCATAGAAGAAACCACTTTCCACCATTAGGGAGACTGACAAAAACCTCCGGGAACCGCATGGAAACTTTGGGTGGGGCGCAAAGTCTCCAGAGGTTTCCGTTCAGGTTTCCTAAGTGGGACAGGGGCTTTAATATCATCTTGTATCTAGTTTTTACCATAAATCGTGTTTTTATGAATTTATTACGACACAACGAGGGCTTTAGCTGGTCGTGCCTAAACATTCCCCAAATGGAGCAATCCCATCTGTCCCATTCACCACCTATCACTTCTTTGTAGTCTTGTAACTCAATCTCTCATGGGCATGTCAACTCCCCATTGATTCTTTGCTTATTATCCAGCATTAAAGACAATTTGTAGCGGGCAATTAACCCACCATCACATTTTGGGACGTGGAAGGAAACTGGAGCACCTGGCAAGCTTCCACTGGTTAAATGATCCTTCTTGGTGTTACTTCCTACTGTACATTGATTCTGCACTGATTGACAGTTTAATTCTGAAAATGTTTCAAAGAACAGAAGTACATCAGTGGAAATGAGCAAAACTTCAGTACAAATCCAATTAATTGGCACATCTTTTATGCTTTTGTTTCAGGTCCGTGCGCAGTTTCCTCAGGGGCAGACGGTCCAGGCCCAAGCACAGGCCCAAGCTCAAGCTCAGGCACAAGCTCAAGCCCAGGCTCAGGCCCAAGCCCAGGCTCAAGCCCAGGCCCAAGCTCAGGCTCAGGCTCAGGCTCAGGCCCAGGCTCAAGCTCAAGCCCACGCCCAGGCCCAAGCTCAGGCCCAAGCTCAGGCCCAGGCCCAAGCTCAGGCCCAGGCCCAGGCTCAGGCCCAAGCTCAAGCCCAGGCTCAGGCCCAGGCCCAGGCTCAAGCTCAAGCTCAAGCTCAGGCACAAGCCCAGGCCCAAGCACAAATGGGAGCAGGAGGGCAGGTAAGGAAAGTGTGAGTGTCTGTCGTCCTGCCTCAATGCATGAATTGATCAGGGTGTGGTGGGATTTCTGGTGTATTACTTTGTTTCTGCAGGTTTCTTTTCCCGGCTGTTAATTGCACGTTTTTGTAAAGCACCTGCTTCTGAATAATAAATCAGCCCTGCCTCCAATTCTTTTCTCCCCCAAATGTGGGTATTTGCAGCCATAGGAGAAAATGGATATCTGTCAATGTATTTAATACTTGATGGTTAGCCTGCTTTAGCAATGATAGAGGCATGGTTCAGATATCATGTGTTTCACATTTTAGGTGGTCTAGTTTCTGGTGCAGGTCTGTTGCTATTCCACTGATGTTCTTTCCTGAACCAGCGTGCAGATCTTCCCCGACTTCCTGCTGAAATCAGTGCTGATGTGTTGCGTATACCCAAACAGACTTTGGTTTCCAGAGCTAAAGTCACCATCACCTCCTGGCTTCTTCCCCTGCTGTTCCGGTGAATGTTTATAGAGTCCACCAGGGCAGCTCCATCTTGTGCAGGTACTCAGCTCTTGAGCTGGGAAATCTGCCCATGAGCCTGTTTCGGACTCAACCTGGTACATAATGGCCACCCCAGTCAATGACTGGTGACATCGGTTCCTGGGTTAAAAGTAATGTAATATGGTTTTATTATTTGTTTCAGTTGGTTTCAATGATTTTACATGATTTTTAGTATGTAGTCATGCTGTTTAGATAATTCAGTTTCAACAAGTTTAACATTTTTCATTTTTAACAATATGTTTATGTACATTGCATCATTGGTGGCCTGTGCCAAGGGGCTCTGACAAGGACTCGAGTCGAGGGCCTCAGTGATGTCTGCCTGTACTGAGAGTCTCTGACCTGGGGGTGGAAAGATTGGTGGCTGCCTGTACTGAGAGACTCTAACCTGGGTATGGAGCCTCAGTGATGTCTGCCCGTGGGTGGACCTTGTAATGAGACTGACTGAACTTAACGTTGGGCCATATCAGTGCTGGGATCCAGGATCCCTGATCTGGACCATGCTGTTGGCCACACTGGAACAATAACTAGGCACAGGGTTAGATGGCCAGCAGTTTTGCAAGATCTGCCCTGTTAACTTGTTGTTTCTGATTTAGTTCGCAGTCTCGCCAGATTCAGAACTGGCCCAGGTGTGGTGATGGAGTCAGTGTTAGAGGTGGAATCAGAGTTAGCTTTCGCTGGCAAAACATTTATTTCACCTTTAGCAAGCAAGCTGAGAAGGCAGGGAAAGCAAAGGTTCAGTAAAAATCAGAAATTGCAGATGCTGGAAGCTAAACCACAAACAGTAATGTCTGAAGAATTCAGTTAGTCAAGCAGCTTCTGGGGACAGAGAAACTGTTCAACTTTTCATATGGAAGACACTTTCTCAGTTCTGATGAAGGGTATTTGACCTGAGCTATTAACTGGTATCTCTTTCCACAGATGCTGCTTGACTGGGTCAACTCTTCCTGCTTTTCTGTTTGTGTTTCAGATTTTGAAAACTTGGAACAAAAACACATGCTCAGCAGGTCAGACAGCATCTGTGGAAAGAGAAACGGTTATCGTTTAAGATTGGATTTCATTCATCACAACTGATAATGACGAGCTAAAGAAGAATATTTAATTGCAGAGAGGGTGACCGTAGGGAATTTCTGGACAGTTACAGAGTGCCAAAGCAGTGTTTTGCAAGTAGCAGGTCAGGGTGATATAACGAAGATGGAAACATGATACAGCAGAAATGGCCAGCTGATACAAAAAAAAGTGTATTTTCTTAGTTGATGAATTTGTGTTGATTCTGGAGGGCTACAAAGTGCCCAGAAGGAAGATGAGGTCCTGTTTCTCAAGCTGCCATTGGATGCCATTGTACCAGTACAGGAAGTTACAGACAGAGGTCAGGTTGGGAATGAGATGGAGAATTAAACTGTCGGACAACAGGAAAATCAGTGGCACACACGCACACTGAGTCCACGTGCGCTGCCAAGTGATTGTCCATTCTGCGTTTGCTTTCTCCACTGTAGAGGAGACCACCTTGTTAGCACTGAATGCAGTAGAAGATGTGCAAATGAATTGCTGCAGACTATTTGGGTCCCTGGATGGTGAGAAGAGAAGCACTGAAAGGGCAGGTGTTGCTTCTCCTGCTGTTGCACGGAAAAGTACTGTAAGATGGGGTTGGGGACGGAAGAGCAGACCAGGGAGTCACAAAGTAAATGATTCCTTCTAAGTGCTGAAATGGGTAGAGCAAAGACAATGTGTCTGGTCGCTGAGTTTTATTGGAGAGGTATTTTACTTGCACATGTAGACCAATCTGGTCTACTTTTACTGTTTGATTTGCATCTCAGCAGTTAATGCTTATCTGGCTGAAAGAAAGAAGTTAACATGTGCAGTCTGAATAGTCACGCCGGTGATTAGGCAGACATTACAACAAAGAGACAGGCCCTTTAGCCCAACGAATCATTGTATAGCTTTCACATGAACTGCCGTTGAAGTCCATGTACTTAACCTGTGCACGTGTGCCCTTCACTCCTGATAGCTAATTTGTTTGAATGTTTGCGTGATGGCTGGTTCATCTGCCAATACATTCCATAGCTTCAACTCTGCATCAATAAAAACATAGTTTTAAATTCTCTCTGCAGTGGGGAAAAATGCTAGAATCTGGTGTTAACGCTGTGGTAACAGAGCATTTAGAATTCTGATTTTTGGAACATTGGAATGTCTTCTGAGGCCGAGGTTACTTGTACAAGAAGGATGGGTTGCAGCTGGACTGGAGGGGACCAATATCCTGTAGGGAGATTTGCCAGTCCTATTCTGGAAGGTTTAAACTAAAGTGGCAGGTGGTTGGAAGGTCAGCAAATGGGAGGGCTGATGGGAAGCCAGAGATTAAAATCAGTAAGTCTCAAAGGAAGGCCAGGCAGTATTAAGCAATATGGTGTAACTGATGGTCTAAAATGTGCTTATTTCTTCACGTAGTATCGTGGATAGAGCAGATGAACTTAGAGCATGAATCACTGTTAGCCACTCTGATCTTGTGGCTATTACGGAGACTTTGTTGCTGAAGGGACAGGGCTGGCAGCTCAACATTCTAGGGGTTTGATGTTGCAGACATTATAAGGAAGGAGGTAGAGGGTGAAGATTTGACTTTACTAATCAGAGAGAATGTCATGGTGGTAGTCAGAGGGGACATACTGAAGGGTTTGTCTACTGAAGCAATATAGGTAAAACTCAAAAAAAGAAAGGTGCAAAAACTCTGATCGGATTATACTGCAGGTCTCCCAATAGCCAGTAGGAGATAGTGGAACAGATATATAGATAGTTTACAGAAAGATGCACAAACAATAGGATTTTCATAGTGGGCAAATTTAACTTTCCCAATATGGACTGGAACTTATTCAGTGCAAAAGGCTCAGACGGGGCATAATTTGTTAGGTGGATCCAAGAGGGTTTCTTGAATAGTATGTGGATAGTCCATCTCAAAGAGGGGTCATACTGGACCTTGTACTTGGAAACAAGCCAGGATTGTTGACTGGCGTTTCAGTGGAAGAGTATTTTGGGAACAGTGATCACAACTCCATAACTTTTAAACTAGTTAGGAGCAAGGATAAGCTTGGACCTTGGGGAAAGGCACTAAATTGGGGCAATGCAGAATACAGCATTATTAGGCAAGAACTACGGCGAATAAACTGGGAGCAGTTGTTATTGGCATTTGACATTTGGGGGTCATTTAAAGGACTGCTGACCAGAGATGACATGTTCCAATAAGGAGGAAAGAAAAGGATGGCAAGGTAAGGGAACTTTGGATGACCAAAGAAGTTGTAAATTTGATGAAGAAGAAAAAGGAAGTATATGTAAGCCTTAGATAAAATCAGGCCGGGCTTTTGAGGAATATGGAGTAAGCAGGAAAGAACTCAAGCGGGTAATTAGAAGGGACACAAGGGGCCATTGGCGAGTCGGATTTAAAAAAATCCCAAGTCTCTTTATACTTACATTAAAACAACCAGGGAGAAGGTACAGTGCCCTCCATAATGTTTGGGACAAAGACCCATCATTTCTTTATTTGCCTCTGTACTCCACAATTTGAGATTTGTAATAGAAATAAATCACATATGGGTAAAGTGCACATTGTTAGATGTTTTTAAAGGCATTTTTATGCATTTTGGTTTCATCATGTAGAAATTACAGCTGTGTTTTTACATAGTCCCCCCCCCCCCCATTTCAGTTCTTGCCTTCCATCTTCTCCCTACGTCTGCTCAGCCCCCAGATTTAATTGTTCCTGTGTAATTACCACTACCTTCGATGTAATGACATTGCCATTCATACCTTCCTCTCGCCTTTCTCAGCATTTCCCCCATAACTCCCCCCCCCTCTTCATTCTACCATCTTCTCCAATAGCCACACTCCTCCTCATAGTTCTTGCTCATGCAACTACCAGAGATCATCCTTTACCTCTTCACTTTGTTTCTTCCCGGAATCCAAACACTTTCACCAGCATTACCGCAATTAATGCTCATTGTGTGGAAACTGTTTTGGAGAACTTCTCTATTCAGTCTAGAAATGTGATGCTGAGTTTACAGTTACCTGTTGCTTTAATTCCCTGTCCCATTCCCACTTTGTGTTGGGTCATAAAGTCATACATCATGGAAACTGGCCCTTCGGAGAAATCCACCCACGCCGTACAAGATGCCCTATGGAGGGTATTCCTGTTTGCTTGCGCCTGGTCCATGTCCCTCTAAACCTTTCCTATCTTTGTGCCTGTTTCAATGGTTACCAACCTGAAATGTAACTCTCTTCCTCTCCATAGATGCTGCCTCACCTTCTGAGAATTAAAATCTTCTAATTTTATCCCAGTTAGTTGATGTTTGGCTTAAATATTGGAATCATTTTTCAGTCCTTTGCTTAGAAGGACAGAGGACAGATTGCATATTTTTGAGGGAAAATTGTGTGTAACTAACAAATGAATTTTCTGAGGGAAAGAAGGGCCAACAAGAGAAGTTCATTTTATGTTGTACACGTGCATTTTTCTAAGGCTTTCGACAAGATCTGGCAGGCAGGTCAAAAATTACTGTAATGCGAATCCAATTGAGTGACAAATTGTATCTTAAATTTACAGCGACAGAGGATAAAGAGCTATGGTTTGCAGGTATTTTTGCAGCTGCAAGGCTAAATCCAGTGGGGCTCCGCAGGGTTCAGTATTCTGACCCTTGCTATTTGTTAATGCTTAATGATTTAATTATAGTGGGCCCGATGACTCAATAAAGATTGCAGATGGTTTAAGTATTTGATTCTGTGGTTACCAGTGAGAGGTAGACCTTTAGACCACAGGAACATGTAGATAGCGTGGCCAGTGGGACAGAAAAGTGGCAAACAGAATTTGATGTGGAGAGGAGCGTGGTAATGCATCTGGGGAGGTGAAATGTTAAGGGCATCTACAAAATAAGGGAGGATTCAGAGAGACGTAGATGAATAAATTGGAGGATATGTCTACCTAAAATAACAGAAGATGCCAAAAAGCGGTTTGAAATCATATGAAATTATTTTCCACCTGAGCATAAAATACAAGAGGAGGGAGGTTATAGGTAAAGAACACTTGTTGGACCTCAGCTTGAGCTCCACATATACTCAGCACACATAGGTCTAAAATAATTGATAGAAGGGTTAGAGTGGAGATGAAGAAAATGATTCCACTCCAACATATGTGGGTCTGGAACTAACTGTCTGAAGCATTGGTGGATGGAGAACCCCTCGTCGCGTGTGAACAGTACTTGGCTATATATTTGAAGAACAGAGGCCTGCAGGGCTACAGACCCAGCTTGGGTTGGATGAGGCTGGTAGCTTGTTTCAATCTAAATGAAATACAATTGGGTGAATGATCTATTGGTATAATACATTTTCTGTGATTTTCTGAAACCAATGTCTGCAGTACTACACTGGGCAGTTTTTCATCTCCCTGGTCCGGGAGCAGTAGATAGAATTTAATATGTTCTCGCTGAAGTTCAAGTTGCACTGGAAGAGGGCAGGGATTGGCAACTCATTAATGCTAGACTTTGCTGGCAGTGGCAAGAGATTATCCATCTCACAACACCTGGGGTTGGTGTGAAGTACGACATTTGGAAAAACTTTTGAAAAGGTTTATTGGAACATAGAAATAATGTAACGGAAAGGGCTGGAGCTTTGTGAAATAATAGTTCCCTTAGATACTAAGATCAGGAACAGAATATCAAACTGAACACGTCCATTTTGGAAATCATGCCATAAAGTATTTTTAGAGTGTTATTTATACATTTAGGAGAGTACATTGGCTGGATGAGCAGTTGCCATGGCAGCGGGATGCCAGACTGGTACTGGTTTTGCACTTCATGATTGGGCAATTTAAAAAGTAGTTAGCGGGGAGGAACAAAAGGTAACCTAGATACTTAGCCAATGGGGAAGAATGTGGAGATCAACTTGCTGTTCAACATTGGATGATATTCCTCATGCTTAACAGATCTGGTGGACGCCGCAAAGATGTGGTTAGACACAAGGATAGGCAGTGCATGATAATGCCGACTAGAGCTGTTGGCCAGGTTGGTGGACAGACATATCTCCTGTCCTTAAAGTATGTGTTATGACGTGTGTATAATATCATAGAATGGTTGCAGCACCAAAGGAGTCCATTCAACCCATTGTTTCATGCCAGCTCTATAAAAGAGTGTAAACGAAGTTTTCCCGATCAGTTTCTATCCAGCTCTAGCCTGTTGCATGTTGCAATGCTTCCATTTTAATTGCCTCTCATTTCCCTTTGCTGGCTGTTTGTGTTTCTGTGAACTAATTGAACCATTGGATCATCTGTCTTGCAGTCACTGCTCGAGTTGCCTCTTTTGTTTGAGTATTGCTGAATATAAATTTTATTTTTGAAAGCACACACGTCCTTTATAAAAAAAATAAGGAGCAGATGGGAAAAGAAGACGTTTTGATTTCTGTTTCACTATCATCTAAATTCTTTCCACCTGCAAGGTGTTGTATTTTAGAACATCAATTTTCTTTAAGTGTCAGGAGTGAAAATTGTCCAGAAAAACAAGAGTACTCCGCAGCCTTGAAAGAAAATAAAATTGGAAGAGAACGAGTTTTGGGAAATATGCTTTTTGTATTTCTCTCTGTTGCAATTTGTTTTATAACTTTTCCCCTTCCTCTGTTCCATTTCTGTTCTGTGGTATAATGGTCACTGGAAGAACAAAATCTCACAGAGGGATGAAAGATCAAGCCATGGCAAGGGGTGCAGCACAATTCAGTTGGTGAAACAGGCCGATTACCTCTGTGCAGAGCCATTGTGTGGGTTCAGCTCCATCATCCTGAAGGCAACAAACATTGATGCAATATATTTAATTCAAATTTAATATTAAAATGTCATCCCTCTGAAAGATTTTGAATGAATGTTAGGGGAAGGAAAGTCAGGTTTTTGAGCTGGGAAACCTACTGCACACGAGAACAAACTCAAGCATGTGGAATGGCTCATTGGACCACCAATGAAACCAGGTTCCAACAAGCATCATTATTGCTGGGGAGAGGTGGAAGAAGTACGTGCTGCAGACATTAACATTATTCCTCAGTTCAGTGATGTCCCGTGGCTGACATTATCAATAACAATGATTGATCAACCTGATCATTGGGCATGTGATCACCATTCTCATCTACATTTCGTACTCATGCAAAACTTTTTGTGCATTTGTTGCTAAAATGTTCAGGTGAAAACAGTGTCTGTTTGAACCTTTTAGTCATTGAACATTTACTTTGGTTAAGCATGGTGCTAGATGTCTATTCAGTAAATGTATGCATGGTACGTTTACATATGCCCAACAGTTGATTTAAAAAAAAAAGTCCATTCAAATTAGACCAAGATAACTTAAATGGTGCTGCAGTAACTACATTTGAGATCATCCACCAATTTCTAATGTGTAGCAACATTGTAGAAGTTAACAAATGTGTGAGATAGTGAGGTTTAATCTGGATCCTTTTTCATCTCCAGCAAAAGTAGATATAAATTGAGCAATATTTTTTCTTGGATTTAAACAAGTCCGTGAACTGATTCCATTGGGAACAGAAATGTGAATCTCTTTATTGCTCCCATTAGACACTGGGTGTGTTCAAATCAGCTTTGCTTTTCCCTATCAGATATGCCACACAACAGAAATGCTTAATGTAACAGAAGTTAGTGACAGCTGCAAGCTGCCCTGCATTGAAGACTTTGAGCCCACAGAGGACGTGTGTGCTTCTTTTTGGTCCTTGCAGCACTGCATTCTTGTTTTGCGATTATTTGTCTGTTGTCCCTCTGTCCTCAAAGATGATGTCTTCTATGACCCGCATTGTGCGACCACGGTTCCCACCTGCCTCTGTTGCATCGTCCACGCCTCAAAACTCCATTCCTCTGGGAGGACAGCAAATGGCACAGGTATTTAACTGTACTGCAGGCTGGTCTGTAGGTTGACTAGTGGGGAGAGCTTGCTTTTTGTGCATTAGGTTTGGATTCTTTTAAACTAAAGGTTTGACTGAACTGTTGTGAAATTCTTTTTGGTTGTCTCAATATTTTTAATTCATCGTGTTCCTGTATGCCAAACAGGTGCTGTTGCTCTCTAAGATTAGGGCCAAAACAAACTGTATCCTTTCATTCAATTTGGTAATTCTTCCCCTGACACAGACGTGTGTGGGATCAGAAAGGTCCTGTTTTATCCAATTTAAAATGTGTGAAGATTCTCAGAGAGAGGAATAACTCAAAAGAGAATGGAAATAAAAAAATGTTAGGCAGACTCTTTATCTGGTTGAAAGCAACAAAATATGGTTTGGACAAATCGTGGTAAAAATTTGAATATTTTATGAATCATGTTGGAGTGTGATTGAAGACAACCTCCATGGTCTCATTTCTGCCATGTGGGAATGAAACACCATACTACACTTTGCTAATGTAACCCCATTTTTAAGAAAGGAGAGAGTGAAAACAGGGAATTATTGATCAGTTAGCCTGACATCAGTAGTGGGGAAGCTGCTTGAACCGATTATTAAAGATGTAATGGCAGCGTATTTGGAAGACAGTGACTGGATTGGTCAAAATCAGCATGGATTTATGAAGTGAAACTATGCTTGACTAATCTTCTGGAATTATTTGAGGATATAACAGTAGAATGGATAAGGGAGAGCCAGTGGATGTGGTGTATCTGGACTTTCAAAAAGCCTTTGACAAGGTCCCACACGAGAATGTGCAAAATTAGAGCAAATGGTATTGGGGGTAGGGAATTGACATGGATAGAGAACTGGTTGGCAGTTACTAGTGGGGTGCCGCAAGGCTCGGTGCTGGGACCCTAGTTATTTACAATATATATTAATGATTTAGACGAAGGAATTAAATATGAACATTTCAAAGTTTGCGAATGACACAAAGCTGGATGGCAGTGTGAGCTGCCAGGAGGAGGCTATGAGGCTGCAGCATGACTTAGGTAGGTTGGGTGAGTGGGAATATGCATAGCAGATGCAGTATAATGTGGATAAATGTGAGGTTAACCACTTTGGTGACAAAAACAATAAGGCAGATTATTATCTGGTGCCAGATTAGGAAATGGGGATGTGCAACAAGACCTAGTGTCCTTGTACATCTGTCACTGAAAGTAAGCATGCATGTACAGCAAGCAGTGAAAAAAAATAATGGCAAGTTGGCCTTCATAGCGAGAGGATTTGAGCATAGGAGCTGTGACCGATATCGCTATCAAAATATTGAGGGGATGGGGACACACAATTTCTTAGCAGCTGCACGCGCATGCGCACACTCACAAACACGCGAGGCTTCAGGCTTCTGTGGGCCCTGTGAACGGTAATTATAGCTCAATCCAGCTCTAAATGCAGCTCAACTCTGCCTGTCTCGCCGGGTAAACCTACAGCCCTGCCTAGACTGACGAAATACTAGTCTGGAGCCGTGGAGCTAACGCGGCTTCTCCGCACTGGCTGTAAGCCCGGGTCATATTTCCCTTAAGTCCAGGCAGGGCTGTAGGTTAACCCGGCGGGACAGGTAGAGTTGAGCTGGGTTTAGCGCTGCTTCTCTGCGCTGGCTGTGGGCCTGGGGGCACCGCGCCTGTCTGACTCCCGACGTCTCTGGCCACTCTGGTGGGGACGGGGCTGGTCCAGTGGCAGTTCAGCAGCGATTGCAGCGCCGGAGAGCCGGCCGGGATCGATCCTGGCTGCAGATGAGGCGCAGGTCTGTGTCCAGGGCTGCTGTTGTGACCCTATGACCTGGGCACGATTCCAATCACCGCGCTCTATCTTCACTCCCACCCCCCTACTTCTGACCATCATCTCCCTCCTCCAATCATTGCGCTGAATCATCATGCCCGCTGACCGATGTCTCTCGTCCAATCTGCGCCCTCAATCAGCAGTCCCACCCCAGTCTCGCGGACTCCAGATTATAAAAAATTGGGGGGGGGGGGATCGTCCCCCACCTCTCAAAACAGAGGGGGGGGACATGTGTCCCCTGGCCCCCCCGGGATTTCCGCCTCTGCATAGGAGGCTGGAGGTACTACTGCAGCTGTACAGGGTCCTGGTGAGACCGCTCCTGGAGTATTGTGTGCAGTTTTGGTCTCCTAATTTGAGGAAGGACATTCTTGCGATTTTGGAGGTTCACTAAGTTAATTCCTGGGATTTGTCGGACTGACATATGATGAAAGGATGCATCGACTGGGCTTATATTTATTGGAATTTAGAGGGATGAGAGGGAATCTTATAGAAACATAAAATTCTTAAGGTATTGGACAGGCTAGATGCAGGAAAAATGTTCCCGATTTGGAGGAGTCCAGAACCAGCGGTCACAGTTTAAGAATAAGAGGTAGGCCATTTCGAACTGAGATGAGAAAAAACCTCTTCAGCCAGAGAGTTGTGAATCGGTGGAATTTTCTTTCACAGTAGGCGGTGGAGGCCAATTTACTGGATGTATTCAAGAGAGAGTTTGATATAGCTTTTACGGCTAACGGAATCAAGGAATATGAGGAAAAAGCTGGAACAGGGTACTGGATGATCAGCCATGATTGTATTGAATGGCCTACTCCTGCACCTACTTTCTATGTTTTTATTTATAGGTCGATTCTGATGACCTTCATTGTTTTCATCTCATCTCCACTTAAGAAGCAGACTTTCATATTTCCAGATCATTTTGTTGACAGAAGCTAGGCATAGATGATACTTGAGATCCATGTACCAAGAGATTGCAGGCTGTAATTCAGTAATCCACTGTTTAGCTTTACTACACCTGAGTAGAGAGGGGAATTCAACTACATTTCCTGTTCTATTATCATAGGCCCACCCACTTTCCAATCCCCGGTTTGTAGAGTTTACATCTGCAGGGATCAGAATTATGTGGATTGTGACTCCATGGATGCATAGCCTCAGGGACTTAGTGGTCGTTTGGGAAGATGGATAAGGAAAGTGGTTGTGGGAGGGATCTAGAGAGTGGGAGTCGGGGTCAGAACAGACTATATGCCAGCAAGGGAGAGAAAAGAGAACACAGTTTTGAGAATGTGTATCTTGCTATGGTGAGTTGTTTTAAGGAATATCTCCACATCTGTCAATAATCCACATTGCTCACACATTGGCTTGATCAAAATGTTCCAGGGTTAAATGTAATATTTTTTTGAAAATTAAACTAAATTTCAAAAAGGGTATTATAAATAATAAACTGAATTTAAGAAATGAGTGTTTGAATGAAGTGGACAAAACCCCATCAGGTTTCCATAACTGATGATAGTGTGGGGATTGAGGTCTTTGATTTCTCTATTGTGGTCATTTTTGTTTCTTTGAAGTCTGGCCCATATTGAAGTGTAAAGCAGCTTCAGATTAGTGTGCAGTTTGTTTTATCAATGTCTTTAAGTTATTAAAAACAAATTAATACACAATGGGCAAAAATCTGCCTAAACTTAGTCAGTGATTGCACTAGTCACTGGTTGCCCCAGGCTATCAACTTGTGGAACCCTTATATAAATACTCATTTCTTTTAATCATATTTCCATTTTGCATTGCCTTTCATTTGAAGCATTTAAAAGTTGCAAACTGCATGAGTCCCATTTGGTTCCTCTTGATTACAATATTATTAGGCAGGAGCTAGGGGAGATTAAATAGAGAGCAGTTGTTATTAGGTAAATAGACATCCGCCATGTGGGAATTGTTTGAAGACTAGCTAATCAGAACAGAACTGTCACTTCCCACAGAGGAGGAACAATAAGGATGGCAAGGCGAGAAAACTTTGGATGACCTAAGAAGTTGCAAATTTGGTTAAAAAGGAAAAGGAAGCACATGTAAGGCTTTGGATGATGAAATTACACTGGGCCCCTAACAAATATAAAATAAGCAGGAAAGAACTCGAACAGGCAATTAGAAAGGCCAAAAGGGCATGGGTGAGTCAGATTAAAGAAAATCCCAAAGCTTGGAGTCAGAGGATGTAGACGAGGTACTAAATGAGTACTTTGCATCTGTTTTCACCATGGAGAAGGACATGAAGGGTATGGGATCGGTGCAGAATATACTAATATACTAGGGCAGTTTGAGATCAAGAAGGACCTGCCGTTATCTTTTGAAAAGCATTAACGCAGATAAAAATCAATTAGCTTTTAGATCGCACCAGAGCCTGGTGCAATCTATCCTAGATTATTGAGAAAGGCAAGAGGGTGATTGCAAAGATCTTGATGAACATCTTTGCATCCTTTCAAACCACCGGCGAGGAACCAGAAGACTAGGAAGTGCCTGATGCTGTTCCTTTGTTTAAAAAGGGAAGTAGAGAGAATTTAGGAAATTATAGGCTGGTGAGCCTCACTTCAGTGGTTGGGATGCTGTAGGAAAGGATTCTTCAGATGAAGGCAGATGTGATCGTGGGATTTAAGAGTTAGATAGACACCTGGATATACAGGCAATGGAGTGATATGGATCATGTGCAGGCAGGGGAGATTAACTCGGCATTGTGTTTGGCACAGTCAATGTGGGCCAAAGGGCATGTTACTCTGCAGCATTATTCTATGTAGAGCAGCTGTACATGGTTCATGTCTATGCTGCACACAAGACTTTATCGTGCAACATTATTGGTGATGCCGGTGTATTCCATGAGAATTCAGAAGCATTCTTTACTACAACATCAATGTTTCCCGGGTGACATTGAACAGACGGCTCCCAAATGTTATGGCTGGTTTATTCCTGCAACTTGTTAAAAGCTCATCAGTATATTGAGATTCTCTATTGTTGTGGTCTGAGAACAATTTGCCAGTACACTGCTCAATTGCCAGTGGATAAAGCCTTGCTTGAATAGATTTCATTATAAAAACATGAAATTGAACAGTAGAGTCAAGACAAATAGAATAGGGCAGCACAGGGTCCCACCCCGGTGTGGGTCTTTCAACCCCCACCCCCTCTGAGGGAAAATCTACAAACGTATGCAAAACTGGCAATTATTTTTAATTTAACGTGAAAAGTAGGTGCTTTACAACATGCATCATGTGTTTAAGTCATTTAATTGTGAGGGAATGAACTGGCTAACATGGTCCAAATCACCTTTAATATTTGTATCTGTACGTCTCTCTTGCTAGACATTTTAGAGGGAAATTGTATGAGCGTTCCATACTCAATAACACAATACTCTGCAGCTGAGCCGATGGCCTGAGGTAACACTTATACAGGATATGGAATGCACTTGTGTCCTCCATGTGTTACCCTCCAGGCAGGTTTCTAGGTTCTTGTTACAACATGCTTCCAGTATATAGTTTAATAAAGGCTTGTTTCACCCATGTGGCTCACACATTGAATTGCATGCAAGTACAACATAAGTAACATCAGATGAAATTAATTTTCATTTAATTTGCTTTAAAGTTATCTTGAATCAGAGAGGCGATGAATGTTGGATTGTTCAGTGAGCCCTGCCAGAATCCTGTTGCATCGTCGTTGCGGTTCACATATATCTGCAATCAAACTCTTGACAAATTTCCACCCCATTCCATTCTAGCTCGGCTTGTAGGACTGGCCAGTGTCTTATATTAAATGTTTTGATGCAGTTTGAAGCCACTTTACCCAAGACTCGTTGCTTCAACCTACCCACCAGCTGTTCCTGTCTCAACAGCAGCCAGCTCATGGATTTAGGAATTCTTTACTGATCAGTCATCACTATCCCGAATATGAGAGCAATTGGAATCCATTGGGTTAATGAGCTGGATGAGTGAACAGCCACACCACAAATCTACCCCAGTAATCTTTTCTTGAAGATTTATTTAGAGGAAGACCAATCACTATAGATGAGTTTGTCAAAAGTTGGATATTGAGGTTTGCTCTCTTTAATCAAAAATTCAAATGTTCTTTTTTCTATATCTGCAGAACGTAGTTAGGTAATGGTTTGGATCAGGACCCTTCTCAGACTCAATAAAATTATGTTAGCCATATCAATACTTTGTGCCAATTACTCCCATTGTTCCAGAAGGTGAGGAGGGGGGCTGGCATTAAGCCTGCGATTTCTAATGTTTTTTAAAGGAATAGTTGGGCTGCACAGCGCTGTATTTACTAACTTCTATCATATAATAGCTGTTCTTTCTGTGACCAGGTAGATTTTCCCATGGTTCTCTGGTTTCTTTCCACATCCTAAAGACAAACAGGTTGGTAGGTTAACTGACTAGTGACCAGTTACACTGGTGTGTATGGTAGAATGTGGAAAGAGACTGCATATACTGAGCAAAACACAAAGTGCTGGATGAACCCAGCGGGTTAGGCAGCATCTGGGGAGGGAATGGACAATGTTTCAAGTGGGTCCCTTCTTTAGACTGGGTAGAATAAGGAAGGAGTTAATGAAAATGAGGGGAGAAATAGTTTAACATAGAATTAGTGTAAATTGGTGGTCAGTGTGAACTGTGTGTGCCCAAGAGCCTGTTTCCCTGCTATATCTCTCTTAGACTCTAAACCAACTGGAATGACTTAACCCTAGATCATTCGATAGAACCAGGAATAAGGGATATTTCCCCTGAGCAAGTCATTTCTGCAATTGGTTTTGCACTGTTAAATGTGGGCCAGCATTTATCAGTGAGAAGTAGCAGGATTAATGACTGGCAATGCTGAACCAGGACTATGTGGATGAGTGCATTTCTTGTATACAGTCTGCCCTCCTTATTACGGAGCTCTTTATAACGGATTTTGGTAATAGCAGACGGAGCATTCCCACTGTAATAAGACACCACTAGAGTCATAGGTAGAATCATGGTCATACAGTGTGGAAACAGGCCCTTAACCCCTACTTGCCCACATTGGCCAACATGTCCCTGCTATATTAGTCCCACCTGCCTGCATTTGCCCCACATCCCTCCGAACCTGTTCTATCCATGTACCTGTCTAACTGTTATAACTAAACACTGGGATAGTCCCTGCCTCAACTACCTCCTCTAGCAGCTCGTTCCATACACCCACAACCCTTTGTGTGAAAGGTCTAGGTCTTTTAGAACACAGGCTGTTAGTTACACTGCTGGAGGGTTATTGGAATTGACAAGCAATTGCTTCGATCCACACGTGTAATGATGAAGGACACAATGTGCTGGAGTAACTCAGCGGGTCAGGGAACATCTCAAGAGAGCTTGGATAGATAACGATTTGGTTGAGACCCACCTCTGCATCGCGCCACACTCCTGACCGCCGCAAGGCCAAGTCCTGCAGTGATGCCAGGAGACAACAGCAACGTTCGCCTCCCTGCTGTCTCTGGAACAGGGACCACCAAAGCTACTGCTGACCCACACCACCACCCTAGCCGCTTCTGACCTTCACCGCCATACCGGACAACCGGCCCCCACCGCCTCCCCAGCTGGTTCCAGGCCAGACCTACAGCTGTCACGGCCAGCGCACACTGCTTCCTCGCCTGCTTCCAGGCAATGCCTGCTTCCACCACCTCCAACCCTTACCTGCACTCGACCAATGACTGCTGATCCTCCCCTCTCCCCAGGCCGCTAGCAGGCTGGGGCTGTAAACTCATCTGGATTCCAGGCCCAGTTCCAGACCAAAAGTCTGAAGAAGAGTCTCGGCCCGAAATGTCACCTATCTCCAGGGATACTGTCTGACCTGCTAAGTTACTCCAGCACCATGTGTCCTTTTGTGTATTAACTCGCATCTGCAGTTCTTTGTTTCTACTATTTGTGCAATGATAATCTATTACTTGGTAATTCGTATTTCGGTTATAGCAGACAATCGGCAATAATGAACGCCATTTACCTCTCCCCCCACAGTCCGTTATAATGAGGGCTTACTGTAATTAAATAGATGGTTTTAAGAGATTATAGATGGAGAGTTATGGACATTTTGACTGAAGACTAAAAATCCACCGTTTTTGCAAAGGGACTGTCATGTCTGATGGAACTGACTATAATTCTTGGAAGAAATTACTATAATATGATAGTTGTTGGTAAATGTATGTCTAATATTCATAAAGATTTCAGGAGATATTTGATAAAATCCCACATAGATTCCTTTAATCAGTGTTGAAGGCAAGATTTTTTTCAGTGCCAGAAGGCATAATACACATCTAAGTGCATGTTCTTTAATTATTAGAATGTAACATTGGGGTCTTCATATTTATGAGATCTGATTTATTAGCTTTATTTATTGATTATGTCAGATAATGGAATAAAAACCATTTTGAGTTCACAGCTGTCACAAAGGTAGATGCCTTTATAAAGAAAAATGTGTAATGTATTTAAAAGAGATGAGGGCCTTCACTTTGAGATTCAGAGGAATAAAGTTACTTTCTGGTTGTTCAAACATAATAACTATTCTGATCCAAAGAGAGTTGATGATCACAGAAATCAAATGCAGTCATACAGCATGGAAACAGGCCATTTGACCTAACTTGCACATGCCAACCATGATGCCCCATCTACACTACTCCCACATTTGGCCCATAGCCCAAAAACATTTCCTATCCATGTGCCTGTCCAGATATCTTTTAAATGTTGTTATAGTGTCCGTCTTAACTCTTCTGACAGCTTGTTCCATGTGAAAAAAGTTGCACCTCAAGTTCAACCATGCACCATTGTTTTGTGGCATTCCTAAAATCACTTGGGATGGTTTGCTCTTTTACAAACAAAAAGAGTGAAGTTGAGAGGGAAGATAGATCATCCATGATTGAATGGTGAAGTAGACTTGATGCCTGATTCTTCTCCTATAACTTATGAACTTAGTATAGAAGTTGAGGTCATGTTGCAGTTGTATAAGATGTTGGTGAGGACGTTCAGGTGGGTTTGATATGGTTAACTGATAACCTACAGCTATCCGAGGCTACGTGCTTCAACTCTTGTTGAGCATTGCTGTGAAGAGACTTTTCTAATCTGTGTTTGACAATACTTGGTTTTGACTCTACAATAATATGGCACCTTTACATCCTTAGGAAGTCGCACAGACAATAGTTTTGGATTGTAAACAAAGCAGTGCCTCTGTTGTCTATTGTGGGGAGAGAGGGGCTGAGAAAGTTTCCTTGTGATCTATTTTTAATTAACTTATTCAAAAATGAATCAAAACGATGACGTCGATGATGGGAATCAGGACTTGGAATCTGAACAAATTATAATTGAGTTGGGGAAACAATGTAGTTTTACCCTAGCAACAGATAAATAGTGGTGATGTAATGATAGTCTATCAGAACATTCACTCACTTTTTGAAGGCATCCTCCAATTTTTTGTGTCTTGAGTAGCCGGGGGTGGGGGTGGTGGAGGGGTGAGGCAGAGGCGATTTGATACTGTGGATATTCATTGTCTAATTTTCTTATGTCTGATAATCTGCAGGTTAACAATACGATTGCCATGATACCGTCTCCTGTCCAGCAGCCGATGCTTCCACCCCCACAGCCTCAGCCGTCTCCCCAGCCTCCTTCATCCCAGCAGAGCTCTGTGAGGTAAGCAAAGCAAATTGTATTAAACCTAACAACACCATCTTTCCCGAGATTGGAGCTTCTGGCAGCAATTCTTGATATCCCGGGGTGAGGAATGGTGAGCAGGGTGTGAGATTTATTAAAATGCATTCTATCTAGCTTTACCTCTCAGTGGTCACATTTTCATCGGAGGTAATGTTATTTGTTAACTGTGGATGATCTGTGAGCACATCATAGGGCACACCATGCTACTTATGTTCTTCTGTGGAACAGCACTGTTTGATAGAATCCCCCTGTTCCAGTTGTAGGTGTTCAAAACTGGTTCTGGTGCACGTCATTTTAAAGATCACAAAAGTTCTAACAGTAATTCCTGTTGCATGCCGTTTGGGGATTAATGCCACTGCCAAAGTAGTGGCCAAGAAAGTATGCAAGCTTGCTCTTTGACCAACCTATCCTTTTAAGGTTGTATGAGGTATATCAATATGCAGATAGACTGGAAAAATCTGGTTGGTACTGGATCCCAAGAGAACTAATTTGTAAAGTGTCTGCAAGCTGGTTTCTTAGAGCAGTATGTAGTCGAGCCTACTAGGGAAAAGGCAGTTCTGGATTTGGTATTGTGTAATTTGTATTTGGTAAGCCCTCCCTTCACCACCTTCAGTTTAAATTCAATTTGGAATATTTTGGAGGACCAAGAAATCAAGAACAAACCAGATGTGCTGAGGGAGCCTAAGATAAAGGAACCACTAAGTATTGACTATGATATGGTAAAATTGAGCCTGCGGTTTGAGAGTGAGAAGATGAAATCGGATGTGTCGGTATTACTGTTGAGTAAAGGTGACTACAGAGGCATGAGGGTTAAAGTTGATTGGTAATGGACTTGTGCAAGAATGATGTGGAGCAGCAATGGCAGGAATTTCTGGGAATAATTTAGAAGATGCAGGATATTTTTGTCCTAAAGAGGAAGAAAGATTCTAAGGGGAGAATGATGCTACCGTAGCTGACAAGGAAAGTCAAAGGCTGCATAAAACTAAAAGAGAAATCATATAATATTGCAAAGATTGGTGGAAGCTAGAGGTTTAGGAAGCTTTTCAAAACCAATGGAATAAAGAAATGGCAGATGAATTGAATACTTTTTTTGCATTGGTCTTCACAGTGGAAGACACCAGCAACATGCCTGGAATTCAAGAGAGTCAGGGCGCAGAAGTTAGTAGAGATGTTAAGGAGAAGGTGCTTGGAAAGCTGCGGGTCTCAAGGTGGATAAAGTCACCTGGACCAGATTGACTGCATCCCAGTGTTCTGAAAGAGGTGGCTTTGGAGATTGTGGAGGCATTAGTGGTGATCTTTTAAGAAACTAGAGCCAGGAGTGGTCCCAGAGGGTTGGAAAATTGCAAATGTATCTCCACTGTTCAAGAAGGGAGTGGAGCAAAAGAGAGCGATGGATGTTGTTTACCTGGATTTTCAGAAGGCCTTTGATAAAGTGCCGCATGTGAGGCTGCTAAAGAAGATGAAATCCCATGGCATTAGAGGGAAGATACTAGCATGGATAGAAGGTTGCCCGAATGGCAGTAGGCAAAGAGTGGGAATAAAGCAGGGGTCCATTTGGTTGGTCACCAGTGACTAGTGGTGTTCCGCAGGTGTTGGTGCTGGGGTCAATACTCTTCACGTTGTATATCAGTGATTGGGATAAGGGGGCATTTAAGGTTTGTGGATGATACGAAAATAGGTGGAGGGGCAGGTAGTGTAGAGTAAGCAGGGACTCTACAGAAGGACTTGGACAGTTTGGGAGAGTGGGCAAAGAGTGGCAGATGGAATACAGAATAGCAAATTGTGGAGTTATGCAACTTGGTACGGGTCCTTCACCGATTTTCCGGGACCCTTGTTTTCCAGAGCCTTGCCGTATTAACAATTTTGCCTGACCCACGGAGGTTATGTAATAATGACCCATCGCAAAATCGTCCTTGGAGGTTGGCAATGGGGACGGATCAATCCGCTCCGGTTGGGCTGCAGGTTCCAGAGCCCGGGCGGGAGTACCAGAGCACCAACCGCAGGGGGGGCAATCGTGACCCGCCGATCGGATGTCCAGCAGAAGTCCCGATGAGGACGAGGTCGGGCGCCTCACCTAGCCTTGGCGCCACATCTTTGGGAGGACTTGTGATGGGCAGGGATTTCAAGTGTGCTCTCGTACTTTTGTTTGGATTAAAGGAGATGCCGGACCACAAGTTTTCGGAAATTCGGAAATTAACCTGTATAAGGAGTATAGGTGTAGGCTATTTTCTAAATAGGGGTAGGATTAAGAAATCCTACTCCTATGACTTATGAACTTATGAACCAATATAGAAATATCACGTAACTGAAGACACAAATAAGTTCATAAATTCATAAATGATAGGAGCAGAATTAGGCCATTTGGCCTACCCACCATTAAAATCATGGCAAATCTATCTTTCCCTCTCAACCCCATTCTCCTGCTTTTTCCCCATTACCCTTGACACCCTTACTAAACAAGAATCCATCAATATCCGCCTTAAAAAAATGCCCAAATGACGGCCTCCACAACTATCTGTGGCAATGAATTTCACGGATTCACTACCCTCTGACTAAATAAATTCCTCCTCATCTCCTTTCTAAAGATACGTCCTTTTCTGAGGCCATGCCGTCTCCCACTAGTGGAAGCATCCTCTGCACATCTACTCTCTCCAGCCCTTTCACTATTCGGTAAGTTTCATTGAGGTCTCCCCCCACCCCTGCATCCTTTTAAAATCCAGCGAAATCCAGCCCAGTACCTTCAAACACTTATCATGCGTTAACCCAGTCATCCCCGGGATCGTTTTCGTAAACCTTCTCTGGACCCTCTCCAACACCAGCACATGGGGCCCAGAACTGCTCGCGATACTGCAAATGCAGTCTGACCAGTGTCTTATAAAGCCTAAGCATTACATCCATGTTTTCGGGAAAGAATGATTCTGGACCAGAGCCAGCAAGAGATATGATTTGGGAACAGAGGTTTCCTAGAAGAAATGTGCTATCCTAATGGGACTGTCATGTATGACGATTGTGTTTGGTGGTGAGTGACTGGACTGCTTTTATATTGTTTCATTCCATCTTTCAAATGCAGTCTCTTCCTCCTTTCCCATCTCTTACAACCCCCCCCCCCCCCTCCCTCTTTAGAGGTGACATGTTGCAGACGAGACATTAATTCTGCTACCATATCATGGAAAGTGGTAGTCTCCACTACCTATCATTAATACAGAAGAATGGGGCCATTGACTTCAAGAAACAAACAGGGAGACTGACATGAACATGAGAAAACAGATGCTTCCTGTACAATAATCATCTGCCAAGAAGTTTAATGGCAGTTAACTGCCAGACTCATTCATTTTATTCATTAACACTGTTAAATGTTGATTTTACTCTTGCACTTCCTACAAGGCTAAGAATTTGGATGTACTATTTGCTGGGTTATAAAGTTCCAGGAAACCTTCACTGACTGTCTAAAACCATGTCAAAATCTGATCATCTGTTGCAGTTCTGGTCCAGCTCCATCCCCAAGTGCTTTCCTACCAAGTCCATCCGCACAGACAACACAGAGCCCAGCTGCCGCACGGACACCACAGAACTTCAGCGTCCCTTCCCCAGGCCCTCTCAACACTCCAGGTATGGTGTTTGCTGGTGCCCAGTTCAAGGAAGAGGGATAATAATTGTATTAAATGCCCTAGTCCTCTCTGTGCTATATTCTCCCTTAACTATAGGGAAGCTGCTGCATAGAGTTGGTGAGAATGGATTTGCTGTGGAATGGCAAGAGCTCTCCAAGCTCTTTTCTTCTGAGATTTTGTCATAGTTTTTAAATTCTGATGATATTGACCACTTCACCTCTGATATCTCCATGCCATTGGCACTGAGTTGTGGGTGGACCAATGCACATCCCCACTGGGTGATCATGGCAAAGACAGTGACTGGATAAAGCCAGGGGTAGAACTGATGACCATGTGACTGAAAGGAGAATTCCGAGTGCCTGCAGAGATGGTCTTCAAACTGGGACAGAACATTGGCCTGATTTCTATTGCTTTCCAATTTGGTTCGTCTGATGTGGTACAGAATGCGCCTCCGTTAGGCTTACTCCTTTAGAGTCTTGATTTAATGAATCTTGATACTCCAATAATATTGATGGTCTATTCAACCTCCCAAGGCATGTCCGTTGAGACTCTTCTTTCTTCTCAACCACAACTACACCCATTTCCTGGCATGCAAAGCCATGCAGAGACACTGTGTTCCCTCTATTGATTCCCAGATAGCCATTAACTCAGCAGCACTTCAAGGTTTGTGCCACACACATTGATGCTTTTACTATAGGACCAGTATTCTGAAAAAAAACTTTTTGAAAGTTAATGGAAGCCACTGTGCAAGTGCCCACTTGTTCCTGATTGGGTTACTTAGGGAAATCTAGAATATAGAAGGCAGAATAAAAGTAGCAGAATGTTGTGTGATCTTTAAAGTGCAGATGCTTCATATGAAGATGGCTACTAAGTTCCAACAAGGGGGAAGGGGGTCCCTGGATGACAAAGTAGAGAAAGAAAATAGTGAAAGAGAAAAGGAAGGTATGTGTCAAGAATCTGTCAAGAATCATGTGACAGGGAGTACAAGAGGCTGAGAGGGAAGTGGTAAAACCTACTGAAAGAGTGAGAGTAGGGGAAGGAAATAGCAGCTAACCATCAGGAAGTTAAAGTGATGGTCTGGAATCCAATAGTCAGGGTAGGCGGATTAGAAATAGTATTCATGATCTTTATATAGAGGCAGTAGGCTCAACTGGGCTGTCCCATGTATACTGTGATCTTTACTCTCTTTTGAAGTTGTATACACTTGTTGATGCCTTCCTGAAGTTGACACTCATTCTACACTGGAGCTGAGTTCATGTCTGAGATTCTATATATTACAGGAGGCAGCTGGCTCAAATACCAACACTGAACTACTCCCTGTACCAAAGTACTCTCCCACCCCAGGACACTTGCTCTCAATGGTGAATGAACAATTGTGAAGCTTTCAGAGTCCACTTGTATATTTAATGTGCATCAGAAACATTCCTCTACAGCAAAGATGTTGCTGTGTTTTGATGCCGCTTCTTCTAATGGTTTACAAAGAGCGTGCATTTTAAGCTGAGTGACTTCCTTTGGTGTTACAGGGAACCCAGGCTCAGTTCCAAGCCCAGCTGGTCGGACACAGACTGAGGAACAGCAGTACCTGGACAAACTGAAGCAGCTGTCCAAGTATATCGACCCTTTGAGGCGGATGATCAATAAAATAGACAAAAATGAAGGTGAGTCTGATGGTGAACCTTTCATTCTTCCCCAGTTCAGTTAATTGGACCCCTATCTTTAGGTGTTTAAGAAGGAACTGCAGATGCTGGAAAATTGAGGATGCACAAAAAAGCTGGAGAAACTCAGCGGGTGAGGCAGCATCTATGGAGCGAAGGAAATAGGCAACGTTTCGGGCTGAAACCCTTCCTCAGACTTGTGTACCCTATCTTTAGGTCATCAGTTGGCAAACCACCTTCAATAATTCTGCTCTTGAAACTGGAGATGAGCTTACACAGGTATCCTCACCTCAGTGCAGTATCATGTGGGAAGCATAACATGCTGAATCTTTACTTAATTTCTCATGACATAGGAGATCATTCATCCCGTTGAGTCCATTCCAGCTCCCAATAGAGCAGTCCCATCAGTACTATTCGTCCTTCATTTTCCCGTAGACTTGCAATTTATTCTCTCAAAATAATTCCCTCTTCAATTCTTAAACCCATACCAAGGGATAATTTACAGTTGTCGACCAAGCCACCAGCTGGAATGTGGGAGGAAAGGGGAAGGCTGAGTAGAAACCCAGGCATGACAGAGAGAAGCAGCAAGTTTCACACAGATAGAACCCAAGTCACAGGAGCTGTGGGGCAGCTCTTGTCGGTTTCAGATTTCCATCATCTGCATTAATTTGATTGTGGGTTTTATGGAAGTGTTCGTTGATGGGAAGTAACTAGGAAAACTGACGGGTTTATTGAGATGGCCCAAGATGGTGGACTAGATAATAACTTACTATTGCCCAAGTTGGGAACAGCGAACAGAGTTTGAACATTTCAAGAATGAGCATGAAATTATCAGATTATCGTTATGAAGCTCCTTCACCTTATTCCACCATTCAGCAAGGTCGTGAATGATCCTGTTCCTCATCCACCATCCTGTCATTCCCACCTTTGCTGATTCCCTCATGTCCAAGCATGTCATGAACGAGAGCCTGCTCATGCCTTAGTGATGAACAATCAACCTCTGTAGCAGAGAGGTATAAAGATTTACAACACCCGAGGTAAAGATATTTATCTTTATCTCAGTTGTAAAAGTCCTCTTAATGTGTGTCTTTATCCTCTAATCCTAGAATAAAAACAATATTCTAGAAATAAGTAACACCTGTAGGGGGAGAAATAGTTAATATTAAATGGTACTCTATTATCACATGAATCTAAGTAGAGTGCATTTTGGTTTATCATACAGTTCAGTGACAACCCTTCTATACATTAGGCACAATCATACTAAGTAAAAGGGTGTAAAACAGTATTCTGATTCTATGCACAAGAGTCGGCACGTTTCAGAGGCTATCTTGAATCCTTCTAAGTCCAAAATTTAAAAATAATGTTAGAGTCTTAATGGCCATAAAGGCTTGTTGTCCTAGCGACAACACTGGGTTGGAGTTGCAGGGGACGTCCTGGCCAGGCGATGAGATGATTCCTCTACTGCAGCTCCGCCGCTCCGTGCCTCTGCAGGCCGTGTCAGTTCCGCTTATTCAGTCACTTGGATCGGCACGGTATCCGATCCAATGTAGCTCGAGGCTGTTTCAGGGCTCCAGCGGCCCACTCTGCCTCAACCTCAGCCCATGAACGCGTTGTGCCTCGCCTCCAATGAACATCGTTACCCAAGCCGCTTCCCACAGCTGACTAAGAATGCCTCCGAGGGTGCGGGAGGTAAGCCTGCAAGCCCGTTCACCGGCATTGTTCTTTTTTCCATCCACCACCAACTTTGGTCCTTCAAGATGGTAGTCTTGGGGCCGTCTAATCTGAGGGGGAAAACGACTTTCAAAATCTACCCTGTCAATCCCTTGTATGTCTCACTGAGATTACTTTTTTCCTCTAAACCCCAGTGAATGAAGGCCAGACTTATATAGTAGGATAGCCCTCTTGTTCCATTGATCAGTCTCCATGCTTTTATTGAACATCTTCATGCTACACTTGTTATAATGTTGTTGTGTGATTACAAAGATAAAAGGTCTAACAGGTTAATTCTTCCCTATATGACAGACAGAAAGAAAGATCTAAGTAAAATGAAGAGTCTTCTGGACATCCTCACGGACCCTAACAAAAGGTATGAGCTCCACTGCATTGATATGCAGAGATTATGTGCTTGTGTCTATAGATTTTTTGTCCTGTCCTTGGGTCTCAGTGGATAAAGATAGACCGTTATGTCTATCAAGTGTGTTCCACCATTCATTTACATTGTGACTGATGTGTACCTTGCTACTTTGCTCCATAGGTTCTCAATTCCCTATTTCTAACAAAAATATATCTTGGTCGTCAAAAATTGTAGCTATTGAGGGATCTGGGTATTTTGGAGTCAGCATTCCTTTAGTACTTGCACCATCCTCAGTCAGAAATTCCGGAGGGCTACCTATGTTGTTGCCATTCTAGAAAGCAGAATGGAATACCATAGGGATCACTGCGTGGATGATTGAAGCCAGCAGCTCCTCTTGGTTTTGCTTGGGAATTGCTCTGAGTGTGCAAGCAATTGTCACCAAGTAAAACAGGATATTGTTATGCTATTATACTTATGGAATTGTTCCACTTGTTGAGGAAGTTGTGTAATTTAAGTATGATTTATCATTTTGTGTGCTGTCTATGTGCCTGTGATGCTGCTGCAAGCAAGATTTTCATTGTACCTGTACAGTGGTTATGCATATGACAATAAACTTCACTTGACTAGAATTTACAAGCGGAGTTATCTGAAGCTGAAGGAAGATTCCTATTGTGGGAACAAAATGACAGTGGAAATTAGAAAAACAAAGGGAGAGTTAGTTTTGATCACCTTGCTACGGGAAGGATGTTGTTAACATGGAAAGAATGCAGAGAAGATTTACAAGGATGTGGCCAGGACTTGAGGGACTGAGCTATACGAAGAGGCTGGGGAGGCTCAAACTTTATTCCTTGGGGTTTTGGAGGCTGAGGGGTAATCTTATGAGGGGAATAGATAGGATGAATGCACAGAATCTTTTACCCAGAATGGGGATCAAGAACCAGAGGACTAAAAAATAAATTATGAACCTGAAAGGAAACTTTTTCTTATATGGATAGCTGTCAGAGGAGGTGGTTGAAGTAAATAATATAACAACATTTAAAAGGCATTTGGGCAGGTACGTGGATAGGAAAGGTTTGGAGGGATATGGGCCTAATGCTTCTTGATCGGCATGGGCAAATTGGGCTGAAGGATCTGTTCCCTGCTGTATGACTATGATTCTATAATAGAAGCAACAGAAGGCCTCCAGGCCCTTCAAGCCTAACCCACCATTCAATGTGTTCATGGCTGTTTTATGCTGGCCTTAACTGTACTTCAGTGCCATTTCCTTGATCTATCTAATCTTACTTTGCAGCTGCCTGCATAAAAGTGAGGAAAATGATATGTTTAATGGAGATGAATGTGAAATATTTGGTGTATGAACATTATTACTATAGAGGAAGAGGTTCAGCATGGTTAATGTGGATTAATTGCCAGGCCTAAGTGAACTATTTTCCAGGCTGCTTAAATATCAATGGAGAACTGCCTTCTTCCACTGTGGTAGTGGCCTATTCAAATAATACCATAAAATAGTAATGGGATAATTCAATTAATTACAGGCAGTTAATTCAACATTGGTGGGGAAATTATTAGAATCAATTCTGAGGGAGGGTGTAAATTTCATTAGAAAGGTGCATATTCATCAAAGACGGCTTTAGTTTGTTGTGGAAAAGCCTTATCTGGTTAATTAACTTGGGGGGTTTTTAGGGGAGAAGGGGTAACAAGTTTTTTTTTGTAACTCACACACTATCAACAGGTTTGATGTAAATTAAAGATATGTTTTATAATCGATCCTTGAAGATCAATGAAAACTCAATGGGCTGAAGGGCCTGTTTCCATTCTGATGACTGACTCTAAAGGTCTGATTCTTCTGATGTATGCAACCTCCAAGGAGCTTTCAAAATCTGCTTTATTTTAAAAGGTGTTCTTTGGCAACTCTTCAAAAGTGTGAAATTGCGTTGGAAAAATTGAAGAATGACATGGCAGTGGTGAGTTTTGATTTAATTTCAGGTGTTGGGTATTAGAAACATAGAAAATGGGTGCAGGAGCCCTTGAACCATCACCACCATTCAATATGATTATGGCTGATCTAAAATCAGTAATCCGTTCCTGCTTTTTCCCCATATCCCTTGATTCATTTAGTCCACAAGAGCTAAATCTAAATCTCTTGAAAACATCCAGTGACTTGGCCTCCACTGCCTTCTGAGGTAGAGAATTCCAGATTCACAACTCTCTGGGTGAAAAAGTTTTTCCTCATCTCAGTCCTAAATGGCTTACACCGTATTCTTAAACTGTTCTGGACTCCCCCAACGTCAGGAACATTTTTCCTGCATCCAGCCTGTCTAATCCTTTAAGAATTTTATATGTTTCTATAAGATCGCCTCTCATCCTTCTAAATTCCAGTGAATACAAGCCCAGTCTACCCATTCTTTCATCATATGTCAGTCCTGCCATCCCGGGACTGCTGCTCCTGTTCAGTTACCTTGACATACTGAATGGGCACTCACACAGGCCCCAGCTATGCCTGCCTTTTCCGATTGGAAAGATTTAGAGGGATAGGGGCATAATACTGACAAATGGAATTAGTGTAGACGGGCATTTTGTTTGGCATAGATGAGTTGGGCCGCAGTGCTTGTTTCCGTTCTGTAATATCTCCATGAATCTATGAAGTGATTTTTTTTGTCTCTCGGATCGTGAAGCTTTGGAGAAAGGTGTTGGAATCAGAATCTTTGAATATATTTAAATAAATCTTTGACAAGTAATGTTTACTGCGGAAGATGGGGACGTTAAAAAATCATCTATAATCTTATTGAATAACTTGCTGAGTGGCTAACTCCTATTCCTTATTTGTATTTCTGGTTCTTCTTCTTGCACAGCCTAAAGTTGTAGGACAACTTGTTCTATTTGATCTTATTTGATTGTACACGCCAGGTTGATTGCATTCGTTGAAACGGGGTGAAGGTTGCAATCTTCCACCCCGTATTTCTGGTATCAATCCTGAAGTCTGGGCATACGTTCAGAGTCTTGTCCATGGCTCCATGGCCATTTCAGCTGCACACGAGGGAAATGAGGAAGGTAGATTATGTCACAGTATTACAGGGGATCTATTAGTGAAGGAAATGGCCATGTGTTTCTATGGCCACAGAGCTGATTGTGGCTTATCAAGTTTATTATTCACGTCAGCAGAGCTCGCTGCTGCTCTTCTCTCATAAAATCTCTTTGCCCATTTTATGTTTCACCTCCCTTATGAGCTTTCATCCTGCTTCCTCATTTCTGTCCGTTACACATCCCCCACCTTTATAGTTTTGATTACTTGTTATGTCTGGAGGGAGGTTTAGTTTTGATTGCTCTATCGTTCCCCTGGAGTGGAAAATTTTGACTTAAAGCCCGGCAATCACCATGTCACCATTCTTGGCCCATTAAAGTTGTCTCTTATTAATTATACTGGATTACTCTTCGCCCCTTATCATAGCCAGTCAGAGTTTCTAGAAAATCCTTTCTCCCATTCACTCCTCAAGCCATGTCTATGTTAAGCTAATGTTTCTGCCATAGGTATTGAAGTTCCCTTTAATATTCATCTGAGCTGTTACTGTCTAAACAGGATGTCAATTTACAACAATCTGTATATTTGTGGTTATAGAGACTAGTTTATTTTTAATTCCAGATTTCTTTATTCTTTCATTGCTTGAAATTAAATTCCTCAGTTGCCATAGTGAGATTTGAACCTGTAACATTGGATCAGTAGTTCACTTTCAATTTCAAGCTGCTTGTAATGTTCCTCAGTGCGGCACCAGGAGGCACGACACCATTCGGGTCTATCGACCCTGGTACAGAGGGCAAATCCATCCCACGCCGTTTCCTATCTTCCTCCCCACTCTCAACAGCCACTTTGTTTCTTCACATGAGATATCCTGTTGGTAACACTGCATTCTAATCCAGCAGTTCTTGATTAGTGCAGCTGAGCTCTTGAGACAACTGTCCAGATATTCTTTCTCCCGAGTATGCTGGTGTTTTCTCAGTTTCCATTTCACTGACTGAGCTGGAGAGGCATGTGCTGTAGTCTGCTCGGAGGAGCCTTGGTACCCAAAGAATCCCTTATTTTCAGCATTGACACACAACTTCCAATGCCATGATCTTATCTGAATAGCGCATTAATTTAGACAATAGACAATAGGTGCAGGAGTAGGCCATTTGGTCCTTTGAGCCAGCACCGCCATTCAATGTGATCATGGCTGATCATCCTCAATCAGTACCCTGTTCCTGCCTTCTCCCCATATCCCCTGACTCTGCTATTTTTAAGAGCCCAATCTAACTCTCTCTTGAAAGTATCCAGAGAACCAGCCTCCACTGCCCTCTGAGGCAGAGAATTCCACAGACTCGCAACTCTCTTTGAGAAAAAGTGTTTCCTCGTCTCCGTTTCTAAATGGCTTACTCTTTATTCTTAAACTGTGGCCCCTGGTTCCGGACTCCCCCAACATCGGGAACATGTTTCCTGCCTCTAACATGTCCAAACCTTAATAATCTTATATGCTTCAATAAGATTGCCTCTCATACTTCTAAACTCCAGAGTGTACAAGCCCAGCCGCTCCATTCTCTCATCATATGACAGTCCCACCATCCTGGGAATTAATCTTGTAAACCTACGCTGCACTCCCTCAATAGCAAGAATGTCCTTCATCAAATTAGGGGACCAAAACTGCACACAATACTCCAGATATGGTCTCATTAGAGCCCTATACAACTGCAGAAGGACCTATTTGCTCCTATACTCGACTCCTCTTGTTATAAAGGCCAACATGCCATTCGTTTTTTTCACTGCCTGCTGTACCTGCATGCTTACTTTCATAGACTGATGAACAAGGACCCCCAGATCCCGTTGTACTTGCCGTTTTCCCAATGTGTGATGTACTACAAAAACTGTTAAATATGTTAAATATTGAACACATCAAGATTACACAAACTGCTGTATATTGAGCCAAATAAATAAAAATAGCTTTGCTGCACCATATTAGCACAGGTCAAATTGGCAATTTCACACCTGTTTACGAAAACACTGTTTTTAAGACCATTCTGCAACCATTTTTTATCTGTAGACCTTTACGTTCATTCTGCAAAGAGAGAATTATTCCCATTTCTGAAGTTTCAAATAAATTATCTTAAGGTGATCAAAGGGTTGATAGGATGATGGAATGGTCTGAGGTAGTTTAGGGTCAAGTGAGGCAAAGGTGCTTTATTGATGGCCACCTTAACATAGTGACCTAGTTTCATACCAAGGTGTGATATTTCTGTTAAAACGGAAATTTAATCTTCCTCAGATCGTACCATCCCTTATTTGTTTCCTCATTTGTATTGGCATTTCTGTGCATGAGGAGAAAAATGTGATGGTTAATAAAATGTATTTTCCACCCCAGCCTACACCTCCACCTCCACCAATGTCGATCACCAAGCAGCAGTACCTGTGCCAGCCCCTCCTGGATGCAGTCCTGGCTAACATACGCTCCCCGGTCTTCAACCATTCCTTACAGCGAACCTTTGGACCTGCTATGACTGCCATCCACGGACCACCGATCACGTATGTAGTATCTCAGCAACACCTTACCTCGCCATTCCAGTGAGTTTCATATTAATACAAAGATTGAATCTAGCAAGATACTTGCCTTTGTGAATAGCCTGCACAACTTTTCAATTGCCTTTATGCATGTAGGTTTTATGCAGTTCCTAAAAGAAGAGAGTGAGGAGTTTAGGAAAGGATTTCCAGATATGAGAACTTGGCCAGCTGATGGCACACCCATAAAGCTGGAATGATTAAAATTGGGAATGTGCAAAAGGCTGGAATGGGAGGAACGTTAGAAGGTTCTGAGGTTGGAAGTGATTGCAGAAGGGAGAGGTAGTAAGTCTACTTCTCCCTCAGAGTCTTTGCCTTTCCCTTCCTGCTTCGTAAAAAATTTCACCAGGTTGTTGGTTCTGCTTTTTGATCTCCCTACCCTGGGTAAAAGTCTCTGTGCATTCACCATATCTATTCCCCTCATGATTTTATGCACCTCTATTAGAATAGCACCACCACAGCCTACTGGGCTCCAAGGAACAGTCCTAGCCTGCCCAACCTCTCCCTGTAGCTCTGGCCCTCAAGTCCTGGCACCATCCTTGTAGCATATTGTGTGGAAGGTGCGACAATTCTTACTGCTCAGTACTTGGTGCCAGTTGGGGAATAACACTAAATAATGTTCATTATTCCCAATTGATGGAAAGTAGAGGTGTCTGTAAAGCAAAGGTAAACGATAGGGTGGGTCTCAAATTGGGCAGATGCAGGACATAGCATGTCACGTGTTACACGGCTATGGTCCGTGTAGTAACTGTGCATGTAATGTATTACACGGTTATGTGTTGTGTAGTAATCGTGTCAGGGACCAAGATAACATGGCTAACATTATGTGTGGATTTATCTTGCAAAAAAAAGTGCATTCCGGATATGTGTTCCTCTACATCAAAACATGGAAAATGTTAGACATCTTGCTCAGCTAAAGACTGGTGATATCTTCCACACAGGGCGCCTCTGATCTCCCCACGGAAGCGCAGACACGAAGATGATGAGAGACAAACCATTCCCAATGTCTTACAGGGGGAGGTCGCACGGCTCAATCCTAAATTCCTGGTGAACTTGGACCCTTCCCATTGCAGTAACAATGGAACAGTCCACCTCATATGCAAGTTGGGTGAGTGAACTTGGCTTCAATACCACTGACAATGTTTTCATGATGTCTAACCTGAGGTTTGAGCTAGTCACCTAAATGTAGTGTTGATGAGGATAGGGTGTGACAGACAAGGTTACCACATGACTCCTCCAGCTGGTTGGAGACGTGAAAATCTGTTGATTGTGGAGCAGAAAGGTCTGATAGGATATGGACCAAATGCAGGCAAATGGGACTAGCTCACTATGCCAACGTGATTGTCATGGACAAGGTGAGCTGGATGGCCTGTTTCCAGATTCAGATTCCAGATTCCAGATTCAATTTTAATTGTCATTGTCAGTGTACAGTACAGAGACAACGAAATGCATTTAGCATTTCCCAAGACTTGAACTAATATTGATTTGATCTGTTTTGTCAGATGATAAGAGTCTCCCCAGTGTCCCCCCACTGCAACTCAGTGTTCCAGCTGACTACCCAGACCAGAGCCCACAGTGGACGGATGACTCTCAGCAGTATGGTAAGTTTACAAATGAAGGGTTAGGTTGTTTATTTTCGTACTCTGTCGCAGAATGGAGTTGTCTGGAGAGACTGCTGATTATCAACATGGAGGCATAAATAATCCTTTATGGATATACAATTATGTGTCTCCTGAAGTGTGGTTGTAGTGCCATTATTTTACACACATGCTAATTTGTAGCCGACACACTCAAGGAACAAATGGGAAAAAGGGTCTGAGGATTGGCAGATCACTGCCTTAAGCCTGCTCTGCCATTCAATCTGATCATGACTGGCCCAGTCTTAGCCTTATTGCCATTTTCCTGCTCCATCGGCATATCCCTTGTAGTTCAAATGTCTGTCACTGCCTTGAATTATTCCTCCCTTTTCAGGGGTAGAGAACTTCAGAGAGAAATTCCTCTTCATCTCTGCCTTAAATGGGCGACTCCTCATTGTGAAACAGTTCCCTTGTTCTACATACCCCCATCAGGGGAAATTTTTCCTCAGTGTTCACCCTATCTATGGCCCTCAGAATCTTGAGATTCATTAAGATCACCTCTCATTCTTCTGAACTAATGAGTCTTGGCTTAACTTGCTCAATAATTCTTTATTTGCAAAACTCTTCATTTCAGCAGTCATCTTGGTGAACCTTCTCTGCCCTGCCTTGAAAGCAAGCACGTCCTTCCCTAGATACAGAAACTAAAACTCTACTCAGAATTCCAGATGTGGTCACCAGGGCCTTGCATAGTTGCATCAAAACTCCATCCTCCTTACAAAGAAGGCCAACGTTCTATTAGCGTTCCTAAGGCTTGGAATGTTGGCTAATGGCTTGCTGTACCCACATGCTGACTTTTCGTACTTCATGCATAGGGACACACAGTTCCCTTTGTAATTTTGGCTATCGCTCTACTTCCCATTAATTGCCCACTTTCATCCTGTAAGGAACTAAATGTCTCATCTGTTTTATATTTCTATAGAAGTTCTTGCTTCCTGTTTCATTATTTGCCAGCTTACTCCTATACTCTATATCAGAGGCAGGCATTTAGCCCTCAAGGCTCTGCCATTCAGTGAGATCATTGCTGATCAGTGAATAACTTCAAATATTCCGAAATAGAAATCAATTACACTAATTTGTATGATGTGTGTCAATGTATTTGGCTGAAGAAATACAAGCTGTCCCACAACTTTAGGCTGTGCACGCCATAGGCAAGAAAAAGGAGCTGAACAAATGTCAAT
The DNA here is from genome assembly GCF_028641065.1 of Leucoraja erinaceus. Taxonomy (NCBI): domain Eukaryota; kingdom Metazoa; phylum Chordata; class Chondrichthyes; order Rajiformes; family Rajidae; genus Leucoraja; species Leucoraja erinaceus. The sequence continues at coordinate 19,708,462 of NC_073401.1, forward strand.
TGTCGGAAAGTTGAATTAAGGTGCGGTGGAAATGTTTTTAGACTGTATACCCACAATAGAAGACCAAACTTGCACACATTATACAAAAAGATACAAGAGACTTCAACTATTTTTAGGGGGAATATCAGATTGCCAAACTGTGCCAAACAAACCCAAAATGTGGGACACAGTTATTTTTATGGGAAAATATCTGTCCCGAGCAGAATCAATGGGGTTCCCTTATTTCCAGTGTGAAATTTTTCACCAACAATGGTTGAGTCCTAGGCCAGGAAAGGCAGCATGGACTCAGCCTTGGTTAAATGCCAGCCATAGTCAGTGAGCGAAGTCTGTGGCATAGCTTAATCTGTTCTTGAAGTCTGACATTTACTCCTGCAGGAGTGGAGTTGGGAGGAAGTTTGCCAAAAGACTTGCCTCGGAAGGAGCTCATACATAAACAATAAATCGGTAGCTCCATCTAGCGTCCACAGGGGAAACCACAGCCTGCAAAAATTACCATACCAATGCTGATTAAATCAAGAACAGTATCTGTTATGAGACTACCTCTCCACACCCCACAGACATTGGTAAAAAGCAAATTCCTTCATTCACCATTTTATTCAAGATATCCAAGGAGGCTACCCACATGCAGCGTCCAGGTGACTTAAAAATCACAATCCCTACAGTGATATAAATCCTAGTTATATCCTAAACTTAATTATAGGTGACCTGTATCATCCCATTCAAAGGCTACATATCACAGACAAATATTTTCTTGACTAATCTACTAACATTTAACTATTACATTAAGCTGAAAAGAGTGCAGAAAAGATTTACCAGAATGTTGCCAGTACTTGAGGGGTTGAATGCAGGAGGCTGAGAGGTTATTATGCATATAAAACCATGAAGGCAATAGATAAGTTGAATGCACAGTGACTTTTAGCCAGGGTAGGGGAATCAAAAACAAGAGGACATATGTCTGTGAGAGGGGCAAAATACAAACCTGAGGGGCAACCTTTTTTAGGTTTTGGAGCGCGGTGGGTATATGGAATGAGCTGCCAGAAAAGGTGGTTGAGGCAGATAGTATAACAGCATTTAAAAGCTACCTGGACAAGTGCATGGATAGGAAAGGTTTGGAGGTATATGGGTCAAATACAGGCAAACGGGACTAGCTTAGAAGAGGCGTCTTGGTCGGCATGGACAAGTTGGGTCGAAGAGCCTGTTTCCGTGCTATATGACTGTGACTTTTATTCTTTTCCTTACCCAAGAGGGACCAATTTCTCAGACTGCTGTCCATTCATAATAAAATATCCCTTTGATTTAACCAGTCAGATTCCCATCCCTCCAAAGGGGATCCTCCCACCCCCATCACATGCAGCATGTGAGGCATAGGCATGCTATCAGTAGCTACATTTCCTCATGGCTGATCACAAAGCTGCCACCTCTCCCCACAATCCTGCAGACGTGACTTGCTTTTGGAACATGCCTTTGTCTCCTTTATCTCTTTGTACAGTACAGGTATCACAGCTTACTCATTTGGAAGCAGCAGGCTGATTAAATCCTTCTTGCATATCTACAGCTGTTTGTTGTTATTTGTGCTCCTGCAGCCATACTGCTGGTCCAGTTACAGAAACCAGATTTGACTTGTTTAGCGGGGTAGGAACATCTGTTAGCATGTTTTACCAGCAGCATTAAGTCCCGAGTGCCGCAAAGACATAACCTCCCAAAGCAGCTATACCGGATGCACCCCAGTGGCCAGAATTTTGCAATGCGTGACCAGCCCTTCTGGCTGACAAAATAAACTGAAACCTGCCTCACATCCTCAGGAACCACTGAGGGGAGATCATCCCACTCGCCTTTATGTTTTAAATAAAATATTGACAACCCAACTGGGATGATAACCAAATATTGGGATGGGAGAGGGAGGAATTCATGTAAATTGTACAAAGAAAGGGCATATAAGGAAGGAGCACTGGACCAGGGGAATGAAGGGGGGGAAATGGTTTACTTCCAGTGAGAGGCAATTGGGGAACAGTGATAATAACATTGGGTGTGGACTAAAGGAAAATATATTATTGAGCATTAAAGAAATGCTTGGAAAAAGACTACCATCAGTGAATTAAGGAGGAATTTGGCCCAAGTTAAAGGAAGACCTGAATTAAAACAGTTGTACACATAGCAGTATCTGATGGGAGGAAAAAATGAGTACTGCCAGCTCTTCAGCTATTTTCTTCCACTTGGTTGCAGTGGGATTTACAGGTGAAAAATCAAGACAACCAAGCTTTTAAAATAGCATTGCTTGCTGGAGCTAATGAAGGTTTAATATTGGAGTGTGTGGGTGTGTGATTTGTATCATTGCAAACCTCTCGCAGCCTGCACTATGACCCAACTAACGCTTGCTTTCCATTCCCTTGCAGAGGCCAACCCATTCCTGCAGTTGGTTCACCGTGCAATGACGTCCAAGCTTCTGCAGCTGCCAGATAAGCACTCTGTCACTGCACTCCTCAACACCTGGGCACAGAGTGTGAAGCAGGCGTGCCTGTCTGCAGCATGACCCCTTTCGGCAAGGTGCCTGCACCTTTCCACCTGGAATCTATCTGTAACCAAGCAGCCTTTTCATGGATTCATGAAAACAGGAAGTTAGATGTATGGAGAAGGACTTACACCATTTCGCTCTCTTCCTGGTCACCTTAAAATACACAGAACTTTTCCATTGCTTTTTCTGGATATAAAGATATGTATCAAGAATTCAAAACATTATTTACAATCCTTGTTTCTCTTTCAGATGATGTTTTTTGCCCAAAGGGATGTTAGTATCCCATATGTTCCTTGGGTAAGCGTGTTTTTAATAATGTATCAGTGAAGTTACCACTGGAGTAAATTGTTTTCCACAGAATTGTTTGACTTTATTTACACAGGGTTTCACTGCTTAGCGTGACAACCACCTATGCAGCACCTGGGACATGTTTGAAGTTGGTGATCAGATGTGGGACCAGCTGTGATTAACAAGCCTCACACTCTGAGACGGCATCCCAGCACTTTTGTCGTTTACTTTCTCTTAGCTGAGTTTAGTTTAGGTACAACATGGAAACAGGCCCTTCACCCCGCCAAGTCCATGCTGATCACCCACACACTGGTTCTATCCTACAAACTCGAGACAATTTACAGAAGCCAATTAACCTACACAAATGCACATGTTTGCAGTGTGAGAGGAAACGGAGCACCTGGAGGAAACCCACTCGGTCACAGGGAGAACGTGCAAATTCCGTGCTGTCAGCATCCGGTGTCAGAATCGAACCCAGATCTCTGGCGCAGTCGGGCAGCAATCCTGTGCCACTCTGTCACCACACTATCACATACATTCCCTTGTTGTCTCCAACCCTCTCTCTTTGCAGCTTAAATCATTTCCCTAGTTCTAAAGAAACTATCATTGACATGAAATGCTAATGGTTTCTCTCTGCTGCCTCCATGCTGAATGTTTCCAGCAGTTTATTCTCATTTCAGATTTTAAGCATTTGCAATGTTTTTATTTTTTAATTAAACTAAAATGAATTAAGTTAGAATGATATTTGAAATAGATTTCTGCAGGCATGTCGGGCAAACTTCCTCCTGCAGCCGACATCGCTGAAAAGATTGCATGGTTCTTGTCTCACTGTTTGTGTTCGGTGTTGACTGTACATAGTCTCTGCTACCTAAGATGCATCTTATCTCTACACATGTGGTGTTGGAGATGTTTGAGATTTGGAATCTTTATGACTTTCCTTATGGAACAATATTCTGAGTGAAAGGAAGCTCCTGTATGTAGCAGCGGCTCCCTATCTCGCACTCTGCCACCCCATCATCTCCACTGGTCTTGGACTATATCATCTGAGACACATTGGCCTGTACTATAAGCTTAAAAATCCTGACAAATGGGTAGAAAGCATGAGCATTTTCACACCTGACCAGTTGATAAAAACTGGCGTCAGGTAGACTGTGAAGCACTCAGATAGAATAGAAAGACGATTCGTGTCTGGAAAATGTCAGGTGAAAATTACTTCTTAAGACAGCCACGCAAGAACATTCTTTGATCTCCAACAAATTCTGCAGTAAGGGGGGAGGGATGAGGAAAACTCTTGTCATGGAGACAAGTAGCTCTTAGAAAGTTCCTCTCAACCAAATAAAACCTCCAAAGCACTTTGTTCAGATTGAGGATGTAGAATAACCTCTTTCTCCATTTACTGACAACCCAGCGGACACTGACGCAGGTTGCTGAACAACTGGTCAGCAACCAATGTAAGTAATGGCCATAAAAAGACCCAGCACAGTATGCGGTCATGCACTTTGGTAGGTGGGATAAAAGCATAGACTGTTTTCTAAATGGGGAGAGGATCAAAAAAAGGAGGTGCAAAAGGACATGGCAGCACTGGTGCAGGATTCCTAAAAGGTTAATTTGCACGTTGAATTGTTAGTAAGGAAGGCAAATGCATTCATTTCAAGAGGACTAGAATATAAAATCAGGGATGTAATACTGAGGCTTTATAAGACACTGGTCAGTCCTGCATGTGAAGTATTGTGAGCAGTTTTGGGCCCTAAATTTGAAGAGGGATGTGCTGGCATTGGAGAGGGTCCGGAGGAGATTTACAAGAATGATCCTGGGGGTGATTGGTTTAACGTATAATGGATGTTTGACAGCACTGCGTCTGTGCTCGCTGAAATTTAGAAGGATGAGGAGGATCTCATGAAACATCTAATAGTGAAAGGCCTGGATAGAGTGGATGTGGAAAAGATGTTTCCACTAGTGGGGGAGTCTAAAACCAGATGGCACAGCCTCAGAATAAAAGGATGTAGCTTTAGAAAGTAGATGAGGAGGAATTTCTTTAGTCAGAGGGTGGTAAATCTTTGGTGTTCATTGCCACAATTCTTTCACACAAAAGGTTCTTTTGCCACCATCTCCAAGTTAAGCACAATTGGTATTTGAGATGTCCCTGGTGTTTTACTCATTAATAGACAGTAATCCAGCCTGTGATTAATTCATAGTTCAGGTTATCCAAAAGCCAAAGATTTAAGGTTCACGATGTACAAAGGGCCCAAAAATTGCTGTACGGTCTAAAAGGGATTTGTAGAATTGTGAAATATAGAACTGAATAGAACAGCCTTTTGGGTTCTGTATTAGATAATTTGTCATAGAATCATTCAGCACAGAAACTTGCCCTTTAGCCCAAATAGACCAAGTCGTCCAAGATGTCCATCTAAACGTCCCATTTGCCCAAGTTTGATCCATATCCCACAACCTTTCCTATCCATGGACCACAGTATCCAACTGTTATTTAAATAGAAACATAGGTGCAGGAGTAGGCCATTCGGCCCTTTGAGCCAGCACCACCATTCAATATGATCATGGTTAATGGCAATTAACTATTTCTGCTGGCAGCTCATTCCAAGCAGACGATTACAAATTAAATGTCTTTGGCAAGTTGGATGAAAGCAGATCGGAAAGCTTTTTTATATACTGCTCAGAAATAGGCCCTTTGGCCCACCTTGCCCATGCTGATCAAATTGCCCCATCTACGCTAGGCCTATTTGCCCATGTGTCTATATCACTCTAAACTAGGATACTGAGTTGGATGATCAGCCATGATCATATTGAATGGCCTACTATTTTCTATGTTTCTATGTAAACCTTTTCTATTCATGTACCTGTCCAAATGTATTTTAAATGTTATTGTCCCTGCTTCAACTACGTCCTCTGACAACGCACCATCCTCTGTGTGGAAAATGTTACCCCTCGGGGTTCCTATTAATTTGTTTCCATCACCTTAAACCTATGTCTTCTAGTTTTTGATTCCCCTACCCTGGGTAACTGTGCATTCACCCTATCTATTTCTATTATGATTTTATACAGCTCTATAAGATCACTCTGCAGTCTCCTGCATTTCCAGAATAAAATCGTAGCCAGCCCAACCTCTCTTTATAGCTCTGCCTTCAAATTTTGGCAACATCCTCGTAAATCTTCTCTGCCCTCTTTCCAGTTTAGCGACATCTTTCCTAGCAGGGTGATCAAAACTGAACAATATTCCAAATATGGCCTTACCAATGTCTTGGACAACTGTAATATAACTTCCCAACTTGTCTACTCAATACCTTGACTGACGAAGGTCTGTACCGAAGGCCGCCTTGACCATCCTATCTACCTGGGATGCCACTTTCAGTGTACTATGTGCCTGCACTCTAGATACCTCAGCTCTACACCATTCCTCAGGGCCCTGCTATTCACAATAAAGATCATGCCCTGGTTTGATTTCCTAAGATGCGACAGCTCGCACTTACCTGCATTAAACTCCATTAACCATTCCTCAGCCCATTTGCCCTGCTGAACATGGCCCAACTGTAATTCTTGATAAACATATCTTAAAAACAAGAGGGTAACTAGGGAGAAGGTAGGTCAATTCAAGGCTAAAAGAGGGAGTTTATGCTTGGAGTTGGAGGATGTATTCACCAAAGAAAAGGACCTGGAGGACAGTATGATCAATGTGGAAATATGCAAGGGCAATTTGTGATCAAGAACAAAATTGTGTTGGGACTCCTGAAGAGCGTTAAAGTGGGTCCATCCCCAGATCCTGATCCTGGATCTAGCCCAGATTATTAAATGAGGAGATTGCAGGGGTCTTGACAAAGATCTTTGCATCTTCTCCAGTCACAGCCAATGTCCGTAAGGACTGGAAAGTAGCCACTCTTGTTTCTTTGCTTAAGGGAAGTACACATAATGAAGGGATTTATAGGCTGGTGAGCCTCACTCAATGGTAGGGAAGCTATTGGAGAGGATTCTTCAGAATAGAATTTACTCCCATTTGGGAGAATGAACTAATTAGGGACAGTTAGCATGGCTTTGTGCTTGGCAAGTCATGACTTACTAATGGTCAAGTTTTTTGAGGAGAGGATGAAGGTGATCGATGAGGGTAGAGCGTTGGATATTGATTACATGCATTTGATAGGCTGATCCAGAAGATTAAGATGCGTAGGATTTGCAGTGATTTAATCATATGGGATCAGAACCCATAGCAGACTGAGGGTTGCGGTTGAAGCGTTTTTCTGGCTGCAGTTTTGCCCCTGATATCTGAGGAAATAATGAAAGGCGGAGATAAAGTGAATGTGGAGAGGATGTTTCAAGTAGTGGAAGAGTGTAGGGCAAGAGGGCACAGCCTCAGAGTACAATGGAGATCAGGAGGGATTTCTTTAGCCAGTGGGTGGTGAATCTGAAATTTATTGCCACAAACAGCAGTGAAAGGTGAGTAATTGTGTATTTTTAAAGCACAGATTAATAGGTTCTTGATTAGTATGGGTGTCAAAGGGCACGGGGAGAAGACAGGAGAATGGGGTTGAGAGGGAAAAACAGATCAGCCATGATCGAATGGCAGAGAAGACCCGATGGGCCAAATGGCCTAATTCCACTATGTCTTGCAGTCCAATGGAGATCTGTAACATGGGGTGTTCTGCAGGGAGATGTGCTGGGTCCTCTGTTGTTTCTGATATAAATGAATGTCATATAAATGGCTTAGATATAAATGTAGATGGCTGATTAGTAAGTTTGCAGATGATACCGAGATTGTTCGAATTACAGAGAGTGAGGAAGGCTGTCAAAATGTCAAGTTATACAGCGGGATATGCATGAGCTCCAAATCACAGCCGGACTTGGAAACATCACAGGATCAAATCTGGAATTTCCTACTGAACATTACCCTGGGAACATCTTCACCATTGAGTTTTGAAAGAGAATTTTAGGATGCAGGCGAGTGTGAAATAAATGCAAAATTGCGAAATGAGTGTTTATCTTAACCAACAGACTGCCTGGAAGCAGGTTATCAAGGATGGTGGTGAAGAGATAATACTGGATGCTGTCAGTGGATGTGCCAACCTTGGGCAGGCATGAGGTAGGCAGCCTCTATAATCTTTGGGCAGCATAGTCATGGGAGAGACATCATGGGCATGAGGGGGACAATGCACTCATAGGGCAATGTAGTCATGGGAGGAGTTGTGCAGCCATGATACAAGATACAAGATAGATTTATTCATCACAGGTGCCAGATGGCACAGTGAAATGAAATTCCCATACAGCCATACAATAAAAAAAGGGACACAACACACTAGGGTTTGACATAAAACATCCCCACACAGCAGAATCAAAGTTTCCCACTGTGTGGGAAGGCACCTAAGTCAGGCTCTTCCTCCATTGTTCCCCGTGAGAGAGGTAGCTGCTGCTGCCTCCCCCATCTCAGGGCTGGGTATGAGAGGGGCAGTTGCAGAATGGCGAGCTGCAGCAGTTTGGGCCACATGGATCCTATCCCTTTCTGCTCACGGCCATGCTGATGAAGAACAGCCAGCAGGGCCTGCCCTTCCCCCGAGAAACTGCAGGGGGCAGTACTGCCACCCCTGTGATGTCATGGCAGATGATGCCATTCAGACCGGGGGGGGGGGCCTGAGGACACCTCCCCGTCCCCATGGGCGGCGGCGCCGACAGGTGGTAGCTGCCCGTTGCCCATGGCAACGCCCAGTGTAACCAGGGGAACAGCTGTCGCCCTGACGACGGGCTGGCGCCGCCCACAGCAGCGGCTCAGCCAGCGTCCACCCACCCGCCGCCGCCGCCCAGCAGCCACAGCCGCCCGCCCGGTGAGTGACCCCGACCCCAGGCCCGGACCCGCCCCGCCGACCTGCAGCATCCCGCCCGCCGGTGAGTGGCTCCCGGACCTCCGGCCTCCCGCCGCCGCCATCCCCATGCCTAGCGCCCTCCTCCCGGAGCCCATACACCACCCTCGGCCCTGAGCCCACGGTAACAGAGTGCGATGTAAACGGACGGCCATGGCCCCGAACTGCCCTTCAGTCGCCTCTCCGGCCCCCTGTCCCAACTCAGGCTCTCACTTACCTCCGGTTCCCCCGCCGACCCCGTCAACCCCTTCCCTCAACAATTGGGTTTAATGAGTTTGCGGGGAATCTGGGGTCAGCGGTACAGCACAGCAGCAGGCCCTTCGGCCCACCACGGCCCTGTTGCACCGATCGGGACTGATCATATTTACCCGCACTGGTCGTTAGCCTTTTCTGCATTCGTGATTCTATACCTTGTATGTTTTGTGACACCACTCTCTCAGTAAGCAGGTTTCAGATTCCAACTGTGTGGGAACAAATCTGCCCCAGATCCTCCCTAAACGCAACCCTCACTTTAAACCTATGTCCTCTTAGAAACATAGAAACATAGAAATTAGGTGCAGGAGTAGGCCATTCGGCCCTTCGAGCCTGCACCGCCATTCAATATGATCATGGCTGATCATCCAACTCGGTATCCCGTACCTGCCTTCTCTCCATACCCCCTGATCCCCTTAGCCACAAGGGCCACATCTAACTCCCTCTTAAATATAGCCAATGAACTGGCCTCAACTACCCTCTGTGGCAGAGAGTTCCAGAGATTCACCACTCTCTGTGTGAAAAAAGTTCTTCTCATCTCGGTTTTAAAGGATTTCCCCCTATCCTTAAGCTGTGACCCCTTGTCCTAGACTTCCCTAACATCGGGAACAATCTTCCTGCATCTAGCCTGTCCAACCCCTTAAGAATTTTGTAAGTTTCTATAAGATCCCCTCTCAATCTCCTAAATTCTAGAGAGTATAAACCAAGTCTATCCAGTCTTTCTTCATAAGACAGTCCTGACATCCCAGGAATCAGTCTGGTGAACCGTCTCTGCACTCCCTCTATGGCAATAATGTCCTTCCTCAGATTTGGAGAACAAAACTGTACGCAGTACTCCAGGTGTGGTCTCACCAAGACCCTGTACAACTGCAGTAGAACCTCCCTGCTCCTATACTCAAATCCTTTTGCAATGACCATGGGTAAAACGTTTCTACTATGTGCTATGTCTACCTTCTCATAAATTTATATAGACACAAAAAGCTCGAGTAACTCACCGAGACAGGCAGCATCTCTGGAGAGAAGGAGTGGGTGACGTTTCGGGTCGGTCTAAAACCCATTCCTTGTCTCCAGAGATGCTGCCTGTCCCACTGAGTTACTTCAGCTTTTTGTGTCTATCTTTGGTTTAAACCAGCACCTTCAGTTCATTCTTACACATAAATTTATATACCTGTCATGTCACCCCAGTTTCCTCCGCTCTAGAGGATATAAACCCATTCTATTCAAGACCAAAATTTCACACAGCGAGGGTGGCACAAGGGCGCAGCAGGAGAGTTGCTGTCTTACAATGCAAGAGACCCAGTTCGATCCTGACTATGGGTGCTGTCTGCACAGAGTTTGTATGTTCTCCCCGTGACCACATGGACGTTCCGGTTTCCTCCCACACGCCAAAGATGTACAGTTTTGTATGTTAATTGGCTTCGGTAAAATTGTAAATTGTCCCTAATGTGTAGGATAGTGCTAGTTTTCTGTGTGATTGCCAGTCGGCGTGGACTTGGTGGGCCAAAGAGCCTGTTTCCTCGCTGTCTCTAAAGTCTAAAGTGTGGCATCACCAGTGTACAACAAAGTTGCATCATGTCCCCGTTCTTAGATTCTTTCCACCGCTGATGGAAGCACCTTATCCACAAGTGCTACCACTTTTCGAGAAGTTTACACTTGTTTCCCAATGTCCCTCCCTCCGTTCGTCATCACTCCCAAGGGACCTACCATTTATTCGATATCTCCCAAATGGCATCACCTCGCATTTGTCAGGATTACATTTCATCTGTTAACACTTTGCCCATGGACATGCTCCTCACCATCCACAACACCACCGATTTTTGTATCATCTATAAACTTACTAATTGTTCATCCTACATTCCCATCACAGTTATTAACATGTATATCAAACATATCGAATTGCCCATACTACTGGTCACAGTCTCCCAATAAAAGAACCAATCCTTTATCATCACACTCTACCTCCTATCACCAAGCCAATTAGGGATCCAACTTGCTCGTCTTCCCTGGCCTGTTGGACCAGCCTACCATGCAGGACCTTGTCAAAGGCCTTATTGACATCCATACAATCTTTGTTCTTAAAAAAGGGTTGCAACCCAAAATGTTGCTTATTCATGTCTCCAGAGATGCTGCTTGACTTGCTCATTTGCTCCAGCATTTTGTGTTTTCTTTTGAAAACCAGCATCTGCAGTTCTTTGTGTTCATAGAATCTTGGATGTTCTTGCATTAGTGTCCCTGCTTATTGGCTTGTAATTACCTGTCTTATCCCAGCTGCCCTTCTTGAACAAAGGAACAACATTTGATCTGTCATTGAGTGTTTGGCAGAGACCCAGTCCTAGAAGTGGTATTTGCACGCATCCGTGTATGAAACCTTCACTGTAGCTGAGCATGACGAAATAGTGGGCAGTAAAGTGTGCTTCTGTAAACCGAGTCTGTTGTGTAAAAGCAGAAACTTACATTAGATCTATGTCAAACACCAGTTCAAGCATCACGGAATTACTTGAGTGATGTGTGTTTAATTGTCATATGTACTGGTAGATAAAAATGAAATTCTTACTTGCAGTAACTTAACTGACCTATTGGCATAATATACAAATATATAATAATAAAATAAATTAATAACCATTATACAAGGTGACCATAATAGTGGAAAACAGTAGTACATAGTGCAGTAAACACAGTCCATAGAAGATTGATTAGATTGCTTCAGGAACTTGGTTAGGGGAGGGGGAGAGTGAGGACATTCAAAATTAGCAGCAAACAAATGCAAGGGGAGAATGAGAAAAATAAATCCTCAGTATGCTGCTGATTCTAACTGTAAAAGTCAATAATTCTGTTTCCATCAGTGTCTTCAAAAGCAATTGAAAATCTAAAAACCTGCTGAAATCTGCACTAAAAACAGGAAATGCTGAAATTACTCAACAGGTCAGGCGGCAGCTGTGGAGAAAGAAACGGGTTCAATTTTAGGTCATTGGCCCTTGGCCAGAAATGTTAACACTTTTGACCTTTGACAAATTCAACTGAACAATTAAAGGTTGCCTGAGATGAGGGTCGAGGTATGTTGTTAGACTCAAGAGGCTGGTCTCATATTGGAACCGAGAAGATTAAGAGGAGATTTGATTGCGGTGTGAAACAAGATGTAGATAGTGTAAGTAGAAGGAAACTGTTTGCATTAATTTATAATTAATAGGAAATCAAGCCATGAAAGCCATCTTTGGCCTGCTGAGCCACAACTGGTTGTATCTTCCTATTCAATGGATTCCATGCTTCTCCTCTATCAACTAACCCAAATACCTTCTACGCATTGGGAATGCTGGGTGAAAATTCCTTGAAACGAACCCTGAATTTGTATATCAGTCACTTTGTGATGGTTTAAAAATGTCATCTTTAAACTGATTCTCCCTTAGAATTTCTCTTTTTAAATCCTTAAAACAAGTTATTGGACTTTGACCCAAAATCTCCTTTGATCTCGTGTCTATCCTCATCTGTAAAGTAATCTGGAACAGTTTACTACTTGGGAGATGCTACATAAATGTTGCTGTCGTCGCCTACTTTCTTTCCAGACAGTGCCGCCCCCATTTGTTAAATAGCTGCAATCTCTGTCTCAAAATATTGCTGACACGGTGATATTCCAAACTTTTGAAAGTTAGTTAGTTACAGTTTCTAATGGGGTTTATATGTGAACATCGATGAAATATTTTACCTATTCAATCATTTTTTATCTCTCCTGCAGTGATCTGATTGGAGAAATTCTCAGAAGAGTGGTTAGTCAAACTGAAGCAACAATGTGGCAAAGCAGTTGCAGCTGGACCAAATGTGTTTACAACTGGAGGGCTGTTCTGCGAAGATAAGGCAATTGGGATGCAACTTTGGAATTAGCAGGCTGAGCCACAGAGAGAGTTTTCTTCCAAGTGAAGTTTGATCTACATCAGGGATTTAACTAAGTGTTTCAAAGCTGTGCTCTGTAGCACCCCGTGCATGTTTTATTTATTGGGAAGGACAAGAAACTGACTTTATTAGTGACAAGCATCTTCAATAAGTTGCTGCATTATCAATAACAACACAAGAGCGAACTTCACAACCCACTGACCCACTTAGACGACCAGATTTGTGTTTGTATTCTCTATTGTTTGATGATCTGGAGAGGGAAAAAAAATCTTTGGAGCTGGGTGAAAATTGCACCACTGCCACGTAAGGTGAATCAATGGAAGCACTTTCTGCTGGAGACATGTCGAGCACCAGCCTGCCCCCCTTGCGAAACCTGCCCCAGTGGTCTCGTGTCGGAAATCTTGACAGAACCCGGTACCCGCGCTCCTTCCCCCAGGGGAATGTTAACCCCATCCCTCTGACTCCTGCTGTGAAGACAAAGACAAATAAAACAGAGGCCCCTCAACAGCCCAGCCATGTGTACGAACAGCAGGAGGTGGATCCAAACCTGAGGGTGACAACACTGGAAAAGAATCTCAAATTCCTCCAGGAGCAGCACTCTGAAACTCTGGGCAAGCTGCACAAGGAAATTGAACTGCTCAAGCAGGCAAATCAAGGTGAGTAAGTGGAAGTTGTGAGGGAGGAGAGAAATATGAATTGACTGAAGAAAGAAAAATCTTGCATTCACATCTTTAATGGCCTCTGCCCAGGAATTTCGCAATTTTGCTGACCACAGACACTGGCTACAACGCCAGATTCCATTCACAAAGCCCTGTTAAATGTTAGGAGAACCTGGAGAGATACCAGGTCTGTGTTGCGAGCAGCGGCTATTGTAAGTGGGAATTGAAATGCTGGGGAGGGGGGGGGGGAAGCCCGATTATTTTTTGTGCCGCATTATTTAGCGGCCAATCAACCGCTGTTTATAAGGGGGTTGCGTCCAATCACCGACCAGCTTCGCTTAAAATTCCCATCCAATCAACAAATCGGTCTCCTCCCGCCCAATCAGCCACCGTCTCCAAAGGTATTGTGTCCAATCACATAATGCGCTGGTCACTCGGCGGCCAATCAGATAGTCTCCGAGGGGAGTTGTGACCAATCATCGACCTACTTCCCTCACCGAAAGCAGCTATGATATATAATACACAATAAACTGTATTACAAATACACAATAAACAAGTTATGCATTCTTGTACTCTTACAAGGGTATGACCGCACATTAAAAAAAAAATCCCCTCCCCTTCCTTCCCAACCTCAGCCTCTCGGACCTTGGCGTACCCCTAGTTCCTAAAACCCATTTTCATCACTGGCTGGGACCTCTGTTGTTTGTGATATATAGAAATAGTTTGGTTGTAAGTGGTTGGCATTGCGGACAACAACAAAATTAGTGGAGTTGTGGAGGGTGGTGAATGCTGAAAGGGTACAGTGGATATAGATCAAAGATTTCAAGTATAGATCAGTTTCACGTATGGGCAGAAAATGGCAGATGGAATTGAATCTGAGCAAGTGTGAGGCGTTACACTTTGGAGGTCAAGTGTAAGGGGAAAGGGTACAGTTAATGGCAAGGCCCTTAACAGCATTGATGTTAACAGCTTATGGTGTGTTTGCCTGCCTCAAACGCAAGAAGTAGTTGGAACATTGAGTATTAGAGTCAGGAAGTCATGTTGCAGCTTTCTAAAACTTTGATTGGGTCACATTTGGGGAATTGCATGCAATTTTGGTTGCTCATTTACAGGAATGATGTGCAGACTTTTGAGAGGATGCAGAAGAGGTTTACCAGAATTATGTCTGAATTAGAGGGTATTAGCTGTAAGGAGAAGTTGGAAACATTGGATTGTTTTCCCTTGAGTGTCGGAAGTTGAGAGGAGACCGGATAGAACTAAATAAAATAATGAGTGGCTTGGGTAGAGTAGATGGTTCATCTCCTTTCCCCAGAGTAGACATGGCAAAGACTAGCGGGCATAGATTTTGGGTCAGAGGAGGAAAGTTTAAAGAGTATTTGCGGGACAAGTTTTTCCACAGATTTAACATGCTGCTAGGACTGATAGTGGAAGCAGACGATAGTGGCTTTTAGATAGGCACAAGTATATGCAGAGAATGGAGCAACATGAATTAGGTGCAGGCTGAGTTAGTTTGACTTGGCATTATGTTCGGCATAGACACTATGGCCTGGAGTGTCTGTTTGTGTGTACTGTTCTATTCCCCTGACATCAGTCTGAAGAAGGGTCTCGACCCAAAACGTCGCCAATTCCTTCTCTCCATAGATGCTGCCCCACCCGCTGAGTTACTCCAGCATTTTGTGTCTACCTTCCATCCCATAGAGTTGAGTATGCATTTAGGCTGGCCCTTCAGTAGTGAAGGCCCTATAGTGGAGGTGCTGCAATGTCATGTTATCTTTTGGTTGAAATATTAAAACAAAACATTAGCAGCCTCTCATGTGGGCATGATGGGATCCGACAGCACTAGTTCACAGAAGAGCAAGGGATTCCTCTCAGCGCCCCAGCAAGTATTTATCCCACAACCAATGTCAGTTTAAAGAAAATACTTTCTTGCAACAAATTGGTCTTTGTTGTGTGAAAACTGCCTGCTGCCGCTCTGACCCTACCACATTGACTATAATTTAAACGCACTACATTGCACTCCATTGTCTATTAAGTATTTGGGGATATCCAATGTCCTGGGAAAGCATCACAATACAAACACTTTCCAATATCGTAGTGACAGCTGATAGCACAGATTAATGGCATATTGCAAACTCAGCAGCTTTCTCAAAAAGATTCAGTCCCTGGTAGCACACTGCATCTTGTGGCTCTCTGCTGTTTATTTCAATATTTATTCAGTGTTACTTCTTATTTTATAACAGATCTCAATTTTAAAATGATAATGAACCAGAGGCCAACTCATCAAGGTAAGGATTTCATCGGTTTTTAATCTTCTGCTGAAAGTCTTACAAAAATATCGCAACAGAAAGACCATTTTATTTTCTGAATCCCAAAAGAGGCTGTTGGTAAGTCTTGGAATCACAGCACAAAAACAGGCCCTTGAGAGCACCTAATCCATGCCAACCATTAGTGTAAAACTATCACGTGCTAATCCCGTCACATTCTCCAACTTCCCCCAGGTTTTACCTGCACACAAATTCACAGTAAGCAATAAACCTACCAATAGCACATCTTTGGAGTCTGTGTGGAAATCTGAGCATACAGGAGAAAGCTGCGAGAGCGATGAGTAGATGAGAGCGTGGTATAACATAGAATTAGTGTGAACGGGTGATCGATGGTTAACATGGACCTGGTGGGCTAAAGGGCCTGTTTCCACATTGAATCTCTAAACTAAACTAAAAAACTAAAAAGTTAACTGATTCAGCTTAGACAGGGTATAATAACAAGGAACTACTGTTGGTTTATATGAAGATAGACACAAAATACTGGAGTAACTCAGCGGGTCAGGCAGCACCTCTGGAGAAAATGGATAGGTCAGTCTTCAGGTTGGGATCCATCCTCAGGCTGATTGTAATAGGGAGAGCAGGAAAACAAACAAAGCGAAAAGAGGCAAGACAAATTACGGGGGTACCGTGATAGGCAGATTGTTGGACAAATGTTAGCAGTGAAAACAGGTGTTAGCCCAAGAGAGATCGTAGTTGCGAACTGTGAAGATAGTTAACAGACTTTCCTCCTGATATTCTAGATGAAAAGGATTCTCGGGTTTGAAGAAAGTGTGAATATTGAAGTTATAGAATTAGGGTGGGTGTGAAGGATTAGATGCATTGAAGAATAGCTGAGGTCCAGTTTAGAGGGAACTCAGAAGCGAAAGTAAACAAGTGCAGAGCACCGAAAGAATATAACAGATCTGAGAGAACAGCTAGGTGAGAGGAAAGCTGAAGTAATCACCAGAATGAATATTAATTGGTTAAGGCAAAACATTCTAGGCTGGAAAATAATGTAGAATAGAATGGTGTTTGGATTTGGTTTAGGTATATGTGTAACTGGTCCAGATAATGTTGTCGTATAATGTTGTCATGCTTCATAATTCATAACCTCAAACCTTTGAAGGAGATTAGTATTTTCATATTTTTAAATGCATCCCTTTATAAACAAACGCATAATTACGGGCTAAAGATTCCGTTATGTTTAACTGCAAACGTGCTTTGAGAGAAAAGTACATTCTTTTTTAATTTATTGGACCAGAACAAGTTACCAGAAACAAGCTTGAGGACTGAATATCTATGTGGGAGCTCTGATCCAGGGGAAGAGCTAAACTATCTATGTTCCTGTGGAGAGCCTAAGCTTTCTGTGGAAAGTTTTAGTATCCTGCACCTAATCCTACACATGGCACTTGACAAAGTTCCATTTCCAAGGCTAATGATCAGAGGTTGCACTGGAGGATTAAGAATAGGAACGGGGAATTGGCCAAGTAGAAATGCCATGCTCTGTCAGAAGCATCATTATGGGGTTGTCAAATGGGGTACTCTAGGTTTTTTGAATTGGGAACTCTTCAAGCTCTTGAACACTTTTGTAAAAATAACAGAACTGCATTCAGAAACACCATGTATTGTGATTGCATTTTCAGATCCCAAACCAGGAGAGCCAGTGGAAATGGAGGAGGGAGCTCTGAAATTACAGTTGAACAAAACATGTAAGTTGCTTGTACGGACACAAAAATGCTGGAGAAGCTCAGCGGGTGCAGCAGCATCTATGGAGCAAAGGAAATAGGCAACGTTTCGGGCCGAAACCCTTGTCATCTGCCTTGCCTCTATAAGTGTCTGTCCAAACGTCTCTTAATTGTATTGATCGTATCAGATTCCACAACTTCATCTGGCATTGCGTTCCAGATATCTTCCACTCTCGGTAAGCAATACTAAAATGGGCACAGTGGCACAATGGTAGAGTTGCTGCCTTGCAACGCCGGAGACCCTGGTCCAATCTCGACTATGGTTGCTGTCTGTACAGAGTTTGTAAGGCCACCTTGTGACCATTTCTGTGCTGTTTGACTCCGTACCTCTGAGTAAACTGTAGAAATTAATCCATACTGGATGTCCAAAACTTCTCTAAATAAAAGCAGAATTTTAGAGATACCTAACAGAAGGGGAAAAATAGCATGAATAATTTAGGGCATTGACTTTTACCAAAAATTGGGAATTTGTCAGGCTGTATTTAAAATGTTGATTAGACAACAAGAAATAGAGTGTGGGCGATGCTCCTGGGCACCCAGTTGTATCTACGTCTGAATTAGGCTTAGCTCTCAGGAACACACATTGACAATTTGTTGCCTGCAAACATTTGGCAAGGAGAAGGAGTAATGTAAAGGCTTCAGGAAGATGGGTTTATGTTGGGGGCAGAGAATGCATGGGTTTTTGATGGGTTTTGGGAGAAAATACAGGGCATGGAAATGTATAGTTAGTGGAAAGGCGATAAGGCAGATATCGTTGTTTTAAAGAAAATCGGATAAATATCTGATGCAGGATACTTCAATGGTCAATGGTTCTTTGTTGTCACGTGTAGCAGCTAGAGTGAAATACATATTTTGCATACAGCTCAACAAGGGCTGTTGTGCATACTGCACTATCCTGGTCAGTGCAGTATGCACAACAGCCCACTGAGTCCATATGCAAGAGGTGCCATTCTTGCAGTACTAGGAGGAATGAGCATAAGTGTTTTTATTTTTGCAAAGAGTCACGATAGGCTAATTGACCCGCTTGTTTTCCCTTCCAGCGGGAAGCTCATCGTGCACCGGTCCAATTACCTCACTCACAGACGCTGTGCCGTTGACTGTCAGAGATCACTCATCAGGTAATGGTTCGAAGGATTGTTTTCTCCTATAATTGCTGAGCTGTAACTTTCATGCACCTGGAGCTCTCTGCTACCAGTTGGTTTATGAGCACGTGAGCTTGCACAAGATAAACCATGGCAGGCCTTGCAATTCAACCTTGTGTCCACAAGCTTGATTTTCAGGTAGGTAATGGTCGGAGCCAAATAGATTTTCCATTTATCTAGGGTTGGCTTCATGCAGTAAAGTGCTTCTTTTCACTTTTATTCCGTGGAATTATTTATCATTCTTCTCCTTTTTGACCTGCATTTGCTCTCAAATGTAAAACAATCATCCTTGTGTTAAACACTTCCCCATCTCTGTCATCAAACATTTACCTCCCCATCCCAGATCCATTGCCAGAGTGCCGTTCAGTCCTGGGCCTCCTCCAATTATTTCCTTAGTTCCTATTCCTCCTTCAAGCCAGCGTTCTGGAACATGTTCAAATACAATGAAAGGCCAGAACCATATAACAATTACAGCACGGAAACAGGCCATCTCGACCCTTCTAGTCCGTGCCGAACACGTATTCTCCCCTAGTCCCATATACCTGCGCTCAGACCATAACCCTCCATTCCTTTCCTGTCCATATAACTATCCAATTTATTTTTAAATGATAAAAACGAACCTGCCTCCACCACCTTCACTGAAAGCTCATTCCACACAGCCACCACTCTCTGAGTAAAGAAGTTCCCCCTCATGTTACCCCTAAACTTCTGTCCCTTAATTCTCAAGTCATGTCCCCTTGTTTGAATCTTCCCTACTCTCAGTGGGGAAAAGCGTATCCACGTCAACTCTGTCTATCCCTCTCATCATTTTAAAGACCTCTATCAAGTCCCCCCTTAACCTTCTGCGCTCCAAAGAATAAAGCCCTAACTTGTTCAACCTTTCTCTGTGACTTAGTTGCTGAAACCCAGGCAACATTCTAGTAAATCTCCTCTGTACTCTCTCTATTTTGTTGATATCCTTCCTATAATTAGGCGACCAAAATTGTACATCATACTCCAGAATTGGCCTCACCAATGCCTTGTACAATTTTAACATTACATCCCAACTTCTATACTCAATGCTCTGATTTATAAAGGCCAGCACACCAAAAGCTTTCTTTACCACCCTATCTACATGAGATTCCACTTTCAGGGAACTGTGCACAGTTATTCCCAGATCCCTCTGTTCACCTGCATTCTTCAATTCCCTACCATTTACCATGTACGTCCTATTTTGATTTGTCCTGCCAAGATGCAGCACCTCACACTTATCAGCATTAAACTCCATCTGCCATCTTTCAGCCCACTCTTCCAACTGGCATAAATCTCTCTGTAGACTTTGAAAATCTACTTCATTATCCACAACCCCACCTATCTTAGTATCTTCTGCATACTTACTAATCCAATTTACCACACCATCATCCAGATCATTAATGTACATGACAAACAACAGTGGACCCCACTAGATCCCTGTGGCACCCCGCACTGGCCAACCTGACAAACAACCATCCACCATTACTCTCTGGCATCTCCCATTCAGCCACTGTTGAATCCATCTTGCTACTCCACCATTAATACCCAACAATTGAACCTTCTTAACCAACCTTCCGTGAGGAACCTTGTCAAAGGCCTTACTGAAGTCCATATATACAACATCCACTGCTTTACCCTCATCAATTTCTCTTCAAAAAATTCAAGAAGATTAGCCAAACATGACCTTCCAGGCACAAATCCATGTTGACTGTTCCTAATCAGACCCTGTTTATCCAGATGCTTATATATATTATCTCTAAGTATCCTTTCCATTAATTTGCCCACCACTGACGTCAAACTAACAGGTCTATAATTGCTAGGTTTACTCTTAGACCCCTTTTTAAACAATGGAACAACATGCGCAGTACGACAATCCTCCGCACTATTCCTGTTTCTAATGACATTTGAAATATTTCTGTCATAGCCCCTGCTATTTCTACACTAACTTCCCTCAATGTCCTAGGGAACATCCTGTCCGGACCTGGAGACTTATCCACTTTTATATTTCACAAAAGTGTCAGTACTTCCTCTTCTTTGAATCTCATAGTTTCCATAGCTACTCTACTTGTTTCCCTTGCCTCACATAATTCAATATCCTTCTCCTTGGTGAATACCAAAGAAAAGAAATCTCCCCCATCTCTTTTGGCTCTGCAGATAGCTGTCCACTCTGACTCTCTAATGGACCAATTTTATCCTTTTGCTATTAATATAGCTGTAGAAACCCTTTGGGTTTACTTTCACCTTACTTGCCAAAGCAACCTCATACCTTCTATTAGCTTTTCTAATTTATTTCTTAAGATTCTTTTTACATTCTGTATACTCCTCAAGCACCTCATTTACTCCATGCTGCCTATAATTATTGTAGATCTCTCTCTTTTTCCGAACCAAGTGTCCAATTTCCCTTGAAAACCAGGGCTCTTTCCAATTTTTACTATTTCCTTTCAACCGAACAGGGACATAAGGACTCTGTACTCTTAAAATTTCACCTTTAAATGTACTCCATTTCTCTTCCACATCTTTCCCATAAAACAAACTGTCCCAATTTACTCCTTTTAAATCCTTTTGCATCTCCTCAAAGTTAGCCTTTCTCCAATCAAAAATCTCAACCCTACGTCCAGTTCTGACCCTCTCCATAATTATATTGAAACTAATGGTATTGTGATCACTGGTCCTGAACTGTTCCCCAACGCATACCTCTGCCACCTGACCCGTCTCATTTCCTAACAGTAGGTCCAGCACCGCCCCTTCTCTAGTAGGTACTTCTATGTATTGCTGCAAAAAAAACTATCCTGCACACATTTTACAAACTCCAACCCATCCAGCCCATTTACAGATTGTGTTTCCCAGTCTATGTGTGGAAAATTGAAATCTCCCACAATCACTACCTTGTGCTTACTACTAATATCTGCAATCTCCTTACATATTTGCTCTTCCAATTCTCGCTCCCCATTTGGCGGTCTGTAATACACCCCTTTCCCATTTCTCAGTTCCACCCAAATAGCCTCCCTAGACGAGCCCTCTAATCTATCCTGCCAAAGCACTGCTGTAATATCTTCCCTGATAAGCAATGCAACACCTCCACCTCTTGCCCCTTCAATTCTATCACACCTGAAGGAACGAAATCCTGGAATATTTAGTTTCCAATCACAGCCCTCCTGCAACCATGTTTCACTGATCGCCACAACATCATACTTCCAGGTGTCAATCCAGGCTCCAAGTTCATCCACCTTTCTTACAATGCTCCTAGCATTAAAATATACACATTTAAGAAACCCACCCTCTCTTATTCTCTGTTTATTGTCTTTTTCTTCTCTCTCCCCTACATTTTGGGTCAGAGTGCTACCATTCTCTGCCTCCTGCCTCACACACTGACTGCTAGCTTTCTCAATTTGAGTCCCTCCCCCCAACCATACTAGTTTAAAGTCTCCCCAGTATCCTTTGCAAATCTCCCCGCCAGGATATTGGTCCCCCTCGAGTTCAAGTGCAACCCGTCCTTAGTAGAGTGGATGTGGAGTGTGTGTTCCATGATCCGAATCATGGGCTTAATGAGACACAAAGAACTCATTGCATGAATTTGAGGCTGTAATTTTTTTTAATTAAAATGGGATTTTAATTTCAATCAATTTGCATGTTTCGCAGAATTCTTTGCTACACATTTGACTAGTAAATGTGAATGTGACAAGTTTACCATCTTGGCTTCCATCCAAATGGACAATACCTGTCACTCGCAGTCTTGCATTTATGGATGCACCTATATTGCCAAATGTCTGATTGCATGGATGTACAATAATGCCTCCTAATGATTTGAACTTCCACACATGCCTCCACAGAGCTCTTCAATCTCTTCAGTTATATTTTGCAGGAAATCAATGGTCAAACTGACCTTGAATCCTCTCATTGTGTGCAATGATATAACAAATGAATGTGCTATGATTCCCTTATTGGCAGAACGCCCTACTTAACTGAATGAAACTTCTGAATGTTTTCCTGCATTTTAACTTTATCCGCACCCGCTGTTGATGCTATTGTTCTTGAATCTAGTTTGCAAAATCATTATTTTTTTCACTTTTTCTGAATCATTGTGTTTGCAACCTGAAAGCTGGGTTTTCATCAGAAATTCCCAGCGTCATGGCCTGATCTGTCAGACACAATACATATTGAATGTATTGTGGGAGGCCCAGTGGCATAGCTGCTACCTCACAGTGCCAGAGACCCATGTTCGATTCTGACCTTGTGTGATGTCTGCGGCGTTTGCATGTTTTCCCTGTGACCGTGTGGGTTTCCTCTGGGTGATCCAGTTTCCTCCCACAGAAAGTGAGATAATGTAGGTGGTTGGTGTAGACTCAGTGGGCCGAAGGGCCTGTTTTCATGCTGCATCCCTAAACTAAACTAAATGTTTACTGACTGATGAGACCAGCTTATTGTTTTTATTGGAAATAAACAGAACTAAAAAATTGCTGGTGAGCATTTCAGCCACTTTCATTTCAATTTGTTTTGAGAAATAAATGTTGAAAGTAATTAACTTTTTGCATTGAAGCACAACAGTTTCTCATTTACTTTCCTTTGAAATGAGGCCCTATAGCTTTTTTGCTACAATGTGCATGGCAGTAACTCAATCTTGCACGAGAGGTTTTTCAGGAGCTCCATATTCCTTGGCTTGAACTAACGAGCTGTAAATGTTTTAGTTTAATTTCCTTTGTCCTTCTGGTGCCAGTGCAGTTAACTGGGATGTTGATCTCTGAGGCATCCAACAATCTCGAAGCTGATCTCATCTATCCTTGTTGCAGGCAAGAAGCATTCTCAGCGATGTGCCCAGCGCCGTGCTATGCTGCCAGAAGATGGGGCCAAAGAGCAGAGGGCAGCACCAAAAGAGTCCCAGAAGCAGAGCTGCACCCGGCGGAAGCTCTTCACAGAGGCAGCTAACAAGAGGTACAGAAGGAGGTTTCATCAGTCCCTCAGTGACACTTTCCTCATTTAGTTGCTATGGGTCTGGGGTGGGCTGCACTGAGACTGATGGAATCCCAGTCCTCAGCACACCACACTGCATAGAGAATGGCAGGATGTTGGAATAACAGCATGGTTAAGCACCACTCGCGTAGCATGGTGGGCTAAACTCTGTTCTGTCTATTGTAGGAGCAATGGGCCGGCAGTCTCGCAGCAGACTTGTGCTGCACCACCTGAACTGGACAAGGCAGAGATGCTCATCATATCTCTCACACCTCTTCTAATCCAGATTAATCCTTCAGAATCACCTCGGGCTCCAACACTGCAGGAATGTGCAATCATTGTCCGACACTTGCATAACACCAGTAGTCTGCAGTCTCAGGAGGTAAGTGTGCTATGTTCAGCAGCAATGCACCATCAACTCACAGGACTTTGTATCTCAGTAAGGGTCAGACATTAACACCAGCCACAATTAAAAGCACATAGGTAAATGAATTTACAAACTTTATTTTATTTTACATGTAGCAAGACCTCATGGACACTCCTGGAAAACCTCTGCACCAGATTGAACCTTGCCATGTTTGATCACACTCCTCCCACCATGCTGAATATTTGACCCAATCTCTCTATCTTCAGGCTTGCTCAGGATTAGCTTGGACATCCTCTGGGGTGTTATAGCGGTCCTTTACTGATGAACTTCATCAGAGCATTAGATCTACAATCATTCACAAGTTAAATCTCCACAAACAGACATTCTACTTCTAAGCTTGGTATGTCATGTCTACATATGAACGATGCATTTCTCTGAGTCACTGCCTTGTCTAGTATTTATTAATTATCTCTCATCAAAAGGTGATGCCAGACTGCCGCTTGATCTCTGCAGTCCATATGGTGAAAGTACTCAGTTGCCTTGTTTCGACTTGGTGACAGTAAAGAACTGGTGATATATTTTCACGAGAGGACAGTGCATGAGTTGTAGGCGTCTGTGCATGGACGGTCAGTATGTGCTTGTTGCCTTTCTCCCAGGCAGTGGAGACTCTTGTCAATGATGCAAGTTGCTGTCGTGCATTTTGTGAATTATGTTCACGGTAGCTGGCATAGGACAGTGGGAAAAAACTCCGCGTTCTGCTTGTTGGGTAGGTTCCAAGCAAACGGACTGCTTTGTCAGGTTTTTTGTGAATCTTTACCATAGCAACAAGAGTATTCCACCATACTCCTGATATTGGTGGCAAAAACAGGAAGGCAGATTATTATCTGAATGGTGTCAAGTTGGGAAAAGGGGAAGTACAATGAGATCTGGGGGGTCCTTGTTCATCAGTCACTGAAAGTAAGCATGCAGGTACAATGAAGAAAGCGAATGGCATGTTGGCCTTCATAACAAGAGGAGTTTAGTATAGGAGCAAAGAAGTCCTTCTGCAGTTGTACAGGGCAGTAGTGAGCAGTTTTGGTCTCCAAATTTGAGGAAGGACATTCTTGCCATTGAGGGAGTGTAGCGTAGGTTCACGAGGTTAATTCCTGGGATGACAGGAGTGTCATATGTTGATAGAATGGAGCGGCTGGGCTTCTATACTAGAAGGATGAGAGGAGATATTATTGAAACATAAGATTATTAAGGGTTTGGCCATGCTGGAGGCAGGAAACATGTTCCCGATGTTGTGGGAGTCCAGAACCAGGGGCCACAGTTTAAGAATAAGGGGTAAGCCATTTAGAACGGAGATGGGGAAAAACCTTTTCACACAGAGGGTTATGAATCTGTAGAATTCTCTGCCTCAGGAGGCAGTGGAGGCCAATTCTATGGATGCTTTCAAGAGAGAGTTAGATGGAGCTCTTAAAGATAGCGGAATCAAGGGTTATGGCAAGAAGGCAGGAACGGGGTACTGATTGTGGATGATCAGCCATGATCACATTGAATGGTGGTGCTGGCTCGAAGGGCCAAATGGACTACTCCCACACCCATTGTCTGTTGATATGCCTTGTAGATGGTGGGAAGACTTGGGCCTTGGTGCTCAATGATACCCCCTTCACCCATGCCGATAGTTGATGGTGGGGACTCGCGGATGGTGATGTCAGTGAGTGTCATTCCAGTAAGCTGGAAGAGTCATCTGACGTGTGTGTTACCAAGGTTCTTTACTTTCTATCTGGTCACAGACTTGGTGCTTGCCACATGCAGACAGGCATGGACTGCTTCTAGATTAAGGATTGTGCACAGAGAGCAATCCTGTGTAATTTAATGTAAAGAGAGAAACATTTACAACCATTTATACCTGATAATGCCAGGAAGATAGAGTAATGGCATTTAACAGCAGCCGGGCTGAGTCTCGCTGACATGGTTGCACTGTGTCTTAGTTGACATCATAGCCTGCTACTGTGGCAGTCACTCAGTGAAGTAGTTGATTCCTGACTTCCCTCTGGCCCACTTCCATCTTCCCTTGAGCATTCAATGTGGCACTTAGCCAGTAAGGTAAACAAGAGATTCTTCCATGGCAATGTCAGCAGGGCCAGACGTCCACTGTCAGAAACACTCAGCATCCTCTACTCTTATTATCTGACATCCAGCAATTTTTCACCTGCAACCAACATAACCAGTGGGGCTGAGAATAATATCGTCAAATTAAAATGAGTTTACCTTGGGGCCACTCGTATGTTTGAATTGTACCAGTTCATGTGGATCACTGAGCTATTACAAGGGCAGAACATGACGTTAGGCTTGAGTTGCACATGCTGTCTGTTGGTAGATACCATACGTGGCTTTCCCGGGCAGGGAATGAATAAACGCGAGTGTTCGCTGACTCTGCCCTGTGGTGAGGATATAACATGTACTCAATGGTCTCTCGTAGCTCCTGCGCCTGAAGACGAGTTTGAGGGATCTGTTATATTCCAACAAATGGACTCCGGATGCATACCTCCTCGCCAAGGCTTACCTAGCTGAGCTGAGTCAGTGAGTGTTTGTCACAGTTTCATGGGAATAATGATAACTGTTTTGTGGGTGTAAGATGAACTGATTGTGCAGCTATGTGTCAAGGAATGGACTATAGTTCTTGCACAGTAAGTTTCTCAATCCTTTTCACGAGTAAGTAATTCATGCTTCATACTTAAGGATAAGGGGGAAATCTTTTAGGACCGAGATGAGAAAAACATTTTTCACACAGAGAGTGGTGAATCTCTGGAATTCTCTGCCACAGAAGGTAGTTGAGACCAGTTCATTGGCTATATTTAAGAGGGAGTTAGTTGTGGCTAAAGGGATCAGGGGGTTTGGAGAGAAGGCAGGTACAGGATACTGAGTTGGATGATCAGCCATGATCATATTGAATGGCGGTGCAGGCTCGAAGGGCCGAATGGTCTACTCCTGCACCTATTTTCTATGTTTCTATAATGAAGATTGCAAATCAGAAGCTTGATAGCATGTCATGTCATTGAAAACCTTTGGCTAAAACTAGTATAGATCCAGCCTCAATACAGCTTTTAATGCCTGGTTGTCTCCTAGTTTCAACAAGACCATTGCAAGGTTTATTCTTCTTCCCTGGAGGATTGCTGGAAATGCTTTATGGGAGGCCACAGAGTGTAACTCTGTCACGCAGCTCAGTGCAGCTGCTGGCCAAGAGATTTGGACGTGTGCAGGGTAATGCCTGATAGTGTCGTTTGACATCTTTGAGATGGGAAGGTCACCAGCAGAACAACAAACCCTCTGAATTCATGGACCCTTAGGACTTCTGATGACAGTTAATGGGGAGTTAACAGCACCTTTTATTACTTTACAGAGCACAGTCCTGAGCACAGGGGCCCTCAGGGTGTCCTCAATGTCAGCTCTTCCCTGTCAGGTAATTGAAAATCAATAATTACAGATGCTGGAAATCTGCAACAAAACCAGAAAATGCTGGAAAATGAGGTTGGTTAGGCAGCATCTGCAGAGTGAGAGAGATCGAGTTCAGGTAATCGGAACTGAGAAAAGGATGGTTTTAGTTGGCTGAGATGGAAGGGGGATGGTTAAGAAAAATGGGAATATTTCTGATAGAACAAGACCAGGATTCCCACAGTGATTCCAAGGTTTACAGAAATATCTGGCTGTTACAGAGGAAAAAAACAATAAAGGAACATGTAATGGTGTATAATGCAATTCAAAGTTGTTGCTGAGACTTGAAGCTAGAAGGAGAATGCTGAAAATTTGTCAATTGATCCATGTTTCCCCACACGTGCGAGGCGTTCCCAGCATTCTCCTCCTGTTTTCAGATCAGCAACAGCCCTGAGCTGCACCTCTCAGTTACAATGTCCCTTTGTTTCCTCCTCACTAATCTGTAAGCCAGACAGCTCCAGTGGAAGTGAGATCATGGGTGACCCCAGCTTCAACCTATAATAGGTATTCTCTTTATCCTGACCATCAGTCCTCCCATCTCCCCACCCACACTCTTCACTTGTTTTTTGATGAAGGGCCTCAGACCTGAAACATTGACTCTGACCTGCTGACTGTTTTGGCACTTTCTGTTTAAATCCCAGTCAGTATTTGTCACATAGTTTGTGAAATAATGTGTCGTAAATTAAGAGGTGTTTGTAGTGAAATACTGTTAATGTGTGTGCAAAGTTCCTGGCATGTTTTAACTTAGTGAGTTTTTCCCTCTCCAGGGAACAGGATGTTGTGCAACTGCCCAAAGTACCTTTGACAGAGCGAGCTAAAAGACTGTAAGTTCACTGAGTTTTGTTGACCTAGCCTGTGGTCTTTGACCTAACCCGGCATTCTAGTTTGCTAAATCGGTTTGGGCAGAGCTAAGGAACAAGGCCAGATAGTTTAAACGCCCCTGTTGATAATTGCTGGGTTGTGATGTATATAAATTGGATGTTCAGTTAACCAGAGTAACTATGGGCACTTTCTATATTTCATTATATCACAGAAACAAACCCTTTTGCCCAACTCGTCCATGCTGACTGACCATGAACCCCGTATTAGACCCTCCATTCCTTTCATATACAAGTGTCAGTCAAAATGCCTTAAGCATTGTATATGGACCTGGCAGCTCCTTCCGGATATTCACCATCCTTTGAGTGAAAAACACACCCCAGATCTGTTAAAATGTTCCCCACTCTCATCTTAAACTTGTGCCCTTTCTAGACTCCCCTGCCATAGAAAAAATACCATTATCTATCCTATCTCTACCCTTTGTAATTTATAACTCTCTAAGATCATTTCTCAGCCTCATGCGTTCCAGTTAGAATATGCAAAGCCTAACCAATCTCTCCTTATCTCTCTATGGCTGGTAAATCCTTTCTGCACGCTGTGTTTTGTATGCAATAGCTATACACAATAATGTGTACAGTTATTGTGTAGAGTTCTGGTCACCCTATCCTTCCTGTAGTATGGTATCCAGAATTGTTCATAGTACCCCAAAGAGATACAAGGAACTGTAGATGCTGGTTTATACAAACAATGTGCTAGAGTAACTCAGCAGGACGGGCAGCATCTGTGGAGAACATGGATGGGTGACATTTCGAGTCTGGACCATTCTTCAGACACTGAAGAGTTCTGACCCAAAATGTCATCTAACCATGTTTTCCTCAGATGCTGCCTGACCCGCTGAGTTATCTCAGCAATTTGTCTTTTTTTTTTACACACACATAATACTGTTAGTGTGGTCTAATGAATGTTTTCTACAACTGCCGCATGGCAGCCAACTCATGTACACAATGGCTCAACCTATGAAGACAAACATACCAAATGCCTTCTTCACCACCCTGTCCACCTGTGTCACTGTCACTCAGGAAACTGTAGACTTGCACGCCAAGATCCCTCTCTACACCAACACTCAAGCACCCTACCATTATATATCCCTGTGGAACTTTACTTCATTTCTATTTACAAAGGCCTGCATGGATCATACTGACTGGTGGGACAGGCTTGAGGCGCTGAGTGGCCTACTCCTGCTTCAATGTTTCCATGTGGCAAATAACTAACTAGATTGCACCTATTTTAGGTTTTGTATTTTGAATGAGCAGAATGAATTAATAATCTAGGGCATGTGTGAGGAGGATGTGTTATATATAAAATAATTTCACTGTGAGTTAGAGAGAATTGCAAGGATATAGAGATGAAGAAAGCGATCTCATGGATATAAAGGGTAATGTGGTGATAGTGGGGAGATTCAATTTAAAGGAATGGAAAACACTGAAATAAATAATTCTAAATGAGCAACAAATATGCAGTCCCGAATGGAATTGAACAGAAACTATGATGGAAGTGGTGGGACGATGAGGTTAAAGGGAGAGTGAGGCCACAATATGTCCTTGGGTCAGAAGAATTTTAGACCTGTCCACAGGATAACCAAGGAATTGTTCAATAGAGAAAATGTCAAAAGCAGCCATTCACATACAACAGGTTATAAACGCTTCTGTGGGAATATAGAAGAGCAAAAAGTAAATAAGAAAATGGCAAAGCTACTGCTGTTTAGCTTGGTTAATTATTCTTACTATATGTCCAGGCTGGTTGGTATAGATACACCTTGTAGATAGGAGGGTGCTGAGCTCTGTGTCACAGTGGGCCTGTCTCCAGCTACAGTCTCTCGTGTCCTCACTCAGCAGGCCTGAAGCCACGGTGCCCACAGCAGACAGAGTCATTCTCCCCGCCCTGAAACAGACGGTGGGGAATCGAGCGACCGAGCGACAGCGGCGACTGCAGGCTGTACAGAAGAATCGCTACCGGAAAGTTCTCCTGTAGAACTCAGATTCACGACGAGGGTCCAGCACAAAAGCAGCTCGGCGGGCACGAGATTTATATCTGCTTAAAACTCAGAGCACATGCATTCTCGCAAACTATTCTGTGGGTGGATTGGCTGTGTGCATTTATTCTATAAGGGAATCTGCTTTACTATGCATTAAAAAAAAATGTCTTAACCTATAGACGTGTCTCATTCTCTGTGTTAATGCCGATATGGACCCCCACAGGATCCAACACGGAATAGCAGTTCCCAATGGGACTGCTCCCTCTGGCCCTGGTGGCATCTCAGAGCCCGCAGCACAGCCAAGGAAATTCTGGAATAATCATGCTTTTATACACACAAAACTACAGCGATCATGAACCCACGATGTGGGGGTCGATTACATGGTCTGTGACCCCCCCCCCGTGACCTCATCTGTTACTATTCAGTACTGCAAGGATTGGGTTGGGCCTCAACTGTTCACAATCAAGTCCAATGGTTTGTCCGAAAAGAACAAATGCTATCTTTCTAAACGCGGTGGAACTGGGAACACAGGTGAGACGTAAAGGGCTCAGGGTGTGGCAGATACCCAGCAGACGGGATGTAAATGTAGGAGATCATCAACTCTAGTGCAGGCAGAGTGAGGAGAGATGGGATGGTGTTGCTGTTATGTGAGACCCGGCAAGTAAACAAGTTATTGAACGTCAACATTGAGATGAAGCAGGTGATTAGAAGGACAAATGGGTACGATAGTCTGTATTAGTAACAAAGAGAATTTGATTACGGGAAATTGGAAAATCTTACAGTATTAGTACAAGGGCTTGGTTATGCCCCTCCAGAGCTGGTCTTATCTAAACTAAGATGCCTTTGAGGGAGTGAGGTGAAGGTTCAATAATGTGGCTCCATGGTTGGTGCGTTTCCCGAGTGAGGGGAGATCGATTGGACTGGGACCATGTTCTCTGGAGTTCAGATCTGAACAGAGATAAAGCAAGGAAACAGACCCTTCGGCCCACAGATTCCATGCCGACCATCGATCACTGATTAATACCAGTCGAAGGATAATTTTCTATCTTAACCAAAGCCAATAAACTTACAAACCTGTACAAAACCCGAGAAAACCCACAAGGGAGAGCGCCCAAACTTGATACCGACAGCATCCGTAGTCAGAATCGAACTCAGGTCTCTGGCGCTGCCCCAGTGTGCCGCTCCTGACCCGATTGGTGCTTAGTTTGCAATTGTAATCTTCAAATGCCCTTTTCCTTAAACAGTTAAAGGCAATGCTTAAAGTGACGGTGAATTCACCGCAGATGCCCGTCTGGATGAGCTGCTTTGCTGCATTGAAGATCAAGTGCAGGTGGGAGGGGCCACAACCCGCACCCGGTCAACTCCAGTCCGCAGCGAGATTGGGACAGGTTGTTTCTGATGTCCGCTGCATGTCATCACCTGCAGGTGTCGATTGGTGTCAACATTTATGAGGACAATTGAGTTGGATGATCAGCCGTGATCATATTGAATGCGGTGCAGGCTCGAAGGGCCGAATGGCCTACTCCTGCACCTAGTTTCTGTTTTCTATGACAAGGGGGACTCTGTCCTTATTACGAACGGGGGAGGGGGAGTAAGAGCGATGCTGTGGGATATTGAGGAGACCTTAGTGAGTGCCTCATCTATAATGGAAGAGGGGAACCCCTGTTTCCTAACGAATGAGGAATGGAACACCTCATTCTGGGCATAGATGCAGGAATTGGAAGTAGGGGATAGAGTTTACAGGAAGCATTGTGGGAAGAAGTGCAGTCAAGGTAGCTATGGAAGTCAGTAGGTTTGTAGTAGATGTTTGTCAGTCTGTTTCCTGTGATGGAGACGGTGAGATCTAGAAACGGTAGGGAGATGTTCAAATGATCTCTGCCTTGGAGTGGGGCAAAGGCAGTGGTGGTTGTACTCCTAGAAACAGGCCTTAATTTCCCCAACACAAAGCTGCGTCAAGAAATGTGCATTGAATAAGAATAAATAGTTTTATTTATTTACATTGTTTCCCACATAAATTCCATGAGAGCAAATTTTATTTTGTATCACAATTGTCTGGGCAGTGACTTGTGAATGTTGTAAGGGTTCATTTCCTTCATTAAAATGCAACACCTCACATTTGTCTGGATTAATCCCCAGCTACCACTTCACCCACATCGATATCACTGCAGCCCAATACTTCTCTGCACTGTCCATACCCTCCTGCCAATTTTCATGGCGGATGATATGGATGTGAAGCCAAATAGGGAAGGGCTGGAGTTGGGTGATAGCGGAGATGGCTGCCGGAGGACATTATTGACATTGGTTTATGTTGATAAGAGGGAATATAAGCATTTAGTACTGGAATCTGATGTAGGGGGTGATAGTGAGAACCATTGGAGGAGCTGTGAAAGGCAGATGGAACCTGATGGAGAAAGGGTGGCAACGTGTGTGTGAGGTGTGTAATGGGTCGATGTAGAGAAGAGAGAGTGGGGACACACAGTAGGTGCAGGTTACCTGAAATCATTAAACTCGGTGTTCATGCATCGGGTTGTTGACTGCCCATGTGGAATATCAGCCGCTCTTCCTCTAGTTTATGTTTGGTCTCTACATTATATGCAGGATAATGACGAAAGGGCCACATTATATGCAGCATAATGTGAGGTTATCCACTTTGGCAGCAAGGACAAGGAGGCAAATTATTATCTCACTGGTGTCAGATTAGGAAAAAGAGAAGTGCAACGAGACCTGGGTGTGCTTGTACACCAGTCACTGAAAGTAAACATGCAGGTGCAGCAGGCAGTGACGAAAGCTAATGGCATGTTGGCCTTCATAACGAGTGATTTGAGTATTGCTCCTTCTGCCGTAGTACAGGGCCCTGGTGAGACCACATCTGGAGTATTGTGTGCAGTCTTGGCCTCCTAATTTGAGGAAGGACATCCTTGCTACCGAGGCAGTGCAGCGTTGGTTCACGAGGTTAATCCCCGGGGTGGCGGGACTGTCAAATGAGGAAAGATTGGGAAGACTGGGCTTGTATTCACTGGAATTTAGAAGGATGAGAGGATATCTTATAGAAACATATAAAATTATAAAAGGACTGGACAGGTTAGATGCAGGAAATATGTTCCCAATGTTGGGGGAGTCCAGAACCAGGGGCCACGGTCTAAGAATAATTGGGAGGCCATTTAAAACTGAGATGAGAAAAAACGTTTTCACCCAGAGTTGTGAATTTGTTGAATACTCTGTCACAAGGCAGTGGAGGCTAATTCACTGGATGAATTTAAAAAAGAGTTAGATAGAGCTCTAGGGTCTAGCGGAATCAAGGGATATGGGGAGAAGGCAGGCACGAGTTACAGATTGCAGATGATCAGCCACGATCACAATGAATGGTGGTACAGGCTCGAAGGGCCAAATGGCCTCCTCCTGCACCTATTTTCTATCGTTCTGGCAGTGAAGAAAGCAGACCACTTTCCCCCCTTCGCTCTCTCCTGGTTCCATCCACCTGCTCAACCACAGATCTCTTTACCCCGGGTCAGTATGGAAATGGGAATTGAAACAACCTGCAAATGGGAAGTCCTGATGGGCAGGTGCTCTGCAAAATGGTCACCTCGTCTGCCTTCGCCAGGAGCCATCGGGAGCATGGAATGCAGTCGACAAGGGTAGCAGAGGTGAATCTCTGTCTCACGTGGAAGGGCTGTTTACATCCCTGGATGGAGGTGAGTGAGGTGTAGGGGCAAGTGTTGCACCGTGTACAGGATGTCCACGGGCGCGGGGAGGGGTGTGTGGACCAAGGGGTCACGATGCAAGCGAGAAAAGCAAATCCCCCAGGGTCAGTGGAGGAGTACAACATTGGATCTGGCTGTAGGTGCTGGAGTTTGCACTGTTACTAAGTCACAATGTTAGACAGAGGAGAGAGTGTAGAGCACATGCCATGGTGTGAAAGGCTGCAGCTGGCGTGTAGTGGCAAACAGCACGTCCCATTTACTGGAACCGTTTATCTGGCCATTTCAACTGGTGTGTTAGAGCTTGTTTCCAGCTTGACCTGGGGCTTGGAAACATTGCATACACTGTCACTGGCATTATTCATTTATCAATGCCAGTCCCGGATGGCAGTGGTCAGCACTGCTGCCAACTCGCAGTTCCATCCTGACCTTCAGTGCTGCCCATGTGGTATTCTTGTGGGTTTCATGCTTTGTCCCACATTGCAGAGAGGGGCCGAGCGGTGAATTAGCCCTGGTGTGGAGGTGATGGGCAGCTGATGCAGAGAAAACAAGGACGGGAGAGATGGGGGATTCTTCCATAGCCTGGCACAGACTTGATGGGCCGAACGTTCTCCAATGTTGCAAAGAAACAGGACAATAAGGGTTTACACGCCCCACTCTCATTCCTCCTCCTCCCTGTTCCAACCCACTATCCCATATCTTTGAGCACCTGGCCGCAGTTAGCAGTTAGGAAAGATGACAGAATCCACCCGGAGGAGGAGGCACCATTTTACCGCAGGCTTCTCAACGATCAGTTCACACGGAATGAGTTCAGACGACTGGATGAGTGCTGGCCCTACATGAGCTGTGCTCAGTAGCGGGGTTAGGACTAACCCAGAGTCGACACCGAGCCATCAGGGGGGGGAAGGCAGCGGGAGTGACGGGGGAGCAGTGGTCCATCGGAGCGCGGAGACAAAACACGCAGCTTAAAAACAAACTTGTGGACGGAGAGGAGATCTAACACAGGCAACCGCTCACACACAACAATCCCCAAACTTCCTCAAATGAAGTTCCTGGGACAAAACTTTACCACAAATTATATTGCATCGAATATTGAAATTAGAACATTGTCACAAAGGAATGACATCATTGTAAAAATAATTTGTTCTCTGCACATGTACAACTGCAACAGCAAGAACTGTTCAGAAATCATTAAAAAAAAAAAAACCCTTGGCTTTGATCCAAAACGAAGCTCGTCCCTTGGCGAGGATGTGCCGACACCCGCCATGCTCAGGCCTGGTGGGGCTTTGTAAAATCGGAGCAGAGAGCCCACACGACGCCGTAGAGAAACCACAAAGTCAGGGTCAGGACGAACGACGTCAGGGGGTTCAGACTGAGCGTGCTCCCGATGACCAGGCAGAGGAAGAGAGAGAAGTGCAGGCGGTAGCTGGCCAGGAAGCGCAGGCTGAGCCGCGGGTGCCGGGGTGCGGGTTGCTGGAGACCGCAGTGGGGCACGGGGGGGCTGTGCTGCACCCGGTCACTCTGCTCCGGGCTGGTCAGGTAGTAGCGGGCCAGTTTCCCCATCATGCCCTCATCCTGGCACCAGGTCACCATTTCATCAGCAAACTGCGGGGCAGAACAAACGCGTGATCTATTTAACGCCTTTTACACCTGCAACATGGGAAGGTGAACACGCACCTCCCACACAGCATCATGTCCAGAGCGTTTACTAACAAATATCACTCAGACAATAACCAACCCCTTCTTTGAAGATGATAATGAACTTGGGTGGGTGTATTCCCAATCCCCAGAAGGAGTGGGAATGATTCTTCCACCAGTTCCCATTGGGCAGAAGGTAGCGGGAGTGTTGGACGGTGTAGGAATTAGTGACTCACCCGCAGGTTGATGGCCGATGACAGGCGGTAGAGCAGACGCACCAGCACGCTGCTCTCGTAGCTACGAATCGGCTGGAGCTCCGGGTCCCCCTGGTACTCCACATTAAACCTCCGCAGCCCGTTTATAATCTGTGAACAACAGAGGCTCAATGTATCGTGCGTCACAGCGCCACCAAACCACCCAACATCCCGCAGTCATCAGCAGCGCGCCCGCAGCAGTGTCAGCCCATGCTCTAGGGGGGGCTGTAGCTCACACACCCACGGGGAATCCACAGCAGATCCCCTCCTCTCGCCAGGTTAGTGCCCACCCCACGTGACCCCCATGGCCCCCGAACAGGTGGTCTTTCCCTCCCTCCCGTCAGGAGTGGGACAGTTAATGGGAACTCACCACCAAGCTGGTGGACCACACACATCAAGTGTATCATAAGCTGCCCCAAGGATTTACCTGCAGGGGTTGGAATCAGGACGAGATCATTGTCCGAATGTTGCCTTTCCCAGCACTGTAGCCGCATCTGCCCAGCTCCTTAGCTGAACCACAGCTCAGTCCCAACTGGCATCTTACCCAAGGCTCATCTGCTCTGAACAAAACTATTGGGAGATACACCTGGTCCCATCTGACAGCCATTCCCTCAGGACCATTTGCCCAGTATCTCTGGCCCACCCCCAGGATCGTAATCTCCACACACACACACATCCACAACTCAACTCTGACCCCAGAAGCTTGAAGAGCCAGTTTCAGTCTCCCTCAAAAACACGGAGGAACAAAATCATCACCTCTCGACTGATCCTTTAACCCCTTTAGCGATCCACACGATATGGATATGGGAGATGTCCATGCCAAGGGAAGCCTCTCCAGACCTGCGGAGCTGCACAGTACTGTGAGTGGGGGAGTTGTACACGTACCTGGTAGCGGCCAAGCGGGGTCAGGGTCAGCCCACTGTCTCCCTGAATGCAGTCGGGCAGCTGGTGCCGCCCGTTCTCGTCACTAGTAGCTCCCACGTTCGCTGCCAGGGGCGCCAGGTGAGGGGTACTGAGCTGTACAGGGCACACACGGTTTCGTTAGGCACGAATCTACCAAGTCACTCAGTTATCACACGTCAGCCTTGGGAATGCGCACATGGGCTAGTTCTCAGAGATTAGCAGCACTCAGTGTTGTTTGTGGGCGTTCCTGAGGGGGTTGTATTGTAGTCGTGGAGAAGGAACGGGGTTTGCTGGCTGCTCCCTTCTGCAACTATCGTACATGGATACGGTGGCTTTGAACTAACGACCAGCTTGGTTAGAGAGATCCTGGTATTTGTGGGCTGTGACTGAAAAGCACCTTGGTTTGTTATTAACAACATATGGTTGAAATTGAATATGCTGGTTGATCAGATGCAAAAGGGCACAAGGTTAAAACTTTCACTGGCCATGTTAATGACTGGCCATTAATGATCTATTTCAGCAGCAGAAGAGAAGATCCACGTATATATGGCATCTAATCTTCTGGCAAATCTCCCAAAAGTGCAGAGAAAATCATGCAAAGTAAATTTCTGACTGCAGAAGCTGTAGAAGTTGCATTGGGAAGGACAGGTTCAGCTGGAGACGTCCATGGAGCAGGACAAGGAGACTGGAAAATGAAGGTTTAGCGAAGGAGTGGACAAGAAAAGGGAGGGGGTGGGGATACAGCGAGACTGTACAGCACAGAACTTCCTGCTAAACTACAAAGCCAGCTGCTTGGTGAAGGAGGGCATGTAGAAGCTCACGACCATTCTACTTTCTGGGCTGAGATATAATTCTGGCACCACGGACATAGAGGGAGCAGCACTCTCTCTCTCCGGGTCCCAGTTTCACACTGAAACCTCTGGTACGGAGCATTGAGAAACAAGAGGATCCTCTGTGGTGGGGCATTAAAAAAACAAAAAAAACACTTGCCAATAAGACAAGAATGCAGTGGGAGCTCGTGTAGCATTTTACAACAGGTCCTAAACACGATCAGGACCATTGATGGCAATAAACCAAGGCAGTGCCAACAACAAGCACAGGGATAGCACATTGGGGATTTCCATCAGGCACTGATCCACATGGCATCATTATGCCTAATAATCAGGTAAAATGCACTTTCCACACAATTCTGGTGCCAGAATCTGTTGAAGTGGTTATCTGAGAGGGAAGATATCTGGTATAAAGAGGAGAGGGGTGGGGTGACACGGGTGATTGATGGATTGAGGAAAGGTGAAGGATGAGAGGCAGATGGAACCGTATAGGGGAGGGGTGACTTTTTAATGAGACGGGTGTTCGGGGGAAGCAGACAAGAGAAGAAAGAAAAGATGGAGCCAGGTGGGGGGAGGGGACGGTGAAGGCAGGTGGGTGATAAGCGGGGATATAAAGGCCACTGCTACTGGATTCTTATCAATAAGGAAGGTGATATGGGAATCATGGATGAATGGCAGAGGGAACCAGAACCAAATGAGGGAGGGGGAATCCAATGAGTGAAATGTGGTGGATGGAAATAGAAAGACAATGAGAATGGGAAATGGGGGTGTGGGGGGGGGGGGGGGGGAAGAGAACACAATTGGAAAATTAATTGGAAAGTTCATAACATTGGGTTCTAGACTACGCAGCTGAACTAGGAGGTGCTTCTTCTCTTGTTTGCGTTGGGCCGCACCCTGGAAGTGGTGAAGGCAGAGGAAGGGTGGGTCTGTATGGAATGGGGAAGGCGAGCTGAAATAGTGTTGAACCAGGAGCTGGGGCCAGCCATGGATGGGCAGAACATTGAGCGGGGTAGCAATCAAGCAGGCTGCCTTGCCCTGGGCCGTGCCAAGCATCTCAAGTGCTGTTGGGGTTGCACACCTACCCAGAAAGGTGAGAGGTTGTGTCATCAGAGACTGAATTATGTCTGACCATGAGGCAATAGAGAAGAAACCACGTGTTCACCCAGATGATCTCCCGATCTGTTTGCAGCACATTTCTACAGTGTCTACGACAAGGAGCCCACGGCATGGAATCATTCCACGGCTGCTGTTAACAGCCCACCCACTTCATGCAAGAGTGCAGCAGTTTCCAGAAAAAACACAATGGGCAAATATTTGAGTAAAATACTTGAGTCCCTCTATCTACTACGTCCACACTGTATTCACCACAGCAGACGCTCAGACCAATAACAATGCTGCTGAGAGATGGTCCAGCCATAATCTCCTCCCCTCTCCCCCCGATCAGTGGGAATAAACCATTGATGTTGGGTAACAGGGCACATCGGCAGATGACCAGAGAACTCCAACAAGGCACGGTCTCCTCGCGCTCTGCACCCGACCAGGGTGAATTTGTGGACGCGATGGACGCAGTGACCTACCTTGAATGTCTGACACAAGTATTCCAGCGACCTTTCCAAATATTCATCGGTTTTTCGGATCCCGTCAGGACCCAGGTCATCCAAGTCATTGCCTCCATAAGCAGAGACATTGAAATCGTAGGTGGAAAGGCCCAGTAGAGACATGAGTGTGTGGCCAGTGTACTGCTCGGCAGTGTGGTCAGAGATGGATTTCGCCGTCTGCTTAGCCTGTGCTATTAACTGGGCCAGTTTCATCACCTGCAAGAGATGCCTAGTTTGATCAATTGTTTCATTGCTTGAAGGCAATACTTCAAGGCAGTCCACCCAAACATCGCAGTCCACATCTCAATGCCTGTTAGTCCACGAGCAAATGGACTGCTGCTCCGGAGGTGCTATGATTTAAAAATTCCCATTGCCACTTTCAAATCCCTCTGGGATTGCTCCCGGTTGCTGCTATCTCCCTCATATTGAGCCACTGTGCCTTTCCACAAGGGCCTGTGCACTCCAGCTTTGACACTTTGTGGATCCCTAGTTTTATTTTTGCTCCATGATGGCCTCAGCTGCCAACATGCCCAGTATTCATGAAGAAGGGATGGAGATTCACCAGTTGTACGCGGGAGAAAGAGTGTCGAAGCCAAGGTTAGCAATTGGTTAGGTGACAAAAAACGGAGATCAGACTACACCCAACCAAGCCCTAGGATGATACATGGAGCCAAAATAGTTAAATAATATTAATAATATTAACCTCAATGGAGGAAGAGTATGTCCATCTGATCACATTAGGATTAATGTATCTCCAGCAGGGCAGAGACTGGGGGTGAGCAGAATGGCTCCCACAACAAGGTTGACATCTTCCACAGAAGCAATGGGAACTAGCCCTGCGCAAGTCCATAGCCAGCATGGTGAACAATACATATTCAGTCTGGATAGACCAATACATGGCTGCAGTGATCATGTATTTAAAACAGAAGACAAACTGTGTAACCTTTAAAAAAAATGAATGAACTCTACAGAAATGGGTTCCTTCGTTTGGTTTTCAACAGAAACTAATCATCAAAGATGCTCTGCTAAATGTTCGATCAGGAGGCTTAACAGAAAGTAATCGTACGGGCAGCAGACACTTCATTGTTTCAAATCCTAGCACCCAGAAAGAGCCCGAGCTCCAGGCTGCATCGATTCCTAAACTCTCCAACCACAAGAGAGGCAATGCCCACAGCACGTCCCCGAATGGACAATGGTCTGTGGAACCTGTACCGTCCTTCACCGTCCCTGTAATCACAGCCCCTTCTCTACTCGCCAGCCCACTATGCCAAGGGGTGAACTCACCATGCCCCTGACCTCAGGACCAAACATCTGCTTGTACACACAGTCCTGGCCCTCCAGGTTGTAGACGTGGCTCTTCACGCGGAAGGTGGTGTCCACTGCTGGGGAATGCCAAGTGGACATGAAGCTGCTGCCGAAGACTGGGGATGCGTACGCTCGGTGCTGCCGTGGATGGTGCATGGGGTCGGGCTCCAGGAACTGGCGCTCAGCTGTTGCAAAACAAGGTACAGATACACGGTATGTTGAGTGGAGGTGGTTTACACCCATTAAGCTGAACGTGCTGAAGGGAATAGAAGGGGACGGGTCCCCAGAGGCTGTGTGACGGGTTCAAGCTCCACACCAGAAACTTGGACTCAACTTTAGCTGACACTCGGGTAACGCCAAGGTTGGTGGTGTTTCTGGTGTGGAGCTTGAACCCGTCACACACTGCCTCTGGACACACGGACAATGAAGTGTGGTGACGCAAGACTATTTCAAAGACTGCTGCTGGGGTCCTGCAGCCAACATCACCCACACCGATGACCTGGTCACTTGCTGAACGGCTGTGAGGTGTTTCACAGGTCATTAAATGACAGCTCGGTATTTTCTGGAGGCATTCAATGTCACAGGGCATTTGCAATGGGCTAATTATGATGAAGTCTAGCTTGTCTGGTAAACAGACACAAAAGGTTGGAGTAACTCCGCGGGCCTGAAGAACGGTCTCAATCCGAAACATTACGTATTCCTTTTCTCCGGAGATGCTGCCAGCCCGCTGAGTTACTCCCGACGTTTGTGTCTGTCTTTGATTTAAACCAGTATCTGCAGTTCTTCTCTAGCTTTTCTGCTTTGCACAGGCAGACAGCACAAAGGTGGTCAAACATTACGGTTTTGAGCATTAATGGCACATCTAGGCTTTGAGTTAGGCTGGGGAGATGGGGGCAAGAGGGACAGGGGGAGAGAATCAGTGACACAATCACATCATGAACTGGAATGGACATTGATCACAGATGCCTCACCATCCCGGGAGAGACTCAGCGTCGACTCCAAGGGCATCACGTCAGAGGGATATTTATATCCACAACCTCCATGGACCTTGTTCGTGGGTCTATGAACAGGTCACCTCAGCTGGGAGGAAGTAGGGTTGGCAGAGCTGGAGAAGCCGTGAGGCAGTAAACAGATTGGAAGGGACCGGGATTCACGATGCTGTTGCACTACATTCCTTACCTTCCTTGATTAACTCGGCAAGGTTCGGCTGGCTATAAATCTTGGCCACTCGATACACCATCAATGCGTTCTTGGGGCTGACAAGATCAGTGCGCAAAGCTCGATTCAGAAAGCTTTGGAAGAGCTTTGTAAACATCAGCAAATTGTCCTGTACAAACGTGGCCCTGTGACACAGAAAGCAGAGTCAGGACATGGTCCAGGGGAGTGGCAGCCAACTACATCCACCTTCGAGGCTTAAGGTCAGACACTAAAACATCGCCTCCAACAGTTCCAACAACACCATCCACAAAGATGCCTTTCATTTTCAAAACAGGAAGAGGGGAGGTATGGGGTGCACGTGAGGCCGAGCGAGAGAGGCAGACAGCAGACTGCGAGGATTACTGCAGGTTACATTTACCTCCGTCAGTGGCAGGCCAAGGGAATTCGCCACAGATTGTACAATTGCTATCCTGGCCAAGGACAGGACGATTTGAGTCACGGAAATCGCCTGTACAGATCTCGGTGGAAGTCCCTTTTAAATTGGGAGCATCCTGTTCGACACTGCCAACTCTGTGGTGGGATGGAGGGGCATGAGGTGGTAAATGTAAAACAGGAGGAGGTATTATGGGCGGTACACAAAAAAGCTGGAGAAACTCAGCGGGTGCAGCAGCATCTATGGAGCGAAGGAAATAGGCAACGTTTCGGGCCGAAACCCTTGTGTTATGGGCAATAGGCAGTAGGCAAAAATGCAAAAAATTAGGTAAAATTGCTCCATA
This sequence comes from Leucoraja erinaceus, assembly GCF_028641065.1. Taxonomy (NCBI): domain Eukaryota; kingdom Metazoa; phylum Chordata; class Chondrichthyes; order Rajiformes; family Rajidae; genus Leucoraja; species Leucoraja erinaceus. The sequence goes on from NC_073401.1 coordinate 19,750,926, forward strand.
ACAGATGGAAGGGAGAAATAAAGAGAGGAGAGAAAGATGTACGTTTGTAGGTTAATTGATTTGAAATGTAACATTGTCCCAAGTGTGTATAGGGCAGTGTGAATGTGCGGGGATCGCTGGTCGGTGTGGACAAGGTGGGCCGAAGTGCCTGTTTCTGCGCAGTATCTCTAAACTAAACTAAAGAAGCAGTTGAGGTGAAGAACAGTCCTCAACTTGAGATGTCAATTGTGTTTCATTGAGTTGGAGTAACACAGCACAAAAACAGGCCCTTCACACCAGAGTCCTCACTGACCATTGCCGCTCATTTACACTCATCCTGTGTTCATCCAATTTTACTCTCCCCACATTCTCATCAACTCTTCCCAGACTCCACCAGGTACCTACCTACATGCGATGGGGAAGTTATAGTGGACAATTGAACCTGCATACCAACCTGCATATCTTTAGTATGTGGAAGAGAGGGAAAAAAAACAGGGACCGACAGAGGTCAGGATTGAAAACAGGCCTCTGGCGCTGTGAGGCAAGAGTCCTACTCACTGCATCACTGTGCTCTTTCTCTCTCTAACCACTAACAGTCATGCTGAATATTACCATAACCAGCATTGCTTTTTCTTCTCTCATCACTGGAGGGGGGATAACTGGCTCCAGATTTAAAATCTTAGGAAAAAGGTCAACATGCAGGGGGGATCGTACACAGGAGTGAGGCAGATGAGAAGCTGGAGGTTAGTAGGAATGATGATGAAAGTTCAGTGGACAGAATAGGCAGAGAATGGCAGGGAGCGAGGAAAGACTGCTGGGTCGGTTTGCACTTATTTTAATACGAGGCCTGACGAGCAAGGCAGATGATCTCAGGGCGTGGATAGGTACGTGTGACTGGGAAGTTGTAGCAATTACAGAACCAGGTTAAGAGAGGGACAGGACTGGCAGCCTAATGTTCCAGGGTACAGATGCTAATGGGGAGACAGTGGGAGTGAGAGGAGGGGGTGTGCTTTATTGATTAAGGAGAATGTCACAGCGGTAGTCCGAGATGATCAACTGCTGATTAGGGACAGTCAGCATGGTTTAGTTTGTGGGACATTGTGTCTCACAAATCTGATTTTGAGTTTTTTGAAGATGTAACTGAAAAGGTGATGAGAACAGAGCTGTAAATGTTTTCTGTATGGATTTTAGAGAGGCATTTAATAAGGTTCCATGTAGTAGGGCTGCTTTGGAAGGTTAGATCACATAGGGGTCCAGGGAAAGCTAGCCAATTGTATAGAAAATTGGCTTCATGGTAGGAAGCAGAGGGTGATGGTGGAAGGTTGCTTTTTGGACTAGAGGCCTGTGACTAGTGGTGTGTCTCACGGATCAGTGCTCGGCCCATTGCTATTTGTAGTTTACATCAATGATTTGGATGAGAACATACTAGGCATGATTAATAAGTTTGCAGATTACACTAAAGTGGGTGGTATTGTAGATAGTGAAGATGGTTATCAAAGGTTACAGCAGGATCTTGATCAGTGGGCAAAATAAATGGTAAATGGAGTTTAATGCAGATAAATGTGAGGTGTTGCATTTTGGGGCGTCTGATCAGGGCAGGACCATCACAGTAAATGACAGCACCCAGTAAATAGAAGATAAACACAAAAAGCTGAAGTAACTCAGCAGGACAGGCAGCATTTTTTGAAGAAACGTCATCCATTATTTCTCTCCAGAGATGGTGCCTGTCCTGCTGAGTTACTCCAGCTTTTTGTGTCTATCTTTGGTTTAAACCAGCATCTGCAGTTCCTTCTTTCACCAATAGATAGAGTGGTTGAGGTGGCTTTCAGCACATTGGCCTTCATCAGTAAGGGTATTGAGTATAGAAGTTGGGTGGTTATGTTACAGATGTACAAAGCACTGGGAAGGCCACACTTGGAGTATTATGTTCAGTTCTGGTCACCCTGCTAGAGGAATTATGTTGGTAAGTTTCAAAGAGTGCAGTGAAGATTTACGACGATGTTGCCAGGACTTGAGGGCCTCAACAACAGGGAGAGGATGGGCAGGCTAGGACTATTATAGAGTCAGAGTGATACATTGTGGAAACTGGCCCTTCGGCCCAATGAAAAGTTCACAACACCAAAATATTAGGAATTGAAAATTTATAATAATCTGCAGATGAATTACTGAAAGCAAAGACTTGGATTTGGAAATATGTAGATGAAACACTAGGTTGATGTACTGGACAGATGGGCTAGCACACCAACCCTTAAAACCAGTGGAAGCAAGTCATCCTTGATTACATGATCCTTAAGAATGTGTCCAAGGAGAGACAACTGGACCCATGCCACCGCACTCGATTTGAAAGACACCAGGTGACGTACCATTTGTCGGGCACACTGCGATCGGCGGTCTCCATCAAGCCGAGCGGTTTTTCTGCTGCGTACCTCCACGGCTGCAGGTAGCTGAGCCAAGTCTCCAAAACCTGTGGAACGCTAACTGTCAGCAAGGGAACAAGCAAGCACAGTCACAACACATTTACGTGGCTGCCTATGAACAGCAGTAAGCTGGTGCCAATGGGAAAAGCAATTGGGAGAGGTGTAATAAAGGGCTCCACCGTTTTACTGAAAGACTGACCCCACCCCAGGCCTGCGCCCGACAGTGCTGCCACTGGAGAAGGCAGACTGCAACGCAGATCAAACCAGTAACAGGCCTCGCACAAGAGCCGCCCAGTGAGGGGCCGAGGCAGTACAGGAGGAGGGTGGAGGCCATGCTACAATTGCATAGGGCTTTGGCAAGGCCGCCGCACCTGTACTACCAGTCACAGTCAATGGTCTCAACTCAGGAACACTATGCAATGCAACTTCAATATAATGTTCCTCATTATATATTGGTTTAAGGTATACCATGTTCCTCAAGATGAGGGTGGTTTGGTTCCAAGGTCACTGGAAGGCAGCAATACTCCCAGGAGAATGCAACTCCCAGGAGATTTGTTTTTGCAAATCCCTCTGACCACCACAGTGGTGAGGACAGAGCAATAGCTTCTGGAAAAGGACGGTGACACAGCACTAGATTAAATTCCTTTATTGTCTAGAGATCTGTTCTACAAAGTGCAGCAGTGGGACGCAGCCATGGAGATTGAGGGTAGATAATGGATGTGGCATTGGGAAATTCTAACCAAACTGTTTATGTTCTGCACAATGTAGAAATGAGGGAGGTTCCAAAACTAGGTAAACGTTGACTAAAGAAGGGTCTCAACCCAAATGTCACCCATTCCTTCTATCCAGAGATGCTGCCTGAGTTGCTCCAGCATTGTGTCTCTAAACGGTATCTTCACTTACAACACCCTCAAGGTGGAAGTCTTTTCCCAAAACTGGCATCATACAGAGGGAACACTGTAGTTGGAGGCAGTGGTTCACATGACAGAGGGGGCTAGCCTATGAAGAAAGATTGACAGAAGGCAAGGACTTTCTCTGGAGTTTAGAAGAATGAGCCGTAATCTCGAAAATTCTTAAAGGGCTTGAGAGATTGTTTTCCTTGGTCAGAGAGTCATTGTTGAATATTGTGGTATTTAGGACAGGGGTCAGCTCAGAGGGTTTTGAATCCCCACCTCAAGAGCTCTGGATGCTTAATCGTTGTGCTTTAAGGTTGAAATGATGATATGGGAATGGGAGGGGAGAGTGAAATCGGGGAGGGGGATCAACCATAACCTTGTTGAATGGTTATATTCTTATGCTTGTGATCTACCACAACAACCACATTGCCAAGCCACATAGCTTGCTGATGGCAATCATGGGATGAACTCGAGTCTTAGTGGCTTGCAAAGATTAGTCTCATCACACTCAACGATATGCATCGCTTGTGCCTTTATCATTGTAAAAGTAACGTGCTTCAACGAGGCAATCAGTCATGGATGAGGAACTAAAGGGATGGGGAGGGGGAGGGGGATGTTCCTGGGAGTGGTCTAGCCAAAGAGACTGTTTAAGGAGAGCTTTGGTGGTGGAGAGGCCGAGTAATTAAGGGAGAAAATGACAGTATTCGGGACCAACACACCCATGGGGATGATACCAACAGGTTGAGAGATACAAGGATAGGTAGACAACATTCAAGAAAATTACAAATGGAAATTCTACACAATGCTCACTGCCAGATTGGGAGGAGAGATTTTAACGGGTAGAGATTTTAAAGTCCAGGATATGGTGCAAAACCAGAGTGTATCTCTTGTTTTCCCATCCAATGCAGTGAATGCATACAAACTGCATTGTGAAATTAATTACCAGTATTAGTACATGGCACTTAGAACTTTGGGAAATAACCCATTAACTTAAGGCCAGTTTCTATAAATTTAACGGGAGCACGAGTTAAATATTATTATCGAATTGATACAAAGATGGTAACGCACAGCTCTGAAGGAAGCGTCCAATGGCCAGTGGGTGAAGCACTGCTGCAAGAACACGTAGAGATTTTGCTGAAAGAAGCACGAAATCACTGCCCTGCGAGAAAAACAAAACAATCAGAAGAAAATACTTGGCAAAGCAGCAGCATTAAGATGACAACTTGGCTTTCTACCCATATGCTGACGTTTTCAACCTGCAATGCAGCAATATCTCTTCTTGAACCCAAACAGCAGTATTTCTTCTTGCAACACAAACTACTACTTAGAGATGAAATAGTCAGACCGTGGTTAAGGCCTAACCCCAATCCTGGGGTCACAAGCAATTGCCAATGCTGCAACCTTCCAAGGAACAAAGTGCTGGAGTAACTCATCGGGTCAGGCAACAACTGTGAAGGGCATGGATAGGGAATATTTCGGATTGGGACCTTTCTCCAGTCTGAAGAAGGGTCCTAACCCAAAACGTCGCCTACCCATGCCCTCCAGAGATGTTGCCTGACCCTCCGAGTTACTCCAGCACTTGGCGTTCCACACCAAGCCTGGAGGTGTTTGTTTCTAATAATTGCTGCCATATTTGCCATCATCACAAAAAAATCAAATGCTTCATAAAACTGTCAAAATAATGTAGTCAACCTCTTGAAATCCTCCAATGGGCTGCCTGTGTGAGAATGAGCCGAGGGAGCCACCTGCTCCTGTTTGATGCTATTGGCGAACCAGTGGAGATGTTTGATCAGCAGCCTCACCATGAGCACGTGCTCCTCTGTAGGAATGAAATGTTCCTGGTAACAGAGGAAAGCAAGTCAGAAAGTGGTCAGCATAAAGAGGCCCCATATAACACACAAACATAATTAGAAGCAGGGGGAAGCCACTTGCACCTCTAGAGGTAGAAGATCAGTTGTTATGAATGCTCTTCTACTTGTCTTTTACCATCACTGTCCCCAAAGCCCTTGGTCCCAAGAAATCCATTGTTCCACGCTTTGAATAAACTCAGCGAGCTCCTTCACTGTGGCCCAGTTGAACAAACCCAGACAACCACTCAGAGGCAACCACTTTGTCAGTGTTGGGTTTTGCTGTGTCTGGGCCAAGTTGTGGAGTGGACAGGGAGTGCAATCACCTCCAGTGCTTTCTCTATCATTATTTCCACCCATGTCCAAGACCAGGCCCAAACCTTCAAACCCAAGTGGAACGACGGGAGAATGTGAAAGAGTGCAATGTCTGGACCACCCTCAGTCACCTCTGCTGTAATTAAAGATGCCATGCAGGGGGGGTGGGCAGAGAGAGCGGCCTTTTTGCAAGGCCAACATGTGAATCTCACCACAAGCAAGAAATCAGCAGGTCAAATACAACAACAAAAAAATCTCAACATAAATGCCACATCACCATTTTCTAAATGAATTCAAAGTAAAAATATAAATGACAAGACATTAAGACACAGAGCCCAGGATTAGTCTTGGATGGACAAGGAACAGAATTACAACAACATTGCTTTGGAGCTCCTCAAAGCCAGCTTACTGCCGGCACTGTAGTGGGCAGCTTCCCCAGCTGGAGATTAGGAAGGTGGCTCATGTTGTCCACAATCAGGCTGAGCACAGTTCCTTCCCCAAGGGCTGGGAGGAGCAAAATTCAAATTACAGGATGTCTCTATCTAAATTGAAGATATTTATTTTCTTGTGAATGGCCTGTGATCAACATCCTCCAAGACAAATGCCAGGCTGAAACACACATATCTAGAACGACAGAGTGCCAAACACCACAAAGAGCCACATGGTAAATAGGTAACCCCACACTCATGCAAGCTAAACCCGAAACATGACAAACTATACAAGAGGACACTGTTAAACAGTGGTCGCTAATGCTGAATAGACAAAGGAAATGTCAGAGCTGAATGAGATCTGCTATCCTCTCAGGTTTTTCTCCCAAGATGTGTGCCCAGGTTTGTTTTGCTGTGTGACACCCTGGAGCAACTACTCCTTCCCAACAGCAGTCCAAATGTTCTTATAAAGTAAAATTCACATCCTATTATTCTGCAACCTTGTGCCAATGCAGAATGGTTTGGATTGTTCACAATTTGAAAAACTGTTTCTAGCAACTTTCAGGAGTCACTTCGTGTCTGTGTCTTTATTGGGCGTATGCCCACTGCACTGCCCACGTAGTCTGCTCCTACACTACAATCAAGCCTTGCAACCTGCTGTTGTTTTGCATTCACCATTCTATTGCATTTATCATTACTGTATGTACACTGTTTACTCTAAGCATCATGCGAACAAGGAATATCATTGCATCCTGATGCAATAAACAATAATTAATGTGCCAATAACTAATCTGAATCGGATCTGAAGCTGCCTTAAGGTTCCAGACTTCATACAACATTAGGAAAGCCTGTGTGCATTTAATAAGCATGTATCAAACCTCAGGACGCTGCTCACTGTTTCCCAGCCAATGCCAATTAGCTAGTAGCTGTGAGCTGATGGCCGGCAGTGGTGTGGCTGTATTGGGGTATTGTTGGGGGTTGTCCCAACTCCCCTGTTCTTTAAGAAGAACATGGAGGACTTTTCAATTTCAGACGTGAGGGCATGAGCCTCGGCTGGGTACACATTCCCCCTTCGGCTGAATGATTCCACTTCTCCAGCACAGGTCTGCCTTTCATTCTGCTCTTTCTCCAATGATGGGCTTGTGATCAACTACACTGTTGTTGATGGCGCCTGCTTTCTTTCCAATAATTCAAACATTTCACCTGAATGTCGACCTTTCATACTGCTCCAACCTCTTGAACCATTTTCCTTCAGGTCACATTGCCCTTGTCCATCTGCTCTCTACGTGCAGCAACTGAATCAAGACGTTTCTCCCCTAGTATCCCTCAACATGACAAACATGCGTTCCTTTACCCTCTCCACCCTTCACCCACTCTCTGCAATTAAAAACAAGTTAGCTTGGTCTCTTTTTTAGCTCTGCTAAAGGAACCTTGCCCTGAAATGTTAACTCTGTTGCTCTTTCCACTGAAGCTACCTGATCACCTGCCACAGTGTTTTTATTTCAGATAACCAGCACCTAGAGTATTTTTTACTGACTTTGAAAATATATTCCTGTCCTTCAGGGATATTTTTCTTGTGGTCCCTCTAATGAATCTTTCTAAAACACCTCTGACTCTTGGACACCTTTCAATACCTCACGTTAAATCTACAGGCTTTGATCTCTCATTCCCAGGATGAGGACACATAGTTAGGTATGAACAAGGAAAGAGCTATCTGGAAGCAATTTTATCCATGGGAGCCAGTAGGGTAAGCAAGGCCAGGACATAGGACTATGTATTGAAGTGTTGATATCCAACAATGCTTTTCGAGCATTTAGGTGTTTTCTTGAACGATTCTTTAATTATCAGCTCACACTTTATATTTATGACAGGAGGCTAATCGACCCATCGAGTCCATGCCAGCTCACATTCCCATGCTTACTTGCTTGTAACCTTTTCTCTCAGACATGTTCAATAACTACCTCCCTGTACTAGGTACAACTTACTGTGGCCAAATAACCCACAAACCAGCAAGTCTTTGAGGGTGGGAGAAAATATGAACACCTGGACTAAACTCGTGTGATCAGTGGGAGAACGTGCGGACTCAGCACCAACAGCTGAAGTTGGAATTGAATGCAGATCACTGGATCACATAATGGGTGATCTATTGTCGGCATGTACTTGGTGGGCCGAAAGGCCTGTTTTCATGCTGCATCTAAGTCTATCTGCTGCACTACTGTGCTCTCAAACCAAATATTGCTGTTTTTTTTTAATAAGCTGGCTCACAGATCTGAATAAAACTGGTTGCAAACCCACGTAACCACTCTGTCTGACCTATGTACTCACTTCACAGAAGCCACATTGGCAATTATGAAGGTTCCTGCCACACGCCATGCAAACAATTTAAATGATTGGCCCAGAGCGGGCACTGATTGGCGATAGAGTTACCAGTCATTGTGAGTTTTACCATGTGGCTGACAAGAGCAAGCGAGACAGCAAAAATGAAAATAAAATGGTACTTGGTAGGTGTGGAAGGTGCCGTGGCCAGGCAGTGGATACGCTGTGCTGTACTGAGTACTGCAGATACCCAGGCGGTACTGTAGCACCTCCAACTGGGGGTTAGCATCCAAGAACAAGACAACACACAGGGCAAAAACATTAATCCAGAGAGAAAGAGATAAACAGTAAGTCTACTATTAAATATTCAACAGTAACCACTCTCAATATAAGCAGATTTAACCCCTGAACTGCCAAACAGTTCCATCAAGTTTAATGAAACCATGTCACAAAAGCAATACTAACATAGACTACACCCAATTACTCCGAACTGTTTTCACATATTTTTCAGCTTTGAGTTCAGATATCTACTGTAAGCAACAACAACTCCAAACTACTGCATATCAAACACTCTCAATCCTGACACAGAGCCAAATTCTTTAATCAGTACTTCATTGGTGGCAAAGAAGGCATATGGCATGGTTGCTTTCATATGTTGGGGTAAGGAGTCTAAGAATCAGCAAGTCATGATTCAGCTTCATGGGACTTTGGTTAGGCCACATTTGGAGTATTGCGTGCAGTTTGGGTCACCCCATTACAGGAAGTATGTGGAGGGTTTGCAAACGGGTGCAGAAGAGTCTTACAGGGAGAGGTTGGACTGTATTAGCTGTTTAGCAGGCAGGCAAATGGGACTAGCTTAGATGGGGCATCTTGGTCACCATGGACAAGGTGGGCTGAAAGACCCGTTTCCATGCTGTATGAATGACCCCAAATCCTGCAACACTTCAGGAAAATACTTTTAAAAACAATTGATGAAATACTCAGGGATCGAGTGCCAATTTGAGCTTGACCCTGGTTTGTTACCCCAGATCCGGGGCCAAGAACAACCCATTCCTGGGGCTTTTCCACTAACTGCCAAACAATCTCAATTCACTCCTTGGATGCCGACAGGACACAAATGTCACCAATCTCACAGTGGGGGGCAGATGAGGAGGAAAAAAAGACACAAACTTGAAAGCACCCTGGTAGGACATTGCAGTGAACATACTCCACTCAACATACTCCTGTTGTACCTCTAACGATGCCAAGTTTACTTTGTACCTAACCTGCACTGTAGCCTGGGAGTGTTTGCTATTGACAAAGGATAACTTAAAGTGAAACAGTTAATATTTTGCAATAAACATTCTCCACCATGAGAAGCCCAATGAGAAACGCTGCGCTGATCAATCACAGAGTTCAATATTCAGATACTTGGACATAGCTTTTGCAAATCATCTCCTGGCACCAAGATCTGATGGCAGTTACGGGGATATATCCTTTCCACGCTCCATGGGATAGATAGCACAAAGTACATGGTCACTTTGTTTCCAAATAGAAAATATATATCAAAGTTGATTTTTCATTGTCAAAATTACCCCGGATTTCAGAGCAGTATAGCAGTAGAGATACCTTAATAGAGTCCCGTTGAACTGAAAAATAAATCATCAGAACAGTTTTGCTTGAACTGTGTACGAGGAGAATATTCAGGAGGATTTATTGTGTGTGAGATACTGTTACAATCTCTGTTCACAGAGTGAAGCTCCTCTTACACAGTGTACAAGTTTTAACAATATTAAATAAATCGAGCCACAGCAATGTAGTCGGCTACATTGTTAACCCTTTTGAATGCTGAAGGAGTCAGATTTATTTTTGTTCTATCTGTGCACAATTTATATACTCATAAATCTCAGTATCTGCTAAAGTGTGTGCTCTTTCCGCAGCAGACCACTCTATCCTGCTTAATGCAGAACCCCGAGTCAACAGCAGGGTACAGAGGATGTTTGAAGGAGCAAGTACACTCTGGAAGAGAGACAGAGATCTTCAGTCTGTGCCACCGAGATACTCCAGCAATATCAAAGTGAGCTTGGCCCTCATCTTCAAAAGGGTTAACATTGGTTAGTTGCTCGAGTAAAGTGAATACCTGCGGCCCTGGCTTGCAATGCCACGATTGCACAAGGCAGTCAGAATCAGAGCGGAGACGATGAAGGTGACGAGGAGAAAGGAAAAAAAACAGAAATGATGTAACGGCGTAAGGCACATGCACCCAGGCATCAACATGACATCATGCAAAGCTGAAGCAGAGCTCTAAAGTGTGGCCTGAATACCCACCACCCCAGATTTAGAAACCATACCCAAATCCACCACCCCAAACCAAAACATTCAAAATCTTTTTTTTTTTTTTTTTAAGTAGGAATCCCCACCTAGTCCAATATCACTGACCATTTGTTAAATCTAATGCCCATGTACCTGCTGTGAAAATGGCATTTTGGCCGGGCCAAGGAGCAATGAGGTGTTGGCCGTGACCTTCAACTGCCACACACCCGCTCCTGGTTTCACAAAAAACATGTCACAGTGGAGATGGGGCATTAAGTGTGACTGACAGCTCTCCTTCCATGCACAGCATAGAAGCTGCAATAATTACCCGATGGAGCAGGAAGTGGAACAAAAACAATTAATTCCACTGGTTTCAGCCGATCAGGAGGGTCATGGCTGGCAAGAGGTGAAAGGAAATGATGCCACATGAAGGCATGGACTATACAAGGGCAGTGTCGTTATCTAAACAAACTCCATTAGTAACCATGAAAAGCCCTTCATAGACTGCGTGAGGGTTACAGAGAGTGGCTAGAATCTAGGCCAATGACTACGGGTTTTTGTCTGTATGGAGTTTGTACGTTCTCCACGTGACTTTCTCCGATATCTTCAGTTTCCTCTCACACTCCAAAGACGTACAGGTTTGTACTTTAATTGGCTTGGTAAAGAATTGTAAATTGTCCCTAGTGTGTGTAGGATAGTGTTGGTGTGCGGGGATCGCTGGTCGGCACGAACTTGGTAGGCCAAAGGGCGTTATCTCTAAACTAAACCTGCACTAAGCCGCTGCACATTTCTGCATTGAAAACCTATGTGATTTCTGGCAATCTTTCTGAAAGGGAGGCAGACTAATCATTTGATTCTGGTTTTGTGATTATGAGCTGGATAGGACTCGTGAGAGGAAGATTTGCATCTTACGATTAACTATTTGTGCGGCTATGGGAAGAACCCTTTCTTATTAAAAACAGGCAAATGATTTAAATAGGTGACTGGAACGCAGTGTTCAATGCATCCTTTGTGTTAGCCAGTTCCACTGCTCAGGTAAAGTCAACTCATATTTCATCACCTACTTAAGTTTAGGGTGATTTACAGCAGCCATTTAACCTGCCAGCTACTCTGTAAGATGCTAAAGAAGACTGGTACACCCAAGGATACCCCCACAGTCAGAGGGAGAGTGTGCAAACTCCACACTGGCAGCACCAGGTGTCAAGGTCAAACCGTTTCCATCTCACGAGATGTCTAGCTACAAACATTCATTACAAGTCAAAGGATGCCTCCTACAGCTTTGTCATACTGTAACAGGTTTTACCACTATCCATTCCCAAATTTGATAATTCATTACTTATCTTCTGCGACCCAGCGTGATGACTGGAGGCTGAAAGGAGTGCACCCTGGCATATCTTTCAAGTGTACGTTACAAGGCCAGATGGAATAACAAGAACTCCTATCTTTCTACAGACGGTGCAGGAGTCAAAATTCAGACGCTGGGATTTAATTCCATTCCAAACTGCATCCTGGAAAGGGAGGAACTCTGGCCCAGCAATTGTGCACTCTCTTTAGACAGGGGAATTCTTCAGTGTAGTTAATGATGCTCACATGGCAGAAAGTGAAACGCAAAACACTTATCTGATCAAATTCACACATGGCAGTGGGCAGATTGAAATCCTACAGTAAAATCAACAGGAAACATAACATTTCCCATTCGATCAATGGTCAGTCATTAGAAATGGAACACCCCTTTAGAGCCCGAAACATAACTGTGTTTCACAAGAGCAGCAGAAGAGCAGATTAAAACAAAAATCAGGTGCTTGCAGATTAGTAAACTGATTTTAGCTACATAACCAAGCTCCATGAAGCCTGCTGAGTGGAGAGACAAGTGACAAGACACTAGCCAACACGTTTCCTATCAAAAAAGTAAAGGGGAAACACTAAATAATTGAACATACATACCTTGATGTGGGGAGACTGCATTTTTTGATACAGCTCCAAAGAATAATGGTGAAGCCACATTTCAATAAAGATCTGTTGAAGAAAGCGATTGGTAAAGTTAAAGAGGTAGTTGAGGCAGGGACTATCCCAACATTTAAGAAACAGTTGGGCCGGTACAATGCATTCAGAAAGTATCCAGGCCCCTTCACCTTTTCTACATTTTGTTACGTTACAGCCTTATTCTAAAATGGTTTAATTTTTTTTAGCATCAATCTACACACAATACCACATAAAAAAAGCAAAAACAGGTGTTTAGAAACGTTTGCAAAGTAATTAAGAAGAAATAGCTAAAATATCACATTTACATAAGTATTCAGACCCTTTACTCAGCACTTTGTTGGGGCACCTTTGGCAGCAATTACAGCCTCAAGTCTTGGGTATGACACTACAAGCTTGGCACATTTGCATTTGGGTAATTTCTCCCATTCTTCTCTGCAGATCCTCTCAAGCTCTGTCAGGTTGGATGGGGAGCGTCGATGCACAGCTATTTTCAGGTCCCTCCAGAGATGTAAATTTTTGATTAAATTAAACATGATCATTCTTGGCCAGAATTTTCAAGCACAGTCAGGAGTATTTTGATCAACAGTATCTAAGGAGGTACAGGTCACAAGCAGCGTTTGGTCAGCTACATCTCAGCAGTGGTAAACAACCTTTTCCCCTTGCTGTCCTGAATATCAATACATCAGCCAGTCTCACCCTGTTCACAGTGAACTTTTACATGCACACATATAGAGATAGGGTAGACATCCAGAATCTTGTTCCCAGGGTGGAAATGCCCAATACTGGAGGGCTGAAGCAGACTTTGCCTGGACTCTGCTGCTGCTGCAACAATATCCAGCGGAGGAACACAGAACATCAACTCTTTCAGCTGCAGAGGTCTCACCTGAAGCAATGTTTCCGATCTCCATATTTCCTGTGCAGCTGGGTCTGTTGTTGCTGAGGGTTGGTGGGATATGTGCCGCTTCAGTAGGCTGGTGTGGGGCCCGCCGTAGGAGGTAAAGGGGACATTCTGTACTCTGTTGGGAGACAGTGCAGGGTAAATTAGAACGTGCACGGTGCGCAAACACTTTTTCCATTAAAGGAATGAAAATTCAAGTATTCAATGTAAAGTATCCTGAGCAAGTGTCACTGATCACTAGACAAATGTTGACAAGCTCCCTCACTCAGTAACTCCTTTCTCACAGTGACTACCAATGCAGATGCTAACTAAGATCAGTCATTCAATAAACCCACCCACCAGTTTGCTAATAGCAAGACATTAATCCACATTCACTCGGTAATTTGTCCCCTGGTTATTAATCCTCGGCAGATGACAAGGATATTAAACAATTGATGAAGAAAAATATGAAGCATGAGATAACTTGTTATAGATAACTTGAATCAAGCATGTCTCTTGAGGAATATATTGGTGTTGGTGTATCTTTGTCACATGTCTGAAGATAGTGAAAAACTTTGTTTTGCAGGCTATCCAGATACATCTCATCATAAATTGATTCAACAGGTAGTGCTAAAAGAGAAAGGAAATGTGTAGAGTTACAGAGAAAGTGCAGACAAAAATAGAGCAAGGGCTGCAATGAGGTGCATTAGAAGATCGGGAATATAAAGGGTATATGAGAGGAGAAGGAAATTAAGGGCCAAAACATTTAAGGAAAATCCCTTAACATTATATGAACATCAGGAGCAAGAGGGTAGTCATGGAAAAAGTGGGTCACCTTACAGGATGTGGGCGAAACACATACTTCTCATCCGTATTCACCAAGGAGGCCATGGTAGATACTGAATTCAGGGAAGGGTATGTAGATAATCTGGACCATGTCAGTGTTAAGGACGTGGAGATGTTAGATGTCAGAATGTATAAGGATTGATAGATCCCGGGGCCTGATGAGATCTATCAATAGGAAAGAAGAAAGGAGATTACTGGGCCCCTGACGGAGAGTTTACCATCATTGTTAGCTGCAGGTGACATACCAGAAGTCCAGAGGATAGCTAACGTTGTTCCTTTATTTTAAACAGGCAGCGAAGATAAATCAAGTAACTACTGAGCCTCACAACAGAGGTGGGGAAATTATTGGAGAAGATTCTAAGGGATGGGATTTATGTAGATTAGGAACGGCAGGGGCTGATCAGGCATAGTCAGTGGACCTGGTAGTCCGAAGAATTTGTTTCCATGCTCCATCACCCCATGACTATGTCCATCCAATTGTCCTACCAATGGCTTGGTAAACCATGACTAAGCATCATCTAATGGACTATATCTTTGCTGATGCTAATCTGGCACTCTCAGGCATTCTAACTCTATTCCCTCCCCACCCCTCCCCACCCTGTCAATACACAGTCCTGCAGGTACACAAAAAAGCTGGAGAAACTCAGCGGGTGCAGCAGCATCTATGGAGCGAAGGAAATAGGCAACGTTTCGGGCCTAAACCCTTCTTCAGACTGATCGGGGGCGGGGGTGGACCTCCCGGTGGCTCAGCACTTCAACTCCCCCTCCCACTCCGTCTCCGACCTCTCTGTCCTGGGTCTCCTCCATGGCCACAGCGAGCAGCACCGGAAATTGGAGGAACAGCACCTCATATTCCGTTTGGGGAGTCTGCATCCTTTGTTAGGGCTAATCTGGCTAATTTCTCAGTAAACATCCAAACCAAATCCTAGATTACATCAGCATTTAGCACAATTTTAATGTATGAAATGTAATCTCTATACTGAATAATAAATAGAAATTAAATTGGAAAAATATTTGCATTTCTTCAATGATCAGCTTTTAAAACAGGGTGCACCAAAAATGTGCACACTTTACCCTGAACCCGAGCAGAATCTAGCCTTGCCCTTTAGACAACAAATCAATGGCCTAAAATGCACATACCTTGGTGTTGGAGGAGAGACAGTGCCACAGGCATTTATGAAAGGGTGAAGGTGGCACATTCCCTTCTACTGGAAGGAAGTATTGCAGATACCGATCAACCACCACAAAATAGGCACTGTCTGAGGTGCTGAAGAGGTGTCCCAGTGGGCAACTCTGTAATGAGAGAGAACACCACCACTAGGAGATGCAAAATGCAAAACTCTAGCCCAGTCCGACTGTTTGTACGTATCAATCCACCGCCAGTTTTACACAGACAAGAGTGCAAATTCTTCGAGTGAGGCAGAAAATCTGATAACCCCATCTCTGCAGTCTATAATTGTATTAGAGGCCTTCACTGCCAAATATGCATTAACATCAATGAAACAATAATTAAATACAAGCTTATAAAGTGGAACTCCGATAAAGCAAAACATCTCAGGGCACCATGCAACAGTTCTGTCCAAGACTGGTGTTATGGTGTCTCTTCATGGAGATTAAGAGGCTGAGCAGTTATGGAGCAACTTCCTGAGCCTAGGGCCTTTAGCAGCTGAACCCATGGCAGATCAAGGAAGATCAGGGTTGCACAACGATCATAATGTATTAGGAATACTTTAAAAAATAAGGTTGGGAATGTGGTCATGGAGGGATTTTAAAATGAGGGTGAGAATTTTAAGTTCCAGGTCAGACTCAGAAGTAATTCAGTCAGCATGAGGTACTGGGTTAAAATTTTCATTGGCATTTTTGAATGAGCTCAGGTTTGTGTGGAAGGGAAGAAACTAGGCAGATTGATTAAAAGATGCAGCGTGGAAACAGGCTCTTTGGCCCATTGCGTCCACGCCGACTATCAATCAGCTGGTCACAATCGTTCTCTGTTATCCTACTTTCACATCCACTCTCTACACAAAAAGGGCAATTTACAGAAGCCAATTATCCTACAAACCCGCACATCTTTGAGATGTGGGAGGAAACCAGAGCACCCGGAGAAAATCCATGCAGACACAAGGAGAACGTGCAAGCTCCACACAGAGGCCAAAAATTGAACCAGGGTCTATGGTGCAGTGATGTAACAGCTCTACCAGCTGCAATGAGCATTAAAGATGGCATGGATGCAGGTTTTAGCAACTGTAGAGCAGTGAGGGTGGAATCAAACAACAGAGTGTTGGGAACTGGGTGCAAAACAGCTCATGCCTACTTAGAATTTAAGGTCCATTTCCTTTAGTGCACTTCTATTAATAATGTTGAAATGGAATTGAGATACTTTATCTTTACAGGACAAGTCATAGACCGCATGTGGCCAACATTTTTTATCTTTGACACCTGAGAAAGGACATGCCATCGGCTGGGGAAGGCTGAAGCACCCAGACCACAATATATTTATCTGTACCATCACGCAGCAGCAGTAGCTACTTACCCGTGGTGCTGTAAGGTGCATCGCCAAATTGAAGAAATAGTATTCAAAGGGATCTTTTTGCGGGTTAAAGATAAAATAGATATTTACTTTGCAAACAAAAGCCCTTTATCACAGCCTCCCCATCACCAGTTAATGTCTCAGCTGTTAGAGCTATTGACAACACAATCAGCACATCAAAACAGCCCATGTACTTCACGCAGTTTCTGTGCAGAGGCATCATGCTTCTATTACTAAATTTGATGGTGCCAGCAAGCCAGCTGAATTGTATTTACTAAGTAGAATTTTTTTTCCACAAATGTAATTTGATGCTCCATTTATGTTAGGAGGCAACATGCCAGGCCATTCTATTACATTTTACATGTAGACATTTGAAGTTCCAAGAAAAGCAGTTGTGAAATCAAACACCCATGTGGCCAATTCTAATAGAATTTCACCCCAGTTGCTCTGGCGATTCAGCCTTCCTACTGGAGGGTGAAATAGAAACCAGGTTCATACACACGTCAGAGGTGACAGCAAGTCGACAGCATGTTGGAAAGCATGAGTGGGATCTTTAGTTTCACATGTAGGGGCATAAAATAAACCAAAGAATGTTAACTAGTCTGTTTCAGCATCACACTGCAGCGCTGGGCATTACACTTAAGGATGCCAAGGTGCATCAAGGATGTATTGTATAAGTATCAAGGATACCGAAGGAGATGAACAGACAGGGTACAGAATTGGAAAAATTAAGGAGACACCTTTTGAGAATCAACTCAAGAGTGTGACAAATATTACGGGTGATATTCTCCAAATCAGACAGCATCTACGGAGGAAGGTTGCTGACATTTCATGCGTGGTATGTTGGACTGGGGTGGGGGGATGGGGGGACATGAAGCAAGCCCAACATGCTGCCTGCATTCTTTCTCTGGAAGAGCAGTTTAACCTGTGTGATTTATTGCCCCAGACAGTCAGCTTTCACATTTATTGTTACTGGTGCCAACTGACAGTTTCCAGATTTCATATATTTCCATGGCCAGCTCTGAGTTAGCAGCTCTCGTGCTTTGACTCCAATATCATAACCACTAGAAAACAGAATTTACAGCTTGAGCGCGAACGTTCCTAGCCCAGAACTCTATTGGCCTGAAATCTCCATCCGTGTTTACTTATACCGTCATTTTAAGTACTATCAACACAGTCAGCTAACATTAATCACATTTTAAAACTCTATTAATAAGGTTTGTACCAGTTATTCTCCTTTGCCAGCTCTGGATTGCAGTGGGAAGATACAGCATGTTAAAGCTGGAGACTTTACAGCTGGAAGATCCAGCAAGCTATCAGTGAACATTCAAATAAATGGATTTCACCCCAATAAAAAGGCAAGTATTTATGATTTTTTTTTTGTCACGAATAGCAAAAGCAGAAAGTGTATCGTTAATAAAAGTGCCTGGAGCCAACTATTTGCACTGAGAATAAATCCCAGGGCACTCATTGCTGAAGGCAATACTCAAATGTCCAAGCTTGAGAGAGGATACTGAGTGAGAGGCTGAGGCTGGTCACCCCAGAGATGGGAAACTGGAGCTTGTTGTGATAGAGTGGGAAATCTGGCAGGACACCTTCCTGGAGCGATGCCTTCACAGGACCCTGAGAATTCAAATACAGACTTGGATTAGAAAAGATTAAGATCCTCAGTGAAGCATCTGGCTTCACATAAACTTGCAACAAGAAAATTAATCGCACATAGCTATCTTAAGCAGATACACATGGCAGGGTTCATTGCTGCAAAAGTGACACAAAGTCAACATTAGTCAAGAGATATCTGGAAATGATGATAGTCTGAAATATGACAGCTTTAGTGAAGTATTTGCACTTTCAGATGCCAAAACTTGTCAAGGGCACTGAGGGGCCACGCACGGCAAGAGGCTTCAAGGCAGCTTCCTAGTGCTTTTCACGCCAATTGGCTGCAGTGGTTTGTGCTCATGCACTGTCGATGTGCCAGATGTAATTATTCAGTATCTTTGCCTATTTTGTTCCTAATAGTGAATGTCATTTTGGATAGATCGAGGAGCTCAAAATTATGAGAATTCCACGTCGGAATGACATTTTGTAAAGTCCGTTTCAGGAGCTGGGTAATGTGCTGGCAGAGTGTAGAAAGTGTGGAGAATAATTTTTAAAAGAGTACGTGTGGGAATTCTGAAATATTTACACCTTTTGTTATCCACTAGCCACATCCTACACTTCTTCCCACCCTGCTTCCTGTAAGGACTCCATCCCCTACTCCCAATTCCTCCGTCTACGCCGCATCTGCTCCACGGATGAGGCGTTCCACACCAGGACATCTGAAATGTCCTCACTATTCAGGGAACGGGGGTTCCCCTCCTCCACCATAAATGAGGCTCGCACCAGGGTCTCTTCCATACCCCGCAACACTGCTCTCTCTCCCCATCCCCGCACTCGCAACAAGGGCCGAGTCCCCCTAGTCCTCACCTTTCACCCCACCAGCCGTCACATACAAAAAATAATCCTCCGTCAGTTTCGCCACCTCCAACGTGACCCCACTACTCGCCACATCTTCCCATCTCCCCCCATATCTGCCTTCCGCAAAGACCGCTCCCTCCATAACTCCCTTGTCAATTCTTCCCTTCCCTCTCGTCCACCCCCTCCCCGGGCACTTTCCCTTGCGGCCGCAGGAGATGCAACACTTGTCCCTTTGCCTCCCCCCTCGACTCCGTTCAAGGACCCAAGCAGTCGTTCCAGGTGCGACAGAGGTTTACCTGCATCTCTTCCAACCTCATCTATTGCGTCCGCTGCTCTAGATGCCAGCAGATCTATATCGGTGAGACCAAGCGGAGGTTGGGCGATCGTTTCGCCGAACACCTCCGCTCGGTCCGCAATAACCAAGCTGACCTCCCGGTGGCTCAGCACTTCAACTCCCCCTCCCACTCCGCCTCCGACCTCTCTGTCCTGGGTCTCCTCCATGGCCACAGCGAGCAGCACCGGAAATTGGAGGAACAGCACCTCATATTCCGTTTGGGGAGTCTACACCCCCGGGGCATGAACATCGAATTCTCCCAATTCTGTTAGTCCTTGCTGTCTCCTCCCCTTCCTCAGCTCCCCTGCTGTCTCCTCCCCTCCCTCCTCCAGCCGTCTGGCTACTCCTCCTTTTCCCTTTCTTGTCCCCACCCACCCCCACCCCCGATCAGTCTGAAGAAGGGTTTCGGCCCGAAACGTTGCCTATTTCCTTCGCTCCATAGATGCTGCTGCACCCGCTGAGTTTCTCCAGCTTTTCTGTGTAACCCTCCACTCATATCAAGATGACTACCATCCAGCATTCAATCCCTCCTACCTTCCCTCACCATGTTCTCTGCAACTTATAAAATGTTCATCTCCTCTAACTTTTCCTTGCCCTAATGATTGGTCATCAACCTGAACCATTAACCTTGCTTTTCTCTTCACAGATGCCGCCCCACTGTTAGGCAAACCTAAGCCAGCCAACTATAGGCTAGATATACATTATTGAATCATGAACACTATTCGCATCAAAAAATGTGACTACAGATTAGTGGATGAGAACAATCCAGTAGTCATTGCTTATTTGGACTTGTGGAAGGTTTTTAATTGCCTCCATCATCGCAGAACTCTGAAGGTGGGAGTAGTATAGATGGGGCATCTTGGTCAGCATGGGAAAGCTGGGCCGAAGGGCCTGTTTCTTTGCTGTGTGACTGGACTGAGAATGGGTAGAAGGTTGTGGTTAACGGACACAGTTCAACTGCACATTGTTTATCATTTGCTCTCAAGTTAGACCGTGACATCCAGTCTACATGCTGCGATATGTACGGAGCTGGTCCATTAAACTGATCTGGGCTTGAAGGCTCCTTTCTTACAGATGTGTGAGCAGCGACGTTGCTTCAACCTACGGAATAGGCCACTGAGGTAGCCCGTCTGACAAGTGCTCTCGGGCTCACTGCTCTTCACAATGTTTTTAAAATCCTTGGAGATTGATGTGGGAGAATTGTAAAAGTTTAAAAGGCGATTCTACAATTTAGCTTCCTAGGGTGTCGCTTGGGATAACGAATGACTTGCTTCTACTTCAGTTCTGTGTTTTTGAGGCATTAATGAGGCTAAAGGGATTTTAGCCAAAGTTGCCACAGCGGGCCTGGAGTTGCTGGACAGGGCAGACAAGAGGGTCAGTTATGACGGGGGGAGGGCTCCATCATGTATGCAGGGCTTCTTCCAATGCATGGACTCAAAGTTCTCAATCAATACCATCCCACATGAAGAGGGGCCTGCCCATGTGCCTTCACTTGTGTCTATCTGGTAATTGGTGTGGGCTGAATATTAGTAGAGCTTGGAAGCAGTCTCACCCTATCCTCCTTTTTTGAAGATTAATTTCTGAGCTGTGAGCTTCGCTGCAAAGAAGACCTGACCTAAACTCCTGCCATCCCTGTGCTGATGGAGCTACAATGACACATGGGAGGGAGGTGATGAAATATCATGCAAGGTTTATTCAAGTAGACTTTCGAACAACTGCCTGCAACTAGGAATCACTGCACAGATTTTCCTTATCCTTGCGGCAGCAATGATCAGCTGGCTTAGCATCAATCTGGCAACTATTGGTTCTCAGAATTAAATCTCCAACTGCAACGACTCATTCTCTAAACAAAATACTTCCTCGGTAGGTTACAAGATATACGTTTAAAATGTACAGCATACCATTTAACCTTGGTCATGGAATAACTCACCACAATCATTCAATGTTGTTTGCCATACTTACAGGAAGATACGAGATGGGGAATTCATACTTGTAATCTTCAGCCTGCAGTTTATAAACCAACTTCATCATTGGGCCACTGTCAAACACAGGAAAAAAAAACTTTTGTTCCATGTCAAAAGACAGTTAGCAGAGAATAGAGCACGAAAGCAGTCAGATTTATGTAATGTCTTTCACAACCTCAGGATTCCTGGAGAGCTAAAAAAAATAAAAATGACAGCAATGCTGGAAATCTGAAATAAAAACAGAAAATCCTGGAAACAGGTTAAGACATAACTATGGCAAGAGAAGCAGAGCTAATAGTTGGGTCTTTGAAGACCCATTGCCATTCTGAGGAAAAGTCTTCAACATGAAAGGTCAGCTCGCTGACTTTTTCCCCCCACAGGTGCAGTCTAACCTAGTCAGAGAGCTACACAGCATGGAAACAAGTCCTTCAGCCCAACTCATCCATGCTAACCAAGATACCTAACCGATCGAATGCCACTTGCCTTCCTCTGACCTATATCCCTCCAAACCATCCTATCCATGTATCTGTTGCCCATTGAATCTTCCCCTCACCTTAAACCTATACCCTATAGTTCTTGATCCCACTACCTTGGGAAATCATTCCTATTCACCCTATCAATTCCCTTCATTATTTTATATACCTCTCTAAGAATACCCCTCAAACTAGCCTGCTCAACCCCTCCCTATAGCTCAAGCCCATGAATCTTGGCAACTCCCTCATTAATCTTCTCTGCAGATTGTGTAGGTAAATACAAATACAATGTTTAAAAAGCATTTGGACAGATACTTGGATAGGAAAGGTTGAATGAGATACAGGCCACACGCAGACAGATGTGATTTGTGTAGATGGGCTTTGTGGGCTGTAAGGGCCAATTCTGTGCTGTAGGATCCTGCTCTTATATTCCATGCCACTGTCAAAGAAGCATCCACCATTGCTATCAACCCAGAAAACCAATTTTAGTTTCATGAATACTCGCAGACCTCCCCATAATTAAGGTGCAAACCTAATGTCCAGCATCAGCTTCCTACCCCGCAAAGTAAACAAGACTCCTTATAACTCAAACCTTCCATTCCCAGTAATATTCTGGCGATTATTTTTGGTACTTTCCAGTTTAATGACATCATTCCTATAACACGGCAACAAGCACTGTACATAGTACTCCAAAGGTTATCTTACAGATGTCTTGTACAGCTATGACATGACATCCCAATTTCTGCAATCAATACCCTGACCTATAAATGAGTTCTTCACTACTCTTTCTGGTCTCCAATAATCCCCAGAGGCCTACCATTTACTGTGCAAATCCTACCCTGATATGTCCCAGCAAACTGCAACACCTCACATTAATCTGAATTAAACTCTGTCTGCCATTCACCAGCCCATTGGGCCAGTTGAACAGGATCCTGTCGACTACACCACCAATTTTATTGTGAGGAACATAAAGCTGTCATTTTGTTATGAACATTTCTTTCAACGAGAGAAGACATTAAAAGTCCTTAACTGGCCATAAAACACTTGAGAGTGTGATGATTTGGGTATAAGTTGTAAATATAAATAAATTCCTTTCATAATTTTTTTATTAACATGTTAGTCCGAAGAAAATGTTACCCATTCCTTCTCTCCAAAGATGCTGCCTGTCCCGCTGAGTTACTTCAACTTTTTGTGTCTATCTTCGGTTTAAACCAGCATCCTCAGTTCCACCCTACACGTTTCATCTCAGTTTAGTAGAAATACAGTGCGGAAACAAGCCCTTCGGCCCACCGAGTCCGCACCGACCAGCGATCCCTGCACACTAACACTATCCTACACACACTAGGGACTATTTACAATGTTACCAAGCCAATTAACCTACAAACCTGTATATCTTTGTGGAGTCTTATTGCAAAGTACTTCACCATTGTAAGAAGGACCTTGGTACATGGGCTCTCAACCAAAGCCTCATCAGAAACACCTGTGAGAAATAAAGTCAGGGTCTCCTGACTTTGCCTAAACTCCACTAGATGCATCACAGGATGAAGACAATGGTAAAGGGAACAAGAACGCCAGGCACAGGATCTTTGATCATACCCCTGAACCCAAGGGAGATTAACTCTATCACATTTTATTATTTTACACAGGACCCTTACATCCATTAAATATAAAGACCAAAATTGTGCAGAGTTTCCTTATCATTATGATATACAGCTCATTTAATCGTCTGGTCACATTCAGCAAAATGCCATAGTAGGCTGTGTGTAAAGTGTCAGGCGAACCTTGCTACTTTAGATTCCCAGGACCAAGTCGCCAGCACTTTTGTACTCCACCCTCCCCGTTCTGATAGAAATCACCACCGCACCTGGGATCCAGGAACTCCACCACAGCTGTATAATCAGTTGGATTGCTTCGGCCCTGCAAATACCGCAAGTTCCAACCCACAGCAGGCCCATCATGAGTCCCGAAGACCGTCTCCATTAGCCATGGGAAAACAAAATGAAGCTCCTGGAAAAGATGTGAAACAAAAGGCAGGCTCACAGCACACCGCAACAGCTATACACAACAATACAGTTTAAATTAAAACAGCCTGGATAGAGGGCTTGTGGAGAGGAGGCTTCCACTAGTGGGAGAGTCCAAAATAAAATGATGTACCTTTAGAAAGAAGATGAGGAATATAGTGTGACTACATGTGGCTGGGACATGTTGGCTGGTGTGAGCAAGTTTGGTTGAAGGGCCTGTTTCCACACGGTATCACTCTGACTCAATGAGGAGGAATTTCTTTAGCCGGGGTGAATCTGTGGAATTAATTGCCACAGATGGCTGTGAAAGCTAAGTCTTTGGGTATTCTTAAAGTGTAGATTGACAGGTTCTTGGATTAGTAAAGGTGGCACACGTTACAGGGAGAATGCGGGAGAATGGAGTTGAGAGGGAAAGATAGATCAGCCATGATTAAAAGGTGGAGTAGACTCGATTGACCTAATTCTGCTGCCATGACTTATGAATATTAATTTAAAATGTTCCCTAGATGGCCTGTACACCCATCCAATTGTGTATCAGGTCATGCTGTTAATTCTCAAGGAACTAAATGGATTCAAAGGCAATAAAAACACGGAACAAGGATCAGGCCAACTCCATCCCTATGGTTGAGCTGGCCTCGCACTAGGATCACAGGAAGGATGACTACTTGGACCCAGTGAAAGGCAAGACTTGAAAACTACTACTAAAGGAAAGGGAAAAAGCAAGGATTAGCAGGCCAAAAGGGACTAAACAAACACAACCATTTAGTACCTTGGCAGAGTAGTCTTCTATCACCTTGGATAAGTCCAAGCATCTCTGAATTAGAGTCTTGCTCACAATATCTGCTTTAAGAAGTGCCTGTAAAAGAGAATATTTTTATTCCTTCAATTCATTCCTACATTAGCTGAGGGGAGATCTGATAGAAATATACACAATTAGGAGAGGCATCGAAAGGGTAGACAGTTAGAGCCTTTTTCTCAGGGTGGAAATTTCAAATAGTAAAAAGGCATAGCTTTAAGGTCAAAGGGATAAAAAATAAAAAAATAAAGGAAATGTGCTGGTCAATTTATTTTTTAAACACAGAGAATTGTGGGTGCCTGGAATGCACTTCCAGGGGTGGTGGTGGAAGAAGATACCATAGAAGCATTTATGAGGATTTTAGGTAGGCATGTGAAATATGCAGGGAATGAAGAAATAAAAATGTCATGTAGGCATAAGGAATTAGTTTAAGTAGGCATGTATACAGAGCAGTGGGCTTATTTCTGTGCTATACTTTTCTAATATTCTAAACTCTAACAAAAAAAATTGAGGGAAGTGTAGAGAGGTAAAAGAAAGGTTTGGATTATGCACATCCTAATACTTTAAAATCTGTTAAAGCCAGAGAAAATTGTAATGGGGCTCATAATTGAGATCAATGGCAACTCCAATGTAGAAAGTACCTTTAGTTAGAAAGCGTGTCCCAAGGATTATCTCAGGAAAACTTACTAAAAACACCAAGTCTTAGTATAGGTGCCATTTCCAAATCTTAATCAAAGTGAAAGGTTTTAAGTAGTGTCTTCAGGGAGAAATGTTAGGAAGTGAGATTTAAAGAAAGAATTCCAGATCTGTAAGTTCATGGTAGCCAAGGCATTGCGCAAATTGTGTCAAGGACACTCTAGATCCAGAATTAGAGGTGCAAATGATATCTCAGAGGGTTTTAAAGATTGAATAAATTATAGGAAGGGGCAAGGACATGAAGAGATGTGAAGCTAGGACTTTTTTCAAAAAAAAAAAAATTTGTCGAATTGGGAACCAATCTCAAGATCAATGTGCACAAGGCTGATAGGTCACAAGTTAGGACTCACAGCAATAATTACACGAGAAGAGACCACTCTTTCCACAGAATTAATTGCATCTTTCGTTATTTATCGAACTGGTTTCCCTTGGGTTCTTTTGTATTTCCCTGTCCATGGGAAATAATTTTCACTTTATTGACAATGAGAACTGCTCAATTTTTGAGGATTAATTTTAAATCGCCTCGATTTCGGCTCTAAAACCAATACTTCCAGTATTTGTCAGAGTCCAGGTAAAATTGCGATAAATTCCTCTGCATACTTTCAAACAACTTGCTATTCTACTTATTTAGCTACAATACAAGCTAAATAGCCAATGATTTATAACGGTTTAACTTTTAACTTTAGTGTTACATCTGACTTCACGAATGGTTCCATTTCAGCAGGATTGGTAAATCACAGACTTGTGTGTAGGAATAGGCACAGCACCTTAGCTGACACAACAACGTGGGGAAGGACAGTCTACACAGAAGGGACAATTTTCAGAGAAATCTTTAACTGAGGCCTGCCTGCTCGCTCAAGTCAACATGAGATTGAGAAAAAGCACTATTTATAGTGGAAGAAAGTTAGCACATCACACGGACATCATAAAAATAAACTTGATGCACATCATCAGATTCTGCCCATGTTAGTTATAATGATATATAATAGGTGTGTGTGCGTGTGTGTTAGGGAGTCAGGCAGCAGGTAAGCATTAGCAACCAAGTTACAGGTGAGGATACGCATGTTTCAGAACCATGTACATGTGGAAAAAAACATCCAGCCCTGGTAATTAAATCCTGGATAGGGCAATGGTTCTGGGGCACGGGTCCCTGTCTGAGACATGAATCTCAATAGTAGAGAGGTGATTTGTGTGGGATGTCAGTCTGTGATGTACAGATACAATGTATAACTTGAGAGCAGGAGACAGCTACACCAGCCTCAACCTCGTTGAAAATCACCGCCAGTCCCCCACCTATCCCAATGACCTTTCAGCTCTTTCTCATCCAGAATCTATCCAGTCCCGCTTTAAAATGTTCCAAAATGTGTGGGCGTTACAAAGATTCACACCCTCTGAGGGAACAAAAAAAAAAACAAACAAGTTTTAGATTCTCCATGACAGGAGATCCCTCTCCATATCCACTCTGACCAGAGTCCTCAACTTTCCCTGGCGCACTGAAACATCACAAGCTCAGCTGTGCTAACCATCACCCACGTCCTGGGACTGGTCCTCCAAGCCTTCCTTCACCCGGGGAGAGCCTGCCCCCCCCCCCATCCATTGTCAACCTGAGTCACAAAACCTAGCACAACACAGGAACAGGCCCTTCGGCCACAATGTCTGTGTCAAGTAAAACTAATATCCTCTGGCAATTTGTGAACTGCATCCCTCCATTCTCTCTTAAATACCACTATCATAGCTGCCTCCACTGCAACTTATTTCAACTTTGCACCACTCACCTTAAAGCTATAGCCTCTGGTATTCAATATTTCCTCATGGGAAAAAGATGCATACTGTCTATCAAAGCCTCTCATAATTGTTTATACTTCTACCACTTCTCAACCTCCGACACTCCAGAGAAAACAATCTAAGTTTGTCCAAGATCCGATCCCAAAGAATCTTCTCAAATGCCGAGTCTTCACCATCCCGTGAGACCCAACGTTTAAGAAACAGTTAGACAGGTACATGGATAAGACACGTTTGGAGGGACATGGACTAGTAGGTGGGGCTAGTGTAGCTGGGACATGTTGGCAAGTGTGGGCAAGTTATGCCGAAGGGCCTGTTTCCACACTGTATCGCTATGACGAGGCCAGCCTCTCCCCATACCGAATGTGCGGGAAACCACCCATCACACTGACATCTTTCCCTACACAAGCAGGCCAACACTGCTGCACCTCCATGTTTGCAGTGTGCGGGGGAAGGAGGTCGGAGGGTAGTGGCAGGGATGGTCGGAGGCTGCAAGGTCCGGGGATTAAGTGCGTGGGTCCGGGGGATAAGTGCGGGATCCGGGGGGTTATGGGGTCGGAGGGTAGTGGCGGGGGTCGTTAAGGGCTGGGGTCCGGGGGGTTAAGGGCTGGGGTCCGGGGGTCCGGGGGTCGAGGCTGGGCTCCACACTCACCAACAGGTAACTGGGCTGCTGCAGAGGCAGAGCCGACATGGTTCCCACCGCGCTCCCGCTTCAATCTCCCGCGTCATCAGCCCGCGCCGGCGACGAGGTCAGCGGGAGAGGTCGGATTGGAGGAGGCGGAATGAGAGCCCGGCTCTGAATGGACAGAATGGGGCAGGACAAATGAAATGGAGAAGCTGATTGGAGATTAGAGAAGAGGCGGGACTACATTTACACGTTGAGGGCGGAGCTGCATGTTGAGGCGGGGCTACGCGATGAGGCGGGGCTACGTGATGGGGGGTGTAAGCTGCCAAAGCAAAATAAGAGGTGCTGTTCCTCCAAATTGCATTTGGCAAATGGAGGAACAAGCAGAGGTGCTTGGCCTCACTGCCTCTAGCCCATCACTGCGGTAAAGGCCTCTGATAGGTTTTTTGACGCTGAACAATGAGACCAGAACCTTGGGTGTTGAATTAATCAAGAGTTTATTTGTCATATGTATCAGATAGAAACCAGAACAATTAAATTCGTACAGCTGCAGCTTCACAGACACATTAACCGCAACGTCACAACAATAAATATGCAATAAATTATCAGTTACTCTAAAGTAATCTAGACATGGCAGTGCAAACGTTCGACACTGGAAACAAAGCAGACGCCAGGCTGACCTCCCAGAGTTGCACTGAGAGACTGCCACACAGTCAGAGGATCTGTCCCTCAATGATATATTAACCCAAGAGTTTGGCTGGGTTGATGTGGGATGATGCAATGTTGGGGTTACACCTGCACAGATTCCCCCAGGAAGGGTTTATCAGCCTCGCTATTTCCAACCTGCCGAACCCAAAACCCGACACATCAAAATATTTTCCACATCATTAGGTACTCTGTGTGACAAAGGTGGCCTCTGAACATTCAAACCTAAATTTTTAACTTAGGAGAATTGTGCACGACGTTTAAAACACAGGTTTAAATAAATAAATAAACGTGGACAAAGCATACAATTGGGGACTGGTCTGGCCATGGGCACGAGTGAGGTGTGCCTGCATGGAGTGTGTATACCTGTTGAAGCCCAGAACTGAGCTGACCACTACATATCCCCATCTCTCACTGTCGTGGGTACAAGTAAACGGAAACCACAAGCTAAAGATGCTGGTGTGTAAGAAAGAACTGCAGGTGCTGGTTTAAATTGAAGATAGACACAAAATGCTGGAGTAACTCAGAGGGTGAGGCAGCATCCCTGGAGAGAAGGAATGGGCGACGTTTCAGGTCGAGACCCTTCTTCAGGCTGATGTCAGGGGAGGGGGCAGTACAAAGATAGAATGTAGTCAGAGACAGTAAGAAAAGTGGGAGAACAGGGAAGGGGAAGGGGATGGAGAGAGAAAGCAAGGGCTATCTGAAGTTAGAGAAGTCAATGTTCATACTGCTGTGGTGTAAACTACCCAAGCAAAATATGAAGTGCTGTTCCTCCAATTTGCGCTGGGCGTCATTCTGACAATGGAGGAGGTCCAGGACAGAAAGGTCAGATTGGAAATGGGAGGAGGAGTTGAAGTGCTGAGCCATCAGGAGATTAGGTAGGTTAAGACAGACTGAGTGGAGGTGTTCAGTGAAACGATCTTTCACTTGTGTTTGGTCTCGCCGATGTAGAGAAGTTGACACCTGGAACAGCGGATACAGTAGATGAGGTTGGAGGAGGTGCAAGTGAACCTCTGCCTCACCTGGAAAGAGTGTTTGGGTCCTTGGATGGTGGAGGTAAAGGAACAGGTGTTGCATCTCCTGTGTTTGCAGGGTAAAGTACCTGGGGAGAAGGTGGTTTGGGTGGGAAGGGACGATTTGATCAGGGAGATTCAGAAGAAACGGTCCCTGTGGAATGCAGAAAGGGGGTGGAGGTGGGAAGATGTGGCCAGTAGTGGGATCCCGTTGGAGGTGGTGAAAATGTTGGAAGATTACATGCTGTATGCGATGGCTGATGGGGTGGAAGGTGAGGACAAGTGGAACTGTCCCTGTTGTGACTGGGGTGAGGGGGGAGCAAGAGCGGAGCTGCGGGATATCGAGGAGACTCTAGTGAGAGCCTCATCTATAATGGAAGAGGGGAACCCTCGTTTCCGAAAGAATGAGGACATCTCAGATGCCCTTGTATGGAACACCTCATACTGGGCCCAGATGCGGCGTAGACAGAGGAATTGGGAGTAGGGGATAGAGTCTTTACAGGAAGTAGGGTGGGAAGAACTATAGCCAAGTCAGTGGGAGTCAGTAGGTTTGTAGTAAGACGGTGAGATCTAGAAATGGTAGGAAGATGTCAGAGATGGTCCAAGTGAATTTTAGTGCAGGATGGAAATTAGTGGTGAAATTGATGAAGTCAGTGAGTTCTGCATGGGTGCAGGTAGCATTAATGCAGTCGTCAGTGTAGCAGAGGTAGAGTTCAGGGATAGGGCCAGTGTACGCTTGGAACAGGGATTGTTCAGCGTACCCTACAAAGAGGCAGGCATAGCTAGGGCCCATGCGAGTGCCCATAGCTACGCCTTGGTTCTGGAGGAAGTGGGAGGAGTCGAAGGAGTTGAGGGTAAGGCGCAGCTCTGCTAGGTGAAGGAGACGGAAATTGGATTTTGGATGGTGCTGGTAACGCCTGGCTGATGAGCTCGGAGTGCTGGAGGCAGGAGGCAGGAGTGCAGGAGGCAGGAATCACTGCTACGGATATTAGACACTTCCCCATTGGGCAAGAAGAGATCACGGTTGCACGACAGAGTGGGAGCAGAGAACACATCTGGGTGAACACAGCTGTTATTACACACACGCACGCACACACATGCAGGAGATGTTCACGGCCGCTGGCCACAATGGTTCCACCATGAGGAAGGGTGCATCCCCTCCATCCACACAACAGGTCTACAGTGCCCAGCCCACTGGATCATCCTTGCATCTCCTCCTTGTAGTTTCCAAAGTCGTATACAGGGAGTGTCTGGGTAAGGTGCAGAGGGAAGCAGATTCTTGTTTAAATTTGTGCCCTACCCATATCCTGTGGATGCTCCCTCAGCTCACGGCCCTGATGTTTTTAGACCTTGGCAAGACTTTTAATCAAAGTCAATATCTGTCTTCCTTTTTTATTAAAGAGAGCCAATGGAATTGGCAATTAAGGGAATTTCTTCTGCTTTGTGTCAGTGACCTAACCCTGCTCGTAGGAGACCCATTGCTGAGACGAGCTTCACTCCAACAATGTGGGGGGGAGGGGGGGGGGGGAGGGGAAATAGGGGGGCTTGGACAGGCAATGGCAGCTTGGTTGGCCAGGGTGATCCAGAGCTTCAGTGTCCTCGTTCCCGAGCATGTTTCTCAGATCCTTGTCTGAGCACAACGTGCACCAGTCACCGCTGACAGTATTGCTGAGCTCCAGCTTCCCTCTGTAGCACCTGCCAATGGTTGTCATCTCCCTCTCGGGACGGAGTACCCTCGCCCGGCACTGCCCCTTGGGATTGGCTGAAACCCGGCTCCTCCTCTTGGGATTGGGTAATCTCACTCGGCCCCACCTCTTGGGATTGGCTGACCCCCGGCTCCTTCCCTTGGGATTGGCTGATCCTCAGCTCCTCTCTAGGTTGGGCGACCCCTCCTGGCTCTTCCTCCTGTGATTGGGTGATCCCCGGCCCCTGCTCTTGGGATTGAGTGACCCCTAGCTTCTCCTCCTGTGATTGGCTGATCCCCGGCCCCTGCTCCCGGCGTGGGGCGGCCCCCGGCTCCACCTCGGGCTCGGCGACCTGGCCCTCCGTGTGCTCCTGGATGGTGGGCAGGGCCCCCTGCAGACTGCAGCGCCGCCTTAGCCCCACCAGCAGCGGCTGGGGCATGGAGCAGATGTCCGTGTTGTTGCCCAGATCCACCCAGGAGAGCGCGGGGAACACGTTGGGCTCCTTGATCATATCCGTCATGTCCTTGAGGATGAGCTTGGTCAGCCGGTTTCCGTTCAGAGCCAGGTTGGTGAGCCTGGGCAGGCCTGCCAGGAAGGGCAGCAGGAACTGCAGGTTGCCATCCGTCATCTCGGTGAAGCTCAGGTCAATGGAGGTGAGGCGGTCCCTCTGGAGCTGCAAGTGGTAGGCCACGCGCTGCACATCCCTGGGCGGGAGCGGCATTCCTGACAGATCCAAGGAGTCATCGGCAATTTTCTTCTGCAGCGCAGATTTTAAGCTGCAAGGAAGATAGACAGTTTATTTCATTGATTATACATGTAATCAACCTGTCCTCCCCAAACACGGCATCCACCAGGAGAGCACGATCCTGACACAGGAGGGGATGCTGCTTAATGATCCAATCATTAATGGGATTAAATCATTCAGGGAAGGAACAAAGCAGGACTCGGCATGGGGGGGATCGCTGTAAGGGTTTCACTCTTGCTCCCCCTCCCTCCAGTCGCAACAGGGTCAGTCCCCTTGTCCTCACCTTCCACCCCATCAGCCGTCGCATACAGCACATAATCCTCCAACATTTTTGTCGCCACCAACGGAATCCCACCACTAGCCACATCTTCGCATCTCCACCCCTTTCCCCGTTCCGCAGAGACCGTTCCCTCCGCAACTCCCTGGTTAACTCGTCCCTTCCCACCCAAACCACTCCCTCCCCAGGTACTTTCCCCTGCAACCGCAGGAGATGCAACACTTGTCCCTATACCTCGACTCCGTCCAAGGACCCCGACCGTCTTTTCAGGTGAGGCAGATGTTCACTTGTACCCCCTCCAAGCTAATCTATTGCATGCGCTGTTCCAGATGTGAACTCCTATATCGGCCAGACCAAGCGCAGGCTCGGCGATCGTTTCACTGAACACCTCCGCTCAATCCGCCTAAACCTACCTGATCTCCCGGTTGCTAAACTCTATAATTCCCCCTCCCATTCCCACACTGACCTTTCTGTCCTGGGCCTCCTCCAATGTTACCTTCTCCTAGCTAACAATGATCTATTCTACATTCTCCTTGATCTCCATCCACTTTGTCTCATTTTCACGCCTTATACTTCCTTATCTCCCTCTTGATACTCCAGCATTTTGAGTCTATCACCAGAAAGACAAAATATGATTACAATCGAGCCATTGGATGAGTGAGTGGAAG